>NC_092021.1:2626428-2937857 GCF_042242105.1 Pempheris klunzingeri
TTAGTTGATGCTGTTAGGATGAAAGCAGAAAGTTAACACTTTGTGTCCTCTGTGTTCACACAGCAGTGATGTTTTTAAAAATATTTATCAAGCAAGTCATTTATAACATTTTCTTAGCAGCTGCTCAAACAAACTAATATCTAGTCTAAAAGTTACTTTTTTAAGTTAGTTTTTAATTTTGAAAAACGTGTTTTTGTTTTCAGTAACTACAATTTATTCTGTTTTGTTTCTGAATAACTTTTCTTATTTCTTACATTTATGTTCATAATTTAATATGGTTTGTGAATCTGCCTTAATGTCTTTAATCATCAATGATCAGCTGTCCATGACACACTGCATTAATCATATGACATATTCTTCTGATGCACTAAACTGTATTTTAAATCAGATAAAACTAAATGAACACTGAGCATCACTGCTACATTAAACCACAGAGGAAACACTGGACAGCAGCAGATTTCAGACACTGAGAGGCCAAAGCAGACAGAAGTGTGACAAAGTTTAACAATGAAGCCAGAAAAAGGTGACGACTCATGAGCAAAGATTTGGGGAACATGTAACAGCAAATTACACTATTATTATTTTTCTTCACTGTCACTTTAAAATTTTTGGTCTAGTCCAAACTCAAATAAAAACTTTCTTTGGGCCTGCCGAAATGTGTACATCAACAATCAGAGATGGTTCAGAGCTCAGGAACAAATCTTCTCTTAAAAGGATTTAAAGGAGACGATTGATAGAACTATATACACATACATATATATGATGAAATATAAAAACATGTAACCTTGTTTGTGTAACTTGGACAAAAATAACAAGCCAGGCTAGCTGTTTTTGCTCTTTATGCTAAGCTAGGCTAACATCTCCCGTCTCCAGCTTCATAGTTCACATTAGTATCTGACTCTTGGCAAGAAAGCGACAAAGAGTCTAACCCAGATAATTAAACATTCCTTTAAAGGAGCAGTGTGTAGGATTGACTGGCATCTAGTGTCGAGGCTGCAACTGAATGGCCCTTGGCTCAGACCTCCCAGAGCGTGAGTGGAAATAAGCATGAGCCAGCGGAGAGTGGGAGAGGGAGGGCTTTGGATGGAGAGCAGAGTGGATTTTGTTTAAAACGTAGGAGCAGGAGCAACTATTCTCTCTGCTGCTGCTCAAACCATGAGTTCGAAGGAAGCCTGAGTTATTTATCTTTTGTGTTTTGTTTTGTTTTGACTTTTTGCTTTAAATTTCACTTTTGTTTTAATTAGTGTTTAAAGCAGGTTTGCGAGTTTGGCTTAGTTTATATTTTTTTTGACCATGTTCAGTTTTACTGTAGTTTTTATTAACTTTAGTATTTTTAAGTAATTTGGGGTATTTGTGAGGGGCGAAAATCAAAAGGGTCAGAAAAAGTATTGTGTGATAAAAAGTCAACATACTCAGGTAAGGTAGGGTAGAATCCTTGTGGGAGCTTTCCAAATGAATTTGACAACTGGTCCACATATTTTATCAGCTTCCACTACAAGACATTTGCTCTTCTCTGTGACTCAATCATAATCAAAGTAATCCCAAATGGGACTCTGGCACTCCCCCCCCCCCCCCGACCTTCCCACCACCATGATGCCAGCCATGAACGGATTGGCAACATGTCACGGGCCATGAGGGGTTGCTTGCTCGTGCGATAGTGCCAACAGCTGGCGTAAAACAGGCACAGCTATAAAATTGAAGGATAAATTTAATCCATCCATTATCTGTACCGCTTATCCGTCAGGGGGAGCTGCAGCCAGGATAAATTTCATATCCACCAAAATACAAGGCTTATATAGGAAATAAACTGACAAAGACGAAAAGGGTTATTTCCTCTATAATTTTAGTTTGTTTCAATCAGTTTTGCAAACACACTACAGTCTCAGTTAGTTGTAATTATTTTGTAAGGCCTTTTTATTTTTTTTCATTTCAGTAACGTAAATATTTTTTCAGATCTAGTTTTCGTTATTTCTTAAGTTTTCGTTAAAAATAATAGTCTTGGTCTGAGCAGGAAAATATGTGATTGATTCATTTACTGTTCAGTTTGTGGGAGGGTCTGAGCTCATTCTTAGCTCTGTTTTTTCTCTTCCAAACTAGCTTGTAGTCCCTGAACTCTTATCTTATCTCTTATCTTTTGCCTTGTGAGCCTCAAACAGATCCAAAATGATTGCTCATGTTCAGTCACCTTCTTAAATGCAATTAGATCAGCCAGAAATACTAAGAATGACAGCATGAACTAAAGCACGCTGAGAGAGAAGGATGCGTTGAGAGAGAAAGGACTCATCTCTTCTTTAGTATTAGTAGTTTGTCAACACATCCATCAGTCTAGATTGGGATGAAACTTCAACAGGGTATATCTGATATAACATCAGATATTACATATCATTACCTAAATCTGCAGTCCCAAACTAGACATGCGCATGTGTTGAATATCTGCCTTCTTGTAAATGCACAACAAAGAGGCAGATATTTTTTAAAAACAACAGCAGGGCGGAGAATATTAAAAGCTGATGAACTACAGCCCCATTAGAGAGGAGCTAAAAGCTCTGAAGTCCCGTTCTGGCAGCCATGTTTACACGCTGACATGGCTACCTGTATGTTCGGGGTCGATGGTTGAGGGTGGCTGTGCGGGCCGGACTGGGAAGTTGTCCGACAGCCATATTGTTTCTGGTGGGGCTGGAGACATAATCGTTGGGCACCACAGGCGGGCGCACTGGCTCCAGTGTCCTGTAGGGGGAGTTCTTCCTGTACATGCAAGAGGTAAGGACGAAGACAGGGTTAATGGAGGAGTTTATTTCTGATGGCAAAGTCCGACACTATTGTCCTGCAGGGGGAGCACTTCATGTACAGGACGGTCAACGTGACGATGGACCTGACAAACACCCGTTAAAAAATGGAAGTGGTTTGTTTAATCATCTTGCCCAGATTTATTCTAGTCTGCAACCTCTGAGACTTCCAAATCAGAAGCATGAATCTGTTGACATTGAATTATCAAGACTTCAGAGTCTTTAAGACACCCTAAAAACCAAACTGTGAATATGTTTGAGATGGGTTATCAAATTCTATGAAGTGAGGCCACTTATTTGAGTCAATGAGGGTGAGGAGCCACAGGAGGGCACTGTAGAGCACACGGTATATTGTAGTATTAATTGTCAGCTCTGTGAAGCCATAAAAAAAAAAAAAAGAGTTAAAATACAAGATAAAAAAATCAAATAGTCATGGATGTCATGGTAGCGCAGTTAATAAATATAGCCTCATGATTGATATGTAATCATTCATTATTTTTACATTAAGGGCTGCATTTTGCTGTAAGAGAAAAATCCGTTAAGGTCATGTTTAAAGGGCAGCATGTATTTTTAGAGAATTACAACTTCTCCAGCATCAACTGTGGAGAATAAGGACAAATGAGCATCACAAGAGAACAGGCATAGTGTAGGTCTTGAAAAAAAGGACAAACACACACACTCACTCACACACACACAAACAACATGTTTTGTGCACCACTCATTTGCCAGTGTGTGAAATGAGTGACCTGGGTATCATGACCCTGTATTAGGTTAGCTTATATTAAACCGAACCAATTTTACTTTCACAAATGTAATATTAACAGGTGCTTTCAACCAATAGCACGTGCAAGGGCAGGACAGTGGCAGAAAGCCTGTGAGAATCAAGGTAAGCTCAAGGCAAGCTAACAATTGCACCTAACTAGAGTGAAATCAATATTTTAGGAGTACAACAGCATTTTTGTAGTGTGCAAAAACTATGCTTTTGTAGTACACAAAACAAAATTATGCACCAGTACAGATACAGAGTGAAACTGTGAGCCCTTCTGGGGTCTTGTACTTGTTAATAGTGTGTGTGTGTGTGTGTGCGTGTGTGAAGACAGAAGGCCTGTTGCAGCATAATGCCAAGCCGCTGCTGTGTGTTTGTTCCTTGTATCTCTGTGTGTGAGATGACAACAGCTTCTGTGCCAACCAACTGCGAGGCTGCTTCTGTTCACCATTTCCTATAAACTGAAATGCGTTCTCTTTTTATTCTGTAAATTAGTACCATTTTTTATATCTGTTTCATTAACTTAAAGTGTAACTGCAGTATTTCTAAATCTGGGCCCTATTTTTTTCTACATACTTTACATATTTAGGTGTGGAATTGGTCCAGTAGATCACCTCAGCCGGCAGCCACGAACTGGACAGTAACTGCCCCTGATTAGTGCACGTCTACTTAAGTGCTTGTTTTTGCCACTGAGAAGCTCATATTGTTTTTCTAAGTGTGAGACATTAATAATAATAATAATAATGCATTTTATTTATAATGCACTTTATATCTGACAGTACAGATCTCAAAGTGCTACATTTTAAAAACAGATAAAACAACATAAAAGCAGGTAAAATGACATAGCAAATACAACATAAAACAGAAAACAACATAAAAGCAGGGTGCTGTTCCCAAGAGGGTAAGTTCAGGTTAGGGGTAAGCCATTTTAAAGAGATGGGTTTTGAGGTTACTTTTAAAAGAGTCCCCCGTCTGAGGGGCCCTCGGGTGGTCTGGGAGGGCATTCCACAGGCGTGGAGCGGCAGATTGGAAGGCCCAGTCACCCACTGTGCGCAATTTTGTCCTGGGGGGGCAGAGGCAGTAGCTGCTGACAGACCGGAGGTTTCTGGAGGAGGTCTGAAGGGAGAGGAGTTCCTTGATGTAGACTGGTGCGTTTCCATGAATGCAGTTATGGGTGAGGAGGGATGTTTTGTATTCGGTCCTGAGGTGAATGGGAAGCCAGTGAAGTGAGTGGAGAATGGGTGTGATGTGGTCATATTTCCGCCTCCTCGTCAGGATCCTGGCAGCGCTGTTTTGGATGTATTGGAGCTTTTGAAGGCTCTTGCCAGGGATCCCGACGAGGACATTATGTAAATCACTCCCTCTACCTTGCAGAACATGGGAGTTGGTGATCAAACACTGCCTCAGTTTTATTTACTTTGTCTGTACTATTAACTTTGGTGTTTTAAGGGGTTTCTGCGGAACCAAACGAACCATTTAAAACACTAAGGTTGCACAAAGTCCAGTGTTCTGCAAGGTTATTGCAGTCTTGTGGCTTTGAAGAGACTGATGTAACAGCTTTTTCTGGTTAAACAAAAAGGATCTCACAGTTCTATCTCTGTAGGGATCCTTTCTAATGTTGTTAGATATTCACAGTAACAACCTGAGCCTCAAAATTAATTCTGTGATCACACTTTGATCAGGCGCAGTACCTACAAGTTGTTTCACACCCAAAAGATACAAAAATAGAACTCAGGTTTAGAAATAACAGAATTACCCTTTAAACCATTAGGTCATGTCGTACTTAGACACTTGAGAGGGTAACGATGCTGCCGCCTAATTAAAATGCATGGTAGAGAAACAGCCGGCTGACCAGCAGGTTACATACAGGAAACAGGAAAGAACACAAAAACAGGGGCAGCTGGCTCCGTAGCATGGTGTGCTACCTGACTGCACACACACACACACACACACACAGTAATATAATAATTTACCAAAAGTTACATCATAGGGTTTACTCCGGTTCTCAAGCACATACGCTACATTTCTGCAAAGCCTGTCTATCACTATGTCTATTTATTCATTCTACCACTACTGTACAACAGTCTACCAAAGCATCGCGTTTCATTTTATATATTACTTGTTTCATACATTATATTTTAATTAAGCACTGTTGGAGGGAGCATGAGGACAACAATTTTACTGCATTCTACTGTTTCAATGTAACTGTGAATATGATCTAAAGAACTCTAAAGAAAAAACTGTCTGTAAGGTAAATATGAAGCTACAGTTAGCAGTTGGTTAGCTTAGCTTTTACTGTGTTTGAGTGATTTATGTGTTTTATATTATTCTATGTGCTTTTGATGATGAGCATGAATCAGGAAAGACTCAGCCAGACATTTCTCCATTCTCAGATGGATGGCATAGTGCTGTTAACATTTGATAGAATAATACCAGCTTGTGACAATGTTTATCATGGATAAATTAGAAACCTACATAAATTCTCATAATAGGCTCAGAATCCGAGACAAGCAGTAGCAGAAGCACCGAAGTGATCAACTGCTTAATGGTTTAAAAAGCTTAGGACAGAATCTCCCACATACACATAGTGTAGAAATAATTTGTTTCTAATAATCAAGTAGTCTGCTTACAGTGTTTGTTTAGGTTTTTTTCATGCATGTCAACGTTTGGAAAACATTTAAAAACTGTGGTGCTTTTTTTTTTTTTTTTTTTGACTTTACTGCCACAATACGTACTGATGTTACATTAGCCGTACTAGCTGTTTGCACATTGAAGAAAGAAGGACAGTTAGTTAGGTACATTATTCATCCCCTTAAGGAAACCCAGGTATCCAGTAACTGACATAGTCAAGATGACAAACAGTAAAATGGCTGGGTCATGAGCCTGGACTGAGGTGTTGAACACTCTGATGGCTCTGGGGACAAAGGATCCTCAGCCACAGACAGCCACAGTGGGCGGCTCCTCTGTCCCACCAGGGTGCGGTGAAGAGGGTGGTTCACATTGTCCATTATGGCCTGCAGCAGAACAGAACTGTAACCCTCCCTGTCTGCAGGCTCAGGTGGAAGATCCTCTGAATAGGCTCTGCCATTTGGGCTGCGCAGACCTTTAGCAGTCTTGAACACACTCCATCTGGGCTAGCTGTATTTCCTGGATGTGAGGGTGAGGATGTGTGAGGGACAGGGAGGTGAGAGAGGACATGTAGCCACAATGTTGGAACTGTGATGAAGTAGAGGAGGTAGTAGAGGGGATGGCTGCTGCCGAAGTGGTGGGAGAGGGGATGGGTGAGGCTGTGCCATCATGGGCAGGGCAGACACTAACCGCTGTGTCAAAGTTATTGTAGAACTGATTTAACTCACTGGCCCTGTCCTCATCACTAGCTGTTGTCTGAGTGTTCTTCTGCTTGTAGCCAGTGATAGTCCTCATACCCCTCCACATCTCTCTGGTGTTGTTGTGCCCACAGCATTCTCTCTACTTTCCTTTGGTAGATTTCATTGGCCTGCTTTTGACTCCTCTTTAGTTTTGCTTGTGCTTCTCCTTGCTTCCATCCTCCTCCTTTTTCTGGTTGAGGAGTGTCTTAATGTCACTGGTGATCCAGGATTTATTATTATCTATCCTTGTGGGATTCACATAGTCTGTGCAGTCAACCATTCTGTCAATGTCAGTGTGCAAGTTATTGTTATTTTCCTGTGCCCCAAGCAGTACATGCATATCTGTGTTCTCAAAGCAGGCCCTAAGAGATTCACTGGCCTCTGGTGTCCACTTCCTGAATGTGCAGATGGTTCCAGGCTGCCTCAGTACACAGGGTTTGTGGGAAGCCTTCAAAAAGACCAGGTTGTGATCTGATCTTCCAGGAGGTGGAAGGGCTGAAGCAGTGTGTGCCTCCTTTGCATTTGCATAAAGCAGATCAAGTGTCCTGTTTTCCCTTGTGGGACAGACAGCATACTGTGTTAAGTCAGTCAGATGGGAGGTGAGGCTGACATGATTAAAATCTCCTGATATCACAATGAGGGTGCTGGGTCTGTATCCTCGCAACAGCGTCGCGGAGGACGTCACAGCTCCAGGCCTGGCTTGTGGTTGAATGTAAACAACAATAGCGACAACGAGAGAAAACTCTCTTGGTACACAGTAAGCTCTGAGACCGACTGCCAAGAGTTCAACATCCTGACAGCAGAACTTCTCCTTCACAGCAATGTGACCAGAGTTGCACCATCTGTTCACAAACATAATTAGTCCTCCACCTTTCTTCTTTCCACTCGCTCCAACGTCTCTGTCTGCCCGTTCTGCCGTGAAGCTGGGTAGATCCACACAGGAGTCAGGGATGCTATCATTCAGCCAGCTCTCCATAAAACACATTAGACTTCACTCTCACGGTATTGCAGATTCTTCACAAGTGCCTCTAGCTCGTCACACTTGTTGGACAAAGAGTTGACAATTCCCGTGATAATTGATGGCAGAGCCGGCTTGTATCTCCTTCTCCTAGCTATTAACGTAGCCTTACACTTAGCACCAGTTCTACACCCGCGGTACGGCTTCTTCATCTCAGCTGGAATGAGGTGTCTGACTCCTCTGTCAGTCAGTCCATTGCAACGTAATGAGCGCTCTCCTGATGTAGACAACTTTCTCCCAAGCTGTAGTCAACATCGTTGGTTGAAAAAACCCGCAAAAAAACATAAAAAATGCATTTAATACACAATAACCACATGAGCTACAAGGATGTGCTGCCACAGAGTACACTGCATTCTTTTTTTTTGAGATGGGAAAAAGCATCAGGGGTGCACTGGGAAAGAAATTCAGCCTTGGGTTTATCCACTAGGAGGGTGGTGCTCTGGTCAGGTGACGGGTACACAGAGAGGGCTGGTAAAAAGACAGACAGGGGCGGATGGCTGGTAAAAACTAATACCATTTTTTCTGAGGGCTCACCGGCCCACTGGCATCTGTCCCAGTGTGCCAGATGGCCAGTACACAACTGAGTCTGCTCAAACAACAAGAATCATGGCTGCAAGTGATGGAGAAAGAAAACGAAATGAATCAGTGTTGCTTTTAACTTAACTCAAGTTTCTGAAATCTGTCACTCACATATGGAATGAAAATTCTTAAAAAGAATAATTTGAAATTATGAGAGAGATCCTGTCTGTAAAATAAGTCTATAAAAGAAGGTTTCAATCACACAATGACAATCATACTTAAAGAAGTCAATGTGCCAGGCCAAGAAATAGAATATTTCAGCTTTGTATGGATCATACAAATGTGATACAACACATCAATCAGTGAGCGTCAGAGGACGGCAGGTAGGCTAGGAGCCACGCTAGCTGTTTGTCCCTGTTTTAAGTCTTTATGCTAAGCTAACCAGCTTCTCATTATCGAAGGTGGTATTAATGCAGAGGCCCGATCAGACAGAACACTTTTTGAAGGTTGCTAAATGTGAGATGAATTGCCTGAATTGTCTTTTTTGTTGAAGCCTATCATTTAGTGCATTTAGTTATTATTATTATCGCTAGGCAACCACCTCTCTTCAAAACGGCATGAATTGCCACAGAATCAGTGCAGCTTAAGCAAGTAACATATACACCTGATACAGTATTTATAGTGACATACATTGTTTTTAATATGTTGTCAGCGTGATTCTGATGATGCGTCTCTGACTAGGGATGCTGTTAGCTAGCAAGCTAGCTGATTGCTTGCATTGAATCTGAGGTCATTTGAGCCTTTTTGAAGTGAGAAACAACAAACGTTACAGGCACGGCTAACGTGAAATATTTTTGTCATGGGCCAGCTAGTTAATGCTAGTTTTGTTTTCTTTGCCTTTTCAGCAGAAATAGACAACAAGAATGGTACAGCACGTTACAGCCCACCTCTCAGTTCATCCGGTTGGATAAAGCGGGAAAAGAAATTATGTCATTCAGGGTGTTCCTGCAAAAACAGTCAGTAATGCAAAAGCAAAGAGCAAACGGCTTCACTCTCATTGACAACAATTACAGAAAGCCACCCCAGGCTGCTGAGAAGTGCTCTGTCTGATCGGGGCCTGAGACAGAGAGAGGTGGACCAAAGAAAGTGGTAAAGTGAGATCAAAGAGAATTAAACAGAAAGCAAAAGGAGAGAAAGAAGAAAAATGGAGAATATAAGGAGAGAAGGAAGGAGTGATACAGCTGGGTGACCTAGATGTTTGAGGGGAGAGGACACAACAAGCTTTCACAACGCATGACGTTGTTCCTCTGAGCACTGTGTTTCTTTGTGTGTGTGTGTGTGTGTGTGTGTGTGTGTGTCACCCCCCTCTGCCGGCTCTAATCTGTAATAAGCTCCCCGCAGGATCCTACATCCTCCCGCGAGAGACAAGCACACACAAACTGCAGCATCTCCACACACACCTCTTATTTCCACATCAGCGAGAGGAACACATGCTTCTGTGAAGGAGGATTTGTCTCCCCAATTTTATATTCATAACAAAATCAAACACAACATGCCACATTGATCAGATGTCTTCTACACATTCAGGACAGAGGAATAATTTGTGAATGTCAGAGAGAGAGAGAGAGAAAGTGTGTATTACGCTGGGTACATACCCTAGTATACCCTTGCCTGCTCTCGGAGGGCTGGGTGGTTTCTGGGTGGGGGGGTTGGATCGTGACAGACCTAATTTCATGTTCTGCTGGCCATTCACCTGTGGACACACAGGAAATCAAAGGTGAGCTCAGCCTCAGCATTTTATAAAATGTGCAGAGTTTAACTAATATAATAACAATGTCAGATTGGCAGTGGCAACAAAAGTTTTAGTGGATCTTTGATTGGACACATTTGCCCTAAAGGATTACATTGCAACCATTGCAACCTGTTTAACGGCTGCCTGCTGAGGCAATCTACTTTTTGTGCCTTCCAGTCATTTAAACACCAAAATATCACTATCACTATTAAAATAGTGCCCAGATTTAAAATGAACATACCAGATTTAGCTTTAATGCGCCATCATAATGATATTATTCCTTCCACAGATGTGCACATGAAATGTATTGTCCTGTATCATGTATAGGTGTGTTGTGCATCCTTACCTTGAACCTCAACAACCACTTAACACGTCAGTGAAAGAAATGGAAAGATGAGAAAGAAGAAAGGAGAAAAGTTGTGTAAAGGTTAGTGTCAATGCAACAGCATGATGCACACATCGTCAGCCATTAAAACACAAGAAGATACAGACGGAATCAGGTACAGACAGGAAGAGATAAAGATGTGATACAGCTCTGACAGTGAGGACAAAAATGTCAAGTCCCATTTCATATTATATTCTACATATTTAGTGAGACACAAAGACTAGAAACGGCACATAAACATGCAGGTTTAGAGTTTTAGTACTTATTATTCTTGTTGTGTTGCAGTCTGTCTTTGCTTTCTCTTTGCACTCTGTGGCACAGCTGTTGTCCATGCCACACTTACCACCTGACTAGTGGTAGACTTGACTGCTTATATCTTAAGTTTTAATCTTATGTGTCTCTATGTAACAATTTAGTGACACTGAAAGTTCTTCAGTGACTTACTACACTGAAAACATCTACAGTCATCATTTTCATCATGATCACATTATCATTATCACGATTCCCACCTTGACTCCATGTCCGATGTCATCCAGCACATTGTAGTCGATGGGCTTCCTGATGTAGCGCACTGGTCTCTCCGGATTGGCTGGAGCAACGATTTTATGTGAGCGGGACGTGTTCTTATTAGTGGTCAAGATGCCAATCTCCCGCCTTGCCACCTTCTCTTTGTGAATGTCAACGGTCTGGAGGGAGGGAGAGAAAGTGCATTTAATGGCTGCCTTATGTGTGGAGTTTAAATGTAATGCACAGAGAAAATGATAAAATACGATTTATCCACACTGAAATCAAATGATTGTCTGTAAATACTGCTGGTTTGTTGACACAAACATGATTTTCATCAAATAAAAAGTGTAGATTTTGTTCAGCATTAGAATGGTTTTCATGTCTTTGAGACAATAGTACACAGCCGGCCTTATAAATTAAAACATTTTGGTAGATATGCTTTTGTGAAAGGTGAAAGTGTGTGTGAACACCACGCTGACACCCTCTTGTCCTTTTTGATTAATGCTTGTTGAGCCATTTAAGTCAACTTTCTCACAGAGGGGCCTGCTTTGATTAAAAAAAAAAAATCTGGGCTGCAACTTGCAGAACGTTGGTCTGCGTCTTCGTTGGTGAATCTATTTTTTCTTCTACATACATTCTGATACATTAATTATATCATCTGTAAAAGTTTCAGGAGCCCGTGGTAACTGTGAAACAAACGAGTCCATCTTCACAAGTCACACTGGTTCTGTGCTCTCACACTGTAGATATTTTTGGTGAAACGCATTTTAATATGGATGAAAAGCTGTTCTTCAAGCCTGGAGTAAGAACAAGTGTTAATAGCGATTTCAGTGGTGCATTATTTATGAAGGACTGAAGACGTATTCGGATCATTCACTGAAATAAAAGTATCAGTAAAAGCATCATGGTCTGTAAGATCATCATATCTTTGTAGCATCATTGTCCTGTTCTCTAAAAAGTCAACTTCTCATGAGCTCATGAGTTCTTAGCTTTGTGTCGATGCCTTTACCAGATGATACAAGATGATTTTAAATAGATCATTTAGCTTGTAGGAGCAGTGTGTAGGATTCAGTGGCATCTAGCAATGAGACAGCAGATTGTAACCAAATGAATCACCCATGGCTCATCCCTCTCTTTCCAAACGGGCAGAGAAGCTATGGTGGCCTAAGGATTCATGCTAACTTGCCTTTTCTCATGTTAAATAATAAGTACGACTTTCCATCTGTCATGACAGATTACTAGGACAGATGACTCACCAGTGACTCTTCCAGGTGGTTTTGGGTGACTATACACTATTGAAAACACAATTATCAAATATTATGTTCAATTTCCTCCTAAATCCTACACATACACCTTTAGGAAGGAGGAGATTTTTCTCAACCCATAAACGACAGTTCATCTTTTAGTTTACATGGTTTTCACTGGACAGGAAGGGGATGGATAAAGTAACTAAAGCTGTCAGACATGCAGCAGAGTAAAATGTACAGTATTCCCCTCTAAGATGTAATGAAGTAGAAGTACAAACTTGCACAAAATGAAAAGACCCAAGTAGCATTTCAGATTTGTATTTGTGTAACTGTAGTTATTGATAACTATTTCGTTTTCATTCAAAACTGTACATTTCACAGAAAGGTGAGTTTGCAGCTGTGAAGATAGTTATGTTAGATAGTAGTTTGTTGTAATTAACAATCAGTCTTAACACCAGCCAGGCACGATCTGGGCTTATAGGAGTTTGAGTTCTAAATAAGGCATTGAACATTTGAGCAAAGCAGGCAAACTATTGACTTTTGACTACGTACTGAATCCTCTCTATGCTGGCTCATGAATAACGAACTTGTTGCCCTGTAGACACAGACATCGTTTGGTCTGCACTTTTTGAACTTGAGTTTGTTTGGACACATCATTCACACACACTGTGCATTTGTTAGAGCGGTGTCTGATTCCTTCTTCATCTTATGGGACTATTTTTTGGCTGATTACTGCAGCATGAAATGCAAACTGGATTACAAAGGATCATCTCAGTGTGATTCTTTATGAGAGGGAGCCTCACAGCACCAAGCATTCGCCTACGTAACAGATGTGACTGTGTCTCACTGAACAGAAAGCGGTAATTATTATGACGTGCAAACACAGGCCTGGCCTGACAAAGCAGAGAGAAAGCATCTCATTATTTCTGATGCAGAGTATTCTGATTGAACAGATTAGCCAGAATGGACACTCTGTACCTCTGAAAACTACATTTTCATTCCTTCAAGTACAGACAGCTACTCTGTAAATGGGCTGCAGTGGATTTCAATGTTCAGTGAATGAAAATATGTCTTTTCCTTCAGTTGATCTTAAATAATGTATCTCAACAAAGTGCACTGAGCAACGCGTCAGCTTACTTTGAATGCATGATATGCAAGCTTGTCTAGAAATTAAAAATATGTTGGATGCTGCTGCAATTTCACGAGGGTTTTGAGAGAGAGCATGCAGGAAACCAATTCGAGTGCTCGTCAGCCTGCAAGTCAACCTTTGAGAGCTCACAGCGAGGATTCACAAGAGCAGAATCAGGTTTGTGAGTGGGGGAGGACAGAAATGTGAAGCCAACAGATGATCTGAGCAGTGAGAGGAATTGCGTAACTAGGTTTGGGCAGCAACGGGGATTCTCACGCTCGTAATGAGCTCATCAGACAAAATCAAACAGAGCAGAGCATCACCTTTTCATCTGGGAGTGAATGGTCATTCTGTTAGACCCCTCCTTATACTTTCAAAATAAAAGCTTGGACAGAAGCAGGAAGAAAAGAAGGTGATGATTGCATTATCTTCAAAATCTAAATGCGTTGACGTGAAATGACTAAAAATCACATTTGATTTGTCAGAAAAATGTTAGTAAAATATGTTTGGCAACCTTTCGTGATATGAAGGGCTCAGAAGCCTAAACATCTGAAGAGAACTGAGAGAGCCGACCTGGAAACAAATCTGACTCTGCTCCTACGAATCTCCTCTCAGCGCTGACTTGCAGGCCAAGTAGAATTTGTTTTGTGCTCTCTCAAATCTTCTGTCGTCAATAATCTTCCACACAGCGTGAGATGCGTGGGTGCAGGGTGTTGTGTAAGCCTGATCAGTTCACTGGTGATGCTTCGCACTTGCTACAGTGTTAGGTGTGATCACACCTGCAGGTGATTTTACTTTTCTGACCAGCTGACAAACATGGAAGAGAGTATTGTTTTTGATTTTCAATGCACTTCAACTGGTTTCTGTAGCAACCAGATACATTAGTGTGGAACATGCATTATAAGTGGTAATTTTGTCTCCTATTTTTTATTTAGTCTCAGTCTTACTCCCATGTTAATGTTCTTGCAAGTTTTGATCATATCTAGTCAACCTCGTCCTGTTTTTAGTCAAGATTTAGTTAATTCAAAGTCTAGGCGTTTAAGCTTTATCTTAGTCAAAGAGTAGTATCAATTTAGTGAATACGTCCAGACATGGAGCATGGTCTGATTTGCATATTTATTTATTATTTAACAGAATTCAAGAACTGGCCTAAATATCACCTCGTTTATTTCTCTAAAAAAGTCCCACAGTTGTCCATTTATAGCAAACTGTGGGAGAGGAATGAGATTTATAGAACAGAAACAAGCGTACATGTGGCTTTATGACTGATATAGTCACTGTTTTTAATTACATCGATGTCATCTCATCGTCGTCTCATCTCTCTTGTTAACATTAACAGTATCAGTCATCTAAACAGATAAGATGATTTCCCCTCAGATAAGCGTAGCACTCATTAGGCAGGATGTCCAATGAATGACTTACCTGTAAGTCCATGTGATTCCAAGGTTCTTGGTTCATTTAAAATAAGAGAGATTCTCTTAAGTGAACCAGAACCAGCAACAACGGACATCAAGGCCCACATTTATCAAAGCAGAATGCTAAGTGGCAAACAAAGAGTACATGTCTCTGTATTCAGCCACTTTCCACTGTTTCCACAATTTATTACAGTTGCATGCTTTAGACTTTCTTTTCTGTCTTTTTTAGTGAAATATCCTCCTGAGATGAATGAATTCTGGGCTGCTGCACTCAACATTACGCAGTAAGGAGAGCAGCGCCCACAGAGCGCTGACCATAAATGAGCCTGCATGCATACATGATTACATATTGTGTGCTCCCACCCATGAGCCCTCTCACTATGAATAACTGAGCTACACTGGATGCATGATTTAATGGACTATGTGGTCGTACTTCATGCACACTGACAGACATCAGGTCTAAAAACAAGTTCTTTAAAAACAAATCTATTTCACAACATGTTTCAGCTTCAGTGTGCCTGTAGACACCTAGCTTCAGTGATCAATTCAAAAATTGCCACTCAGCTTGATTTTTACAACTTTCAAAAGGTCCCAGAAGATTTGGCTGTGCAATCTTTCCACAAGATAGAAACTTTAAAAATCAACCAGAGTGATTGTGATGGAGTCCTCTTTGTCCCAACCAGACCTGTGAAATGTGGTTAACAGAGCTCTCCATGCGACGCAGTTGCGAGGCCTGGATGTCCAGCATCTGCAGCACATTGTTGGCCAGCGTGTTGATGAGGTAGGCGACACTGGCCAGAGACTGGGTGGTGTAGCTCTTTGTCTCCTCCAGCGCCCGCTGCTTGTCTGCTGACTGAAGGGAGAGAGGAGACAGATTCAGGACAGGAGTCGCACCGTTACTGCCACCATTTTATTTCCATAGACTGGGATTTTTCTATTCGATTCTTCTTCTTCTCAGGCTTTTTATTTTAGTTTTGTATCCCCTCTCTTTAGACATCAAGGGCAAACCATGAGCCTTATGGGAACAGCTAAACATGACAGCTGAGATTCATTTATTGGACCCTGTTATTCCACCTCATTACTTACATTACTACTTGTGATGTGAATGACTGTGATGAATCCAACACCTGCAGTAAAAGGAATAAAAACTTAAGTTTGGTAGCTGCTATTTGGTCATGTCTCAATATGTCCGACCATTGAAGCAGCCTTGTATTTTGCCTTTCAGTGAAACATTCTACACTCTGCCCAAATCCAGGTTGGAACCTGGGGTCTTTCTGTGTGGAGTTTGCATGTTCTGCGTGGGTTTTCTCCAGGTACTCCAGCTTCCTCCCACTGTCCAAAGACATGCAGCTTAGGTTAACCCTTGTATGGTGTTCGGGTTTTCATTTTTTTAATCAAGAGCAAAATGATACCATTAATTATTTTTTCAAACTCAGACTCATTGGCCTTGGCTCATATTGATGGGTCTGAGTTTGAAAAAATGATTAATCGTATAGTTTTTCTTTTGATAAAGAACATGAAAACGGATGAAATCGGGTCCACAAACCCGAACACCATACAAGGGTTAATTGGTAAGTGTGAGTGTGAACATGAGTGGTTGTCTGTCTCTGTGTGTTGGCCCTGTGATTGGCTGGCGACCAGTTCAGGTTGTACCCTGCCTCTCACCCAAAGTCAACTGGAATTGGCTCCAGCTCCCCCACAACCCTGACGATTAAGCGGTGTAGATGATGGATGGATGGATTCGACACTGCTATATATATCAAAGTCTTAGTGCTTCTCATGAAGGATATTTATGTAATGGAGAAATTGACTTTTTCACCCTCCATCATAATGAGTTAAAACTTTAGTGCCATTGAGCTCAGCTAATTTATTTTATGATTTCTTAAGGGTGTAAATAAAACACTAAATAACAACCCTACCATTGACATCCAAAGGAAACCAATGAAGATGATGCTTCTGTGCTGCTGACAAGTTGCCTTTTTTCCAGTATGTTCCCAACCACTTGTTTGGTTCTTTCGTATTATTTACTGGACGAGCAAATGAAAGAGTAATGATGAGAAAGATCTATAGTGTAAAAATTGATTTTTTAAACTACTCTTCATAAAAACATGATAAAGAATTAGTGCTTCATAGAACACGAGTGCAATATACTCAGTGATGCAGACAAATAGACATTAACTTACTGACCCTAATTAAATTATTCCACCTCTTTAATGTCTTGAAATGAGAAGATAATGGAGATGACAGACAGCATGATATGAGTGTAAAGCTCAAGGATACAGATCCAAAACCGCAAAGAAACTAAACTTGCCAGGAGCTGCAGCAATTACACTGTACTGACTGTACACTTTATTGTGTGTGTGTGTGTGTGTGTGTGTGTGTGTGTGTGTGTTCTTGTCTTTACATCTGTATGTGGACCAACCCTTGGTGGCCATTTAATTCTACATGTACATAAAATCCATTATAAAGCTTCACTTCAGTGATTCACTTTAAATAAATCTGAAATGACACAAATATTCCAGTTATTCTGAAAAAAAGATGCATTTTGAAGCTACTAAGACTTTGAGAGGCTGTTGGATGGAAGAAGTAAAGAGAAAGTTTTCCAAGTGGGACAGAAAGGGTTAGATATAATAATTATTTAGCCAGCACACTTATTATAGTACTATTGATTGATCAAAGAACTCTCTTTCCCACTGCCATCAGACTCCTAAACAGCTAACAGGAGTCTATAATCAACCTAGGACTACCTCATATGTTTACATTCCAATTTGCATGTGTAATTGCACACTTTTTTTTTCCACATGTTGCCTTCTAAACTGCCTTTCTATTTATTTTCATCTTTTAACTATTATATTTAAATGTGGCCATTCATTGCGGACAGCAATGAAAGAATTTCATTGTACATGGAAACCTGTTTCCTTACTGTGCATATGATAATAAACACTTTGAATCCTTAATACCAATGCTGAAGTGTGTGAGCCAGTGTAATATTTCTGAAATAGATAATGCAGATTAGAAGAAGATCTGCTTTTTAAATGGTAAATGTTCTGTATCTGTATCCCCTTTATAGTCATTTTGACTACTCAAAGCACTTTTAAATCACATCCTCATTCACCCATTCACACACCATTCATTCTAAGATGGAGGAGACTGGTCTTTAACACACATTCACACACTGAAGCTGCTTCAGGAGCAGGGTGGGGTTCAGTGTCTCCAAGGACACTTGGACACGCTGACCATAGGAGCTGATTGAGGGACGACCCACTGTACCTCTGAGCCACAGCTGCTCCAAGTGCTGTACTGTCTGTCTCTGGATGGTCAGATAGTTCTCATCTTCCTGACAGCTTTTTTTAGCAGCTTCTTCCTTTAATTCTATCCTAAGTTGATCTGTAAGTTTAGTCATTCTGTGGAAGTAGCTGAAGGTTTGGTTACATTTTCATTGTTTTAATGTTTTGATCTGTTCCTTTCTTTCAGGCGGCCTGTGCCTCTGCTGAACGGAACGTCTGATCTGGAAAGTACACAACATGTACCATCATGCTCTGGTTCTTCAGATGAGGAGTTGTCAGGAAGATAAGAAATATCTGACACTTGGAAACCACAAACCTCCAGAGGTTCAACCCTCACCTACCAAAAGCATCCTTGGTGCAGGAGAAGAATCCAGCAACAGGGACGACAATAAAGACAAAGACAAAGATTGGAGCGCTGACTTTGAGGACAAGGGTAGGTCACTAGTCCCAGTGAGAACCTGCCTCATTCATTCAGTTTGTCACATTTACAGTAACATCAGCAGAACCTCAGTCATTCTTGGTGTCATCCCACTGCTCAGTCACTGCTGTGCTGCTAGAACAGGAGTACGGCATCATACCATAGAATTGACATGTATGTTAGCATGTTATATGGAACATGTGACTATAGAAGTAAAGCACAGCCACACGGTTTATTCTGTGGTCAGTGGTCACACATCAACAGACCACAACAGAGCTGCAGATTAAAGGTCTAACCCAGCACAGACACAGACACTCCTTCAGTTATGTGGTCTCTATGGAGGATGATGATCAACAGGTTATATTTAATAAGCATCCACAGTGTTGATGGACAGATCAGAGGTTAGAGAGCTACAGACAGCATAACTACTGACGGCATTGCTACAGGCGGCACTTGTTACGACCCAAAAGATGTTTAGGGGATGAGGGGAGGTAACAATAACGATAAAAAGAACCCACGACGAATAACAGTGGGAAAAACAAATTGATTGGTAGAAAGCAAGTATTCATTCAAAAAGTAAACCAAAGAATTACACAACTTAAATGCGAGCTCAAAAGCTGAATGTCACTAATCAACTGTGGAAAACTTAACACAAACAACAAAAACACTGCAGGGTCCACTGCCACTGGGAAGCTACTGCGTCACAAAGACCACTCTAAGATCACACTGATCAAACACTGAGCACACGTCCGTTCACGCCGGTGTTGGCTGAATGAAGGAGGGAGAAGAGAGTGGATGTGGCACTCCTGCTTCATATACACCCCTGCTAACCACTGATTAGGGACACCTGTTGCACCTCTCCTGCAGAGGAGGAACCTGTGGGGAGAGAGAGAGAGAACCAAGACACCAGCACACACACACTGCTACTGATAGCACTGCTACAGACGACACTGCTACTGATAGCACTGCTACAGACGGCACTGCTACTAATAGCACTGCTACTGACGGCACTGCTACTGACGACACTGCTACAGACGGCACTGCTACTAATAGCACTGCTACTGACGGCACTGCTACAGACAACGCTGCCACTGATAGCACTGCTACAGTAGGCACTGCTACTGATAGCACTGCTACAGACGACACTGCTACTAATAGCACTGCTACTGATAGCACAACTACTGACGGCACTGCTACAGACAACACTGCTACAGATGGCACTGGTGCTAATAGCACTGCTGCTAATAGCACTGCTACTGTTAGCACTGCTACAGACGACACTGCTACTAATAGCACTGCTACAGACGGCACTGCTACAGACAACACTGCCACTGATAGCACTGCTACAGACGGCACTGCTACAGACAACACTGCCACTGATAGCACTGCTACAGACGGCACTGCTACTAATAGCACTGCTACTGATAGCACTGCTGCAGACAACACTGCCACTGATAGCACTGCTACAGTAGGCACTGCTACTAATAGCACTGCTACTGATAGCTCAGCTACTGACGGCACTGCTACAGACAACACTGCTACTAATAGCACTGCTACAGACAGCACTGTTACAGACAGCACAGCTACTGATAGCACTGCTACAAACAGCACAGCTATAGAAGGCGCTGCTACTGACAGCACTGCTACTGACGGCACTGCTACAGACAGCGATGATGTGATTTCTATTTCAGGGATGGATTTACGGGTTCCCAAGAACAGCCCTTGGACGACCATGTGAAAAGCAGCAGTGAGGTGTCTGCTTGGACAGTATGTCACTACAGAGTTCCTGGTAAAGAACTGTGCATCAAGGTACTCCAAGCAGAAGCAGAGCCTCGCAGTCGCAGTTGGAAAGATGTTAAGGACCAAGTCTACAACTCCATCACATGTCATAAAAAGATGTTAATTTTCATTTGTTTGTCCACAAACTAATTAGCCTGTCTTCCTGTTTCAACAGCCCTGATCCCTTTGGTTGTAACCCCTCTTATCATGTTGTTTTAGTGATTCAAGAAACATTTGAGCATCACCTTACAGAGATAGACCTGTAAGATCCTTTTGGTTTAACCACAAACAGCCGTTAGGTCGCTCTCTTCAAACACACCACACTACATTCACTAAAACAGTGATTTTAGCTCACAGAACACAGGAGCTGCTGGTCTGCTGCTACCTCCATCAGTTAGTTAGTTTTTGTTATTGTGTGCCTTTGCAGACTTAAGTCCTCAGCATTACCATGTCCATGCCTCGCCCCCTCCTGCTGATATCTTACACTGTTAAGTCCCCATCAGTCTGTTTTACTATGAAAATATTAGGTAATTATATGTTGCCTGAATTTATTCACTAATCCAATTAAAGAATCTGTAACAATTTGGGTGTGTTTAACTTAACTTTGCAAAATTAACAAAACAAAAAAAAATCCATGCTTTTTAATATGTGTCAGACTGAGTATGTGTATATTAACAGTGTGTTGTTTAGGGGATAAAGTTATCGTACAATGATACGATAAAGTTAATATAGTCCTGCTTATATATGAAGTTAATGTGGTCCTGCTTATATGTAAAGTTAATGTGGTCCTGCTTATATGTGAAGTCAGATGTTATTCATTTTCGTTGTTTTGCAGAATAAAAGTCGTTGTGGTCGTCGCCTTGACAAATTAAAAGCTCATCATGATTCCTGTGAAAGGCGTTATCAGGAGGCCCAGAGGAACCTGAACATAGTGGTAAGATTATAACCCACATTTTGATAATGTACATACCATAATAATAGAAATACATTTGACTAAAGATACAGTGTGTCACAGCAGCTTTAGATATAACGACTGCTACAGTTCCCGAGCACAACAATATGCTTTAACACAAATTTGTTTTTTTGCAAGAAAATTCTCTGTCCAAGTTAGCGAGGAAGCTTTGCAAGCATTTCCAAAGAATTGAGATCAAAGGCAAACGAGGAAGAAAGGCTTCTATGGACCTGCTCGTCGAGACTCGTCAAACCTGCGAGGTCCCAGATGAAAATTTATTCAAGTTTGGTAGACCACATGCACTCAGTCATTTCAGAGAATCTGATGTCATTCGCCAGATAGCTCGTACTTCAGGGGCAAAACATCCAGAGGCGTTATCCTCCACAAAGTTAAGGAAGCACTTGGCTACCATGTCCAAGGTGCTAAACTTAAAGGACAATGAAATGGACGACCTCGCTGACTTCCTCGGCCACGATATCAGAGTACACCGTCAGTATTATGACTGCCTGAGGGTACGTTACAGCTGGCCAAGATTAGTAAAGTCTTTTCAGTTTCAAGGGAAGAATCTGGATCAAATCGACATCGATCCTCAAGGTAAAACAGGTCGATGTAAATGATAAGTAAATCTACTTACCCAATGGGGGTTTCCCTTTTTACATATTTTCACCTGCTGAAATGTTTAGAAAGTAACAATAGATTGAACTCTTCAGTGTTACTGTAGGTTAGTACATGGTGGTGGAACTCCAACATCATTTATATGGCACCAAATCACAACTACAGCTCCCCTCACCTCCCTCTTCCCTGTACTGCACTTTTGATTCTAAAAGTTCTTCGTTTTAATCTTCTGGGTTGTTTTCCAGAGAAAATGGCGGTGGATGGTGACGCCTCAAACACCAAAACAGAGGAGGACATGATAGAGACTGATGCAGCTCCTCTATTGTCTTCCTCTTCACCCTCACCCTCATCAGGTATTTAGGAAACTACTTTGAGAGAAGATTCAAAATGACCGAAGGTCTTATATTGATTGATTGATTGAGTGATTGATTGATTGACCTGTATTGTCGGAGTCTGAAATTTGTCTTGTGTCACAGCAGCTCCATTTACAACACATATATTAAAGACACAATACACAGATATACAACCATTTACACACCAAAACACACACTCAGAGGCCCTCAGTCTGCTCTGATCCGGATTCAGCTCCACATTCAGTTTTAGGATTAACTGGTGTACAGAGGAGTGCTTTTGTCTGACTGTATTAAAACATGTATCTCAGTTTGATGGTCAGATATGATGCTGTTAGCCAGCCTTAACATATTTAAAAAACATATTCTGAAGAGTCTAATTATGTTTTATCAGTGTATATTTTATCAGCATACATTTTTATGAATTAATACTTACTGAGCTGGCTTAAGTTCACATATTCTGTAGTATTCTGTGTAAGCAGAGATAAATGTCATCTTTGTTTTAGGTTTTCCTCTGTGTATTTAACTGGTTATAGTTAGATAAAAGCACTTCCAATAAAGGCTAAAAGATCATCTTGATCACCTTTTTTAAATGCCAAATAGTAATTTACAGCTCCTTAGTGACAACAGACTGCAGTAGATGCTGAAACAGGCATCCCTTCATAACAAATAGGAATAAAAAAATAATAATTTGATTCTGAATTGAATCATTTCCCTGAGAATTTAAATCAAAATAAATTGTGATATTGGAAGGTTCACACCACTATTACTGCACATGATTCATTTTTAATGAGGACAAGCAATCAGAAAAATATAAACTTTGTTTTTATTGTTTAGAGTGTTCTTTAGAAACAAATATCGGAGTAATTTCTTTAATTGTTACATAAATTAAATGCTGTAAATCATCGAGTAATAGCTAGAGCATTCATTTACTTCAGTGTAGAAGGTACCAGGCCTTTGTTTCTTGTTGTATTGTTCTTTTCATTACTTTAAGCATGTACACTAATGACCTTTACTGTGCTGAATGCTCATTTTCTCAAAGAAAGCTTTTCTGTTGATAGACAGGAGGCTGAAAAGGACATCCAGCAGTGAAGGTGGACACAGTGATGACCTACAGCCAGCTACAGGTGATCACATGTCCTGTGAAAATGACCAGATTATTGAAGAGTACTTTTTTACTTGTAACACAGTGTACAGTGTACATCACTGTAACAGTTGTAGTAAATATTGAATACAGAAACAGATTTGTAGTAAGACATAATGGCATGTCCCCACCAGAATAGAAAAAATTAAGAAATTTTGATATTTAAATACATTTTTCAGTTCTCTGATTTTTTTTTTTAAAGAATTCCAGTTGAAACCAAATCTGAAAAACATTGAGAAATTGACGTCCCCACTGGACACCTCCCTACATGCTGCTGTTTCTGAGACCCCACCGAGAATGAAAACAAACATAAGTGTGTGACACCTAAGCTGAAAAAACTAGGATGTGTACATCGGCCTGTGATTGATCTCTGGAGCTGATACACAGAAAAATTCTATGATTTGTACTGAAATCAGCATTTTGAGTGTTGTGTGTGTGTGTTGTGTGTGAGTGTGTGCGTGCATGACTGCATGTGTCAGTGTGCAGAAATATGCATCTTATCACGTGAGTGCATTTATATATGTGTGTGAGCGCGTCCACTCTACTGCAGCAGACCAGTAGAGAAAAACACAGTGATAGTGTGTGTGTGTGTGTGTGTGTGTGTGTGTGCTGAAGCATGATGTAGGTCAGAGTAAACTCATTCATGCCTGAGGATGACAAGAAACACACTGACACCAATGTGTGTGTGTGTGTGTGTCTCTCTTTCTCTCTCTCTCTCACACACACACGGTGTGGTGGAAGTAGTACTCAGATACTTTACTTAAGTAAAAGTAAATATAGTAAAAATACTCCATTACAAATAGAAGTACTGAATTCAAAATGTTTAAGTAACAATACAATAGTATAATCAGCAAGATATCCTTAAAGTATCAAAAGTAAAAAAAATCACAAAGAAATCGTCACCCCAACCCTAACCTTAACCCAGTTCTAACCTTAAAACACGTCTGAACCCTCAAATGGCCCTTTGAAGTTGTGAGGATCAGGCAAAATGTCCTTACATTGATGGTGTAGAACCAAAATTTGTTCTCATAACTACACAATGGCATTTACACGCATACACACACACATACAGAGTTGGTGTTATCGTGAGCCACAGCCCTACATTTACAGTCAGAGCTCCATCAGAGTCCTTTAATTATAATTAATGGCTAAAGGAAATGAACATTGAACCTAAATTCCCAACTGACAAGAGAAGTCAGCTGTGTGTCACAGTTCTGGTGTGTTGATGTAAAGGCCTCTAAGATCAAGGTAACTGACCAGAATATTTCTGTTTCACAGGAAGACAAAAGGGGGATTCTAATATAAAAAAATTTAAACCTACTTTCTAAGTATATAATGAATTAGAAAATAGCGAGACGAATAATCATTTAACACAGGATCACACCTGGAAAATGTATTTTTCATTTTGTTGTATCTTCAAGTTAAGCTTCAAGTTTACAGAAGTTTTGATGCTAATACCATTGTACTTCTACTGAAGATTTAAAAAAACAGTCCTTCTACTTGTATCAGAATATTTTGATACAAATAAAAGATCTGAGTGCTTCTTCCACTTTTCATGTCTTTATATTTTTGAGAAGGTTCACGTCAGAGTGACTCCACACAGTTAAGAAAAACACCTTAACTAATTACAAATATTTCCAGTCCAATCTTATCTCCATTCATAACCCAGTTAAATCCTGCTCCTGGGTGCCCACTGTCCGGCATGCTTTAGGTGTTTCTCTGCTCTAACACACCTGAATCAATGATCAGCTCGTCATCAAGCTCTGTAGAAGCCTGATAACATATTCAGTTGAATCAGGTGTCTTGGAGCAATGAAACATCTAAAACATACAGGGCAGTGGGCCTCCAGGACCAGGTTTGGGAAACACTGATCTACTGTATTCTATCTCAGCCCACCTCCCTGTGTTCCTTGTAGCCCCCCCATATTTCTCTTCCCTCTCTTTATCACATCATCTTTCTATCTCTTATTTCCTCCCTCTTTCTCTCTTTCCCATCAGCCATCTGATGTCCTGTTGGCGGTGACCTAGTTGGAGGGTTGCCTGCTCTGGCCTGAGGAAAGGGCAGAGGAACACACACACACACACACACACACACACACACACACTGCTGCCACTGTTTTTTTCCAATTCCAACTAAATTCATGAGGTTCATGTAGATGAATCAGA
Source organism: Pempheris klunzingeri (assembly GCF_042242105.1). Taxonomy (NCBI): domain Eukaryota; kingdom Metazoa; phylum Chordata; class Actinopteri; order Acropomatiformes; family Pempheridae; genus Pempheris; species Pempheris klunzingeri. The sequence continues at coordinate 2,652,071 of NC_092021.1, forward strand.
TCAGATCTACACGGCTTCATATGCACGCTCTGATTCCTCTGACCTCTTTTTTAATGAAGACAGAATCTGGTCTACTGATCATAGTCCTGCTGATATTTTTATTTCTGAACTGTAGTGCAAATACAAATAACATCAATATGCCTTAAGCAACTGCCTAAAGGCTTTGCTGCAAACTTAACTGTCAAATTTTACACAATTACTACATTAAGAAAATAAAGAAAACAAGTTCCTCTTCTAAAACTAAGTCTTTATATCTACCGGACAGACCTGTTTAAAGGAATTGAACGAGTAGCAGCAAAAACAGGCAATTGCTGCAAGGGACAACTTTTGGGCAATTTCAATTGGTAGAGCACATACCTAAGACTTAAAAGAAAAGCTAGTTAGCTTAGCTTGCTGGCTTCAGCTTCAACAACTTCAACAGCACAATGGGCAGTTTTGTAAGCGTTCGGGGGGCAGACACCCTCTCTACATTTAAGAGTAGACCTTCCTTTTTGACAAGGCATATAGTTAAGGGCTGGCTCAGGCCTTAGACCAGCCCCTAGTTATGCTGCTATAGGCTTAGACTGCCGGGGGACTCCTATGGTGTACTGGGCTCCTCTATTCTCTCTCCTCCTCTTCCTCTCCATCATTATGTCTCATGTCCGCCTAATGTCTGCCTCTAACTTGGTATCTTCCCCGGAGCCTTTCTGTGCTTTCTCATCTCTCAGGTTCCTGTGGATCCTGGTCCTGGTCCTGCTGATGTGGTTCTCTGCTTCATGAATCACTGCTACGGATTTATTTAGTGCTATAGTCACTGTTAGTACGTTGGTTGCTGTTTGTGTTGTCTCTCTCTGTCTCTGTCTCTCTCTCTCTGTCCAACCCCCACCCAACACGGACCCCTACAGAAGCCGCCCACATTGTACCTGGGTCTGTTTGAGGTTTCTTCCCATTAAAGGGGAGTTTTTCCTGCCACTGTTGCTCAATATAATATCTGATGCTGCTCATGTGGGAATTCTTGAATCCTTAATTTTGAATCCCTGAATCGTTGGGTCTCTCTCTTAATTAAAGAGTTTGGTCTAGACCTGCTCTTTATGTAAAGCGTCTTGAGATAACGCTGTTGTGATTGATGCTGAAGATTGAGTGATTGATTTTGTATCCATGTTCACAGACTAAAAAGGGTAATTCTACGCCAAATGTTATGCTGTTGTAGTGCGACAATTAAGGTGATGGCACAACTCTGATCAGTGCGGTTGCTCTCAGTTCTCAATGCTCTCAGATGTTATTCATCTGCTGCTGAGGGAAATACCCATCCCAAAACAAATACGTCCAAAAGTTTTACCTTTGTTTCCTTAGACACAAGTACTCTAAAAGTGTGGCATGTGTGGTGCATTCACATGCTGGAAGCTCTGACATATGAGAGTTTGAGTTGCATTTATGGACTACAGTATGTTCACGCAACATCAAAACTTGGATGAAAATTCACTTAGTTATTCTCTTCAACATGGGATATAGATGAAAGTGTGTGTATATGTGTGTGTCTCCATATGCAAATTACAGACACAGCCTCTGCTTACCGACCATGCACAGAGGTGTGTGACAGTGGGAATCTGTGTGTGCATGTTGAAGTAAAGGTACACCTCATAACTCTCGAAGTGCTATTCTCTTTGGCTTTGGACCAGATCCAACAATGTCTCAATTCAGACAGGCACACACACACACACACACACACACACACACACACACACACACACACACACAGCCTGCTTATACCTTACAAGGACAGTTATTTCATGTGTGTTTAAACTTCTAGCAGAAGTAATTTACATTTTATCACATCATCACTTCATATAACCACTACACACACACGCAAATATGTATGGATATACATAACTGTATACATACATGTATACAAGTATGTATAGTGACTTGATGTGTCAAACTCCTAGTGCACGTCAATACAAGATACTATAAAAACTAAGCCACAAAGATAATGATAATGTGCAGAGAAGTGAACATGGTTAAAAAGTCCCATATTCTGCTCATTTTAACTTATACTTGCTCATACTTGTAGTTGGAGGTTCTAGTTCAGGTTTACATGGTTTAATGTTCAAAAGACATGGTATTTTTCTCAGAGCTGATATGGCTGCCGCAGCTGTTTTGTTTTAGAAGAACAGAACAATGTGCTGCTTTGCTTTTGCCTTCGACATCTTTGTGTTAGCTATGGCTGGCGTTGGGTAGGAAAAAACAATGGCGGTCAGTGAGGTGGATTCAGGAGGTTTTCAGTGGGCAAGGACAGTCGGCCTGATGGAGGAGGTCACATAATCAAAAGATCCCTTTATGACATCATAAAGGGAACTAAATCTAAACAGTGTTTTCACATACATTTACTGAAAGATGGAGCAAGAGAAACAGAGAGCCTTTTCTCATAGCTTGGCAGTCTGTAGGCTGTAGGGGGACACATTTATGGTGAAAAGATCATTTAAAAAGTACCTTTAAAAAGATAGTGAACAGTGCAATAAACAGTATGTAAAGGCAGCGTATGCAACATATTTTAGAAACAGTTTTTGTCATATTTTTCTAAATTCTCACAACAGCTCGGCAGCAATCAATAAATCAAATGGTTTGACAAATGAGCGAGACACCCCACTGGGAGTGAGAGGTCTGAAGTGAAGGGTGAGATATTTTCAGTTGGATACTTTTACTAGTTTCTCTAATGTTACAGACCCCATAGTGCAAAGTATAGTATAACATATACATAAGCGAATGCTTGGGCATATTGCCCTTCTGGAGTTTATTGTTCAGTGTCCAAAGATCCAGTTCTGTTGCTGTTTGTTTGTGATATAACAACCTTGCCCCAAAGGATTACACTGCAGCCCATTTCACGGCTGCCAGCTGAGGCAATCTACTGGACCAATCCCAACACTTTTTGTACCAACCAGTCATTTCAAACCCAAAATATGAACAAATAGGGCCCAGTTTTAAAAATACCTAATTTACTCTTTGAATAAAAAACAATGTTTGCAAATGCTGTTGCAACTGGCTGCAACCTACTAATAGAAAAGTAAAATTTACATAAAAGTAAATAAAAAAACTCCAAAAAAAGACGGGGGATGCGGTTTCAAATGTCTCAATTGTCTGATCAATTGGTCTTTGTCTACCATCATTTTAGTGAACTGAGACACCCAATACTACAGGATCTTTGAGTTCTGGTTTATCTGCATTTGCCATTAGGGATGTTGATTTCAAGCAAAAATATTATTTAATAGTCAGTGTGAAGTATTTGAAGATTATTCAAATAGTTCACAGACTTGATCCACATCTTTACAGAGACCTAATACACGTCTTTACAAAGACTTAGCTTCATCTCAATGCCCTGTATCAAGCTACTGCTTCCAACAGGCATACTACCAGGTGCCGGTAAACTAGGGAAAAAACTATTTCATTTAAAAAAAAATTAATGACCATCCTAATATTCTAAAATCATAACCCATCCCTATTTGCAAGGTTGAGGTTACTTCATGGAGTGTGCATGGGCTGAACAAACAACAGTCAGCATGACTACATGTTACTCTGTCTTTTGAACAAAGGGCTACCTCTCTGAACTCAGTTTCCCAGAGTCCTTAAGTTTTCACACATAGGTGCTAAACGCACCCCTGGACCCAGCTTTACAGCCACCATTGGCCAATGTGGGACACATGACCCTACAACCTCAGGCCACAAAACCAGAGCTCCCTCTCTCTGATCTCTCATCTGGACTGTGGAAAGTCCAGCTGTCCTCCCAGAGCTCTCTCACACCCCTGAGAGTCTCTGCCTCTGGATCCCCAAGCTCAGCTCTCACTGGGACCCCTGAGAGTCCATTTACAGGCCTGCAGCTCACTACTCCAGCCCCAGCCTCAGTGTGGCCGGTCCCAGAGCAGACCACCTTTTTCATGGCAGCGACACAAAGCCCTGCCTGAACCAAGCTTATCAGCGCCAGCAGGTATGACCCAAAGTCTGCCAGCCGATCTTCAGAGCAACATGAGCACACGCATGTTAGCAGAGAGCTGCTAACTAGCAAGGAACAAATTCCTCCAGCCTGCAACCAGGACAGCTAAGAACCACACCTCTCCTCCAGCCTGGCTCATCAACAGGCTATGAAAGCAGCACACTGAAGGACCCTTCTTCCCTATTGAGGACTGGTAACAAACTCTTAATGGGCATATATAGCATAGCATAACTGTATACATGGCCATGCAATGGTTTAACCTTGTGAATGTATTGGTTTTGATTTGCTTTAATGTTCATTGAGTTAGATCAGATTATTGTGATGTGGTGTAGTTTACTGTATAGCCATAAAGTTAAGTTGATGTTAGTTTGCTCACACAGACACAGGGTCCTGCATACAACTAACCATCCTCTCCTAACCTGGCACCTTTATCCTACACACTCACACATGCTGGTACAAACAGGCCTCGACCGAGAGACGAAGCTAAGCTAACTGCTACACTGGTGGCCATTGTGTAGGGAGTCACCATTTGGTTCTCCCACCTTTTGTAGTCCTCCATGTTGCATACCATTGCCTGGTCACATGTACATGTACATGTATTCACATGTGCTGCCCAATCGAGGTGGACTTTACATTAATCAATATAATTTTCAATTATCTTAGATAATTACTAATTATTTCTAATAGCCAAATTGCCCCAGACATGGTGCAAACCCCAACATTTTGGCGCCGCTGTGTAAGGCAAGGTACGATTAGCACCATTACACACACGTACCAAAGCTATAGACCTATACTGAAAATCTACGATACAAAGACTGTTACAAAGTTAGTGTCTATGGTTAACCCTGACATTATCTATAGTATTTTTAGCCATATAGTTTCGTCCCAATCTGGAGGATGAAGTAGGAACAGTTCAAACACAGAAGTCAAAAACATGAGTGTACACTCATGGCCCATCCCTACATAAAGGCTGTATGAATCAGACTGGGTTAGGCTGAATTTGAGCTGGGGTAAGAGCTTGTAAAGAGAGGAGATAGCATGTCAGGTTGTGTGGGTCCACTTTAGCTTTTTGTCAGTGGACTTTGACACAGTTCTTTTCTGTTTTTTTAGTAGAGTATTCTGGGAAATATAGGAAATGAGTACCTGCATGAGTACCTGCAGTAGATGAAGATGAGGCAGGACAAGTCAAAGTGCTTTGGTCAAACGACACTCCTGCTGCCAAATAATCACTGTGATGCACACACAAAACAAACTAACAACATTACAAAGGAGTTTTGATTTAAATGTGAGCTCATGTCAGCTTGCAGGTTTGAAAATGCCATGCTTCTGACAACAAATCCATCTTTCCCAATGCTCAGCTTGTTTCGCCCCCGCAGGAGCTGTTCCTGGCACCAGCACTGAAGGTGGAGGCTGATGCTCCTTCAACTGGAAACCAATCGCCATGGTTTCCGACCAAACACATACACACACATAGACGACTAGCGTCCACATCCAGCCTCCTGCAGCAGAACCATGTGTTTTCAATGAGCAGCAGGGGGTTGAATTGTATTATGACTACCTCTGCTAACAGCTAACCAGGACCAGCTGTGGACGACCAAGGAGGAATAAAGCAGGACAGGAATATGTGTGTGTGTGGGGAGGTGGTTGGGAGGGGTGGGGGGTTCAGCACATGCTCAGTGAAGGCTATCTCAGCGACCAGTCTTAATGTAGATGTTTGTCATCTTTTAATTTTCACTTTTTTTTTTTTTTTAAAGAAATTATTCAGGCAAACTCTGTCTATATTATCTTAGTATTTATTGTATATATATATATACACAATAAATGTGTGTGTGTGTGTGTATATATATATATAGTATTGTATATTATGTAAAATGTACTTTAAATTTCTGTCACAGGTTACACATATACAGCATCAGTAGTATGCTTTCTTATCAGAGGGTTGCGCAATAGGACGAATATATCAGCCATCTGTGATTGTTCCATTGGCGATTGTTTTCTTTTTTTGTTTTTTTCTCATTTTACTATGCTAATTTCATTGGTCTGCCTACTTGAGAATTTTATCCTTTATAACAACAAGCTCTTCAATGACTGTGTCGGGATTCACCCACCACTTGTGCACATTGCAAACACACACACACACTTTCATTCAAAGTTTCTATTAAGGTTTTTCAAATGAAACTTCCAATGACTGCCATCATATTTTATGACATCATCATAAAAAATCCTTGAACATAGTACTCAATTTGAATATAGTGATTCATCTGATTAAACGTCTTTCGTATTAAATCAACTTGCTTTAATGAATATAAAATGCCTACAAACTAGTTCAATTCAATTCAATTGTATTTGTATAGCCCAATATCTCAACAGAGTGTCTCATAGTGCTTTACAAAGTTCACTGAAATAAACAAGTGTAAGCGAACAAACAATCTAATAAAGAGTGATTTCTTTCACGTCTTTCTGCAGTCATTATTGGTATAAAAGTGATGAGGTCTTGATGAAACAGCCTTAACAACAAGCTGTTTTAGCTTAGCTCTGATCCCAGCTCTCTACATCATCTTTCTTTAAATCAATTTACTATAATACTATAATACAATAACATTAGTGTAATCTAATCTGCAACTGTCCAGAATACAGTAAGCATTATTGGTTCAGACAGAATGAATAGTTGTGCAAAAGAGCAAACAAAAAAGCAATGTGGTGTGCGTCAACTCACGTCAATTAGGGATGCACTATATTATTGGTGCGTTATCGGTATCAGCGGATATTGGCTTTAAAATTCATCAGATATCGGCCAACATTATGATATAATAAAATCAATATAACAGCCTGCTGCTTCCTTGATTAAACTCCTGACATCAATGCCATGTCCCTGGCTTAACAATGATGCATGCAGCATGATGCGATGACGCAAGCGCCTACCTTCAGCACGATAGCAGGTAAAGTCAAAATGTCAGCAGTATGGAAGATTTCAGTGTCAGAAATGGACAGCACGTAGTGGTGAGAGACAGCCCACGCAACATGGCTAAAGCAGTTATGGAGTTAGGCATGTCAAGTTTGCTGTGCATGGTACACAGATTGCAGCTTGCAGCTTGCAGCTTGCGGTCATCGAAGGTGTGCTCTGACAGCGCAACATCACAGATGTTGTGGCTGTAGGAAAGAAAATAATTGTTGGGCATTTCAAGCACTCGCAACTTGCATGCCGTCCACTTTAAGATGTCCAGAATGAGCTCAGGACGGCAATTAAAAGGCTACAACAAGACGTCTCCACCTGGTGGAATTCAACTTCATGATGCATAGCCTGGTGGAACAGAAACAGTGTTTGGGCATGTATGCTGCTGATTTTGACCTCCCAGTGACACTGTCGACAAATCAGTGAGGAAGTCTTGAAAATAAGATCACCCTACTCGGCCCCTTCAAGCAGCTGACCAGAGAGATCAGTTCTGCACAGGCCCCTGCTGCCGATGTCACTCCAGCCATGGTGCCACTGGAACGGCTGATTAGCAACAGAAGTCATACAGCGGTGTCCAAATTGCCAAATGTACCCTACTGGAAGCTGTCTGTGCTCTCTTTAATGGCATGCAAAGCAAACCTCTTTATTCCATTGCAACCATTGTCATTGACACGACATATTTTCCGACGCACACTCTCTGTCCGCTGGTGGGAATGTGCTCACCTGTGTGTGCACGCATCCGGGCAGAACTCCGCCGTGCGCGATACAGAGAGCAGAGGAGAATAGTGAACGTGCGACAGAGACAGAAATGACATACTGTCGTGTAAATAAGATAAATAACATAAAGATATTTAGTTTATTTAATAAAAGAACGAGGAATAGACCTGTTCTATAGGAAAGGTAACCTTAAATGACTTCTGTTGTGATCTGGCGCTATATAGAAAAGTGCACTGCTGTTGCAGAATTATGTTTGGCACTGCTAAATTCCTCCCTCTCCACAAAGGACATCTAATTAGTGTAGCCAGTGAGTGTTGAAGTGAGAGTGAGAGAGCGAGCAGCAGAAAAGTGACAGTGAATGCAGGCAGAGCAGAGGAAAAGGTCAGCAGTAAGTGGTCAGTCTGGCAGTAAATGTATAGTGCAGGCTACAGTGTGTCAGGTAATAAATGCTGCTGCTTCTCAAGGCCAGGAGAAGTCTCATCTGTTTTTTTCAAACAGAAGTGGAGGGGGTCAGCCCTAGCAAACAGCTCCCCTGTGCTTCTGACTCTGGTCTGGAAGCTGAGCAGGCGGAGGCAGTTTCACCGATTATAGTGGAAGTGTTGCAACCATAGACTGTATATAAGAAGTGGACAAAGCCACCATAATGTCACCGATTGGTTTGCAGAATGCCATTATGGAGCCATGAGTTTGGCATTTTAGGCGTCACCATCTTTGTTTGGAACCAGAAGTGACATTAAATCTGTGAAGACCGGCAAGACCTGCCTCTGATTGGTTAATCTCAAGGTGGTGCCGCCCTAAAGTATAACATGCTTTAACATCTATTTTATTCTAATTTGGACCATAATTTACTAAATGAACATCTTGCTGTACTGAAGATTTAAAACTAGCGATTGTGACCATAAAGTCATCAGGATGTTTACTGAGGTAGCACCAAGTTCCTCCATGTGTTTTGGTTTGCAGAATTTGTGTACCTGATGTCAGGACAGAACATTCGGTTACTGTCTGTTCATGTTTATCTGAAACACATTTTGAAAAGAGCTGGTGATCTGTGTGTTTGTCCTGTGCACAGCTCCCTCTCCATTAAGTTTATCTGAGACAAATTCAAAAATTCACAAAATATCATTTGCACCAGCCTATTGCCATATTTTAAATTTTTCTTTAGTGAAAAAATCCCACGAAAAGACCAACACTAACGATGAGGTGATCGGACAAAGTACAGTGTAGCCAGTGTAAGTCTGATAAATCCATTGTTGTACTGGGTAACGTGTTCCTTCATTAAAATAAGCCTGGGTAGTGTAGTCTTTTTTTGAGTCGATCCTATACGCAAGCATTTCATTTTTTTTAAATATCCATTTCCACTGACTTCCCAGCACATAACTGTGCAGACGTGTACTGTATTTGCTCAGGCCTCAAGAGCCCTTCTGGTATCTGTACACATAAAGAAACCTTCCGGCAGGGCACGCTTTGCAATTGGACAAAACAAAAAGATTTGCACGCTTGCTTCCCCTCCACTGCTAACTCCATCCTGAGGGAAACAGTGTTATTACTAGTGTAATGATAAGTGGCTGCCCAGCTTTACATAAATCTAGACTGTCTGATGGCCCTTGGCCCTGCATGGCCTCCTCCTGGATAAAGTGAACCAAGCAGGGCTTAATATGGGTCAACACTGGATCCAAATATTTAGCCCACAAAACAAGATCAACAGCACTAGTGGATTATGTAACAGCTCACATCATCTGCTGGCAGTGGGAATGTAGGCCAGTGGGTACTGAGTCAGGCCCCATTTGGACATGAACAGTCTAATGAACTAAAGAAGAGGTTTTTCTTGCTCAGAGAGACAGAAGAGAGTGTTACTAGTTATTTCAATGAAAAAAGGAAGAAACGGATAAAGAGGGGAAGAAGGGAAGTGGAACACTTTAAAAATGGAAAACTGGACAGAAAGGATAAGAGAAAATAAGGTTACAGTGAGGAAAGAGACAATGGGATAGAGAAGTAAAAAGGGAAACGAAATGAAACGGGAAAGGAATATAATTAATAGGCTGCATAAATATTCTTTCATTATATAATATTTAGTAAAGACTCTTACATGCAGCCTGACTTGTTGATTGACTGACACAGCTTCAGAAATGTAATGAATATGAAATGTGGTAATGAACAAGTGTATATTTAAGAGCCAAGTGAGTAAGAACAAGTGTTCATCACAGCCTGCCTACACACACACACACACACACACACACACACACACACACACACACACAGCATCTCCACTAACCAGCCATCAAGAAGGATGTTAGCCCAGTACACAGATATCTAACTAGCTATCTTAAATGTGAACTTCGGTATTTTTGAACCTGAGTCCTAACTGTACATATTCTGGTGTCTAAATGACTAATGACTGGTAGGTACAAACAGTTTTAGAATTGGTCCAGAACTGCTGGCAGCCATGAAACGGGCTGCAATGGCTGCAAACTAATCCTATGGGGCAACTGTGCCCGATAAAGTATGTCAATTAAAAGTGCTTGTTTTTGCCTCCGAGAGGCTCAGATTGTTATTTTAAGTGTCTGTCAACATCGCTGAAAGGATTCCTGCATACAGTCCTGTAAGATCCTTTTTGTTTAACAAGATACAACCGCTTCTTGTTGTCTTACAAAAACAGTAATTTTACCATGCACAATTTAGGAATTGCTGATCTACCACTGCCTCAATTAGTTAGTTTGTTTGCGTTATTATGCATTTAAAACACCAAAGTCACCTCACAGAGAAATGGCAGTGGTAGACGAGCTGTGTTCTGCAAAATAAAACATGTTAAACATGTTTAATGTTTTTATTAATGGAGTCTGGTGGTTTTGAAGAGTGTGATATAACAGATCCTTTCTGTATAGTTGTCATGTGTTTCCACCAAGTACAAAGCAAATTTTTCACATGAGAAATTTACATACAAAGGCAATGCTAAGGTATGAATAGATGTGAGAAGATGTGGGATTATGGTGGGTGACGCAAAAGACGGGAAATTCGCATACCGTGCAAATTGTACAAATAAAACAAAATATTCAACTTGAGTGAAATATTTGGCTGGCAGCACACACAGAGACAGCTTCAGTGAATGTGTCCTCGAGAGGAATCGCAATGCTGATAGGTTGTCCTGATGTCCTAATGTTGAATCAAACATGGAGTAGCAAAGCTGGTGACTGCGGGCACCCACAGCTCCAGGATACCACCCGACACACATACAGAGACCGGACAAAAGAGAAGAGGGCTGGAGAAAAGTCAGCAAGAAAGTCGGACTACCTGTTAAATTCTGAAAGTTTGTGTTTGTTACTTGCTTCTAGCGTTCAGTTGTACTTCACTATGATGAAACAATCAGATGATCAACATAAATTAATCTGCAAGTCTTTCAATAATCAATACATAAGTACAAATACATAATTAAGTCTAAATATTGCCAGCTTCTTCTTTTCTTTGTCTTACACGTCAATACATCCACTGTAAACTTGGTTATGGTGGATATCTGAAGGCAACGTCATGCAGCAAACTTTATATGTTTGTTTATTTGTGTATTTATTTAGATCCTTATTAACTTTTACAAACTCAACAGCTACTTGTCCTCCCTTCCCTCGCTATCGGTTGTGTGTGTCATATGCTGAAATATTAATTCGACTGACCTCACCTCATCAAACAAAGTGGCTACAAATTCACTGATTCCAGATCCTCAAATATGACCACTTTCTGCCGTCCTCTGTTTTATGAAATGTAAAATTGAATAACACAACGATCTGAGATGTTGAAATGGGCATTTTTTTATCTTTTCTGGCATCAATTAATATAAAAAATAATGAAAACAGTAATATAACATGAAACATCAGGGCCAGATTGACCTATTAGGCATCAATTAGTGCATCAATTCTGCTTCAGGACAATCTGAATAAGAAAAAATTCTTCTTAGATGTTTGGCTTTCTTGTTAGACTGGGAACACACTAAAGTAAGTTTTGTTATGCATGGCAGGTACACAGCAATAGGACTACAGTGACAGTTTGAAACCACATTTAGAATATCTTATGTGTTTATATATGTATATGGAGCAACTTTGCTCACAAAGTAAAAGATGATGAATTGCTACAACAATATTTTGGTAAAACAACACTCTTCCAACGGTATAGCCTCGTTCCGTTTTAACTGGGCCACCCTTTTCTATCAAAATCGGCGAGAACGTGTCACGCCAGACTCCCACTGAAACAATTCTATATAATGATTCCCTGCTTGTCTGCAAATGCCACACACTTGATCAAAGATGAGAAAATACATTTTACGAAAAAACAGGAGTTGCTCTTTCATTCGGCATACATGAAATATACAAAGTAAAACACACCAAAGTAAAATGACAACTTTCAAAACTTACTAATTTAATTATGACATTCCAACAGTGACGTTTCATCACCACCGCGGTGCAGCGTACAGTTTAACCTGTGCCAAAGTTGAATTTTCACGAAACTGAACACGATAGGTGTAATATTCGGAAGCCGAATTGATGGTGAGTTGCTATCTATAAGTCCGTTTTTACATTTCATTTGGCGTGACTTAAATCTCTTAGACAAAAGCTAACGGTAACATAACAGAGCTTGGTGCTGTCATGCCGACCCATCACTCCCCTTTCCACACCGCCCACTCCCTGCTAACATTATCCTAAGATGTCATTTGACTCTGGTGTTTAAACACTAGCATGTACCTGGACATAGTTGCTTTCGCAGTACTCCGCTACTCTCTCCAGGTTGGTGAAACTGTCCAGTAAAGCTCTTCTTCCCGCAGGAATTTCCTCCTCCAGCAGCATTTGTAACTCCGCCATCTTTACATGGTTTTACTACTAAACTAACTAACGGCTGCGGCGCGCGCTGACTGGATGCATCCTGCTGCCTTTCATGACTGTGGGAAATATCACCACTGTGACAGGATGACCGAGAAACCATAGGAAAGTGGGATTTTTCTGTCACACTCTGAAAATGTGACTTTCAAAGGACGCCGATAACCAAATTACATAAATTCTATGAGTAATAAGAATGACCTTGCATTTTTGATAGAAACAGCAAACTATGAGAAAAGTGGCTGATTATTACGTGGTATTCATCTCCATCAGTTTAATGGAGCGTTCAGGTGATTTCAGTCAATTGCAGGATGTGAATGAGATAATGAACGGACAAAATCGTCTTATGAGTTTTAAATTACAAGTTGTATAAATTATTATAAAGTAGTTAAAGTGAGCTCCACCTTTTCCAGCTGCAACATTAGTAGGTGAATGCTTACACATTCATGTATCAATAATTCTAATCCAGTAATATGTTGTGCTTCTGAAATAGGCCATTCTGCATGAGTAATTGTACTTTTGTTACCTACAGTTTATTCTAATCAGAATTTCACTGCGGGGATCAATAAAGTATTTCTATCTATCTATCTATCATGCCAATACCTTTGTACTTTTACAAAAGTATTGACATGCTGGACTTTTACTTGTTACAGACCACCTACATAATGTTGATTTAATTATTTTTACAGGAAAGTACATTAGTTGCCCAGCTGAAGTCTGGGTAATATCTGCTGTAATATGCAGAGTCACTCAAAGGTTTAGAGTTGTTTGAAATGAATCCTCTTAAAACTCTTCGTGATGTGAATTTTCCTCAGATTGGTGTCCTGCAAGTATATCTCCCTCCCTGCAGAGTCCACGATCCTCTCTGTCCTCAAGTCCTGGGAATCTTCTGTCATCAGACCACCAGCAGGTGGATTACTGAACCTACTGGGCCTCAATATAATATAGTCACTTTGCTTCTCTGAGCACAGTGAAGGAGCAAAAAGACCTTCTGAATTTACATTTTGTGTTAACACAGTCTCACTTGCTTGAGGAAATAGGTCTATTCATCACGGGCCACGTAAATGATCCAGTTCTTAACAGTTGCGTTATTGAGTTTTCTGGGTTTAGCAGTTTCCAACTGAAATTCAGTCTGTAGAACTTAATGCTGAGTAACTTCAGTGAACTACAACTGACTCACCAACACTTTCTCCTCCCCGGCTGCTTGTTTGTTAGAGCAGCAGCTCCACCCTGTGGTCAGACGCTGTGAACAAACAAGCACAGAGCAGCAGCTACTGTACAGACAGTATACTGTGTTTCTTTATTTACAAAACCTTACTCAGGTAAACAAAGAGCTACATATCATATGGTACAAAAACATACACATGAACAATAGAACAAATTTAGAGAGAGACAGACAGACAGACAGGCAGGCAGACAGACAGACAGACAGACGGGGTTAGAAAGGTTTCAGGCAGGGATGTCCAGAGTCTCATCTCCTTTTGGGTATCCCTCCACTTCCATTGTCATCAAAAACTCTGCAAAGAAGAACAAGACCATCAGACGTCATTATCATGGAAACCACACACACACACACACACACACACACACACACACACACACACACAGGGGCCTGACCCCTATGTTCAGAACCTCTGGACTAAACTGTCTAAAGCAGGACTTTTACTTACACTGGAGTCTTTTTACGTTGTAAACTAAACAGAAAACGTCCACCCCTGTCCATTAAAAGTTTTCTGCGTGTCTTAATTTGAACCTAAAAGTAACTTACAGTAGAACATACGTCCTCCACCTACAGTACCTTCTGTATAGTCTATGTCTGGCCGAGTGGAGACCACAGCCCAGGCCAAACCCACCAACAGAGCCACCACCAGGTTCACTACAATCCAGGGCCGCAGGATCTGCTCCTCTGAACCTGGAGGCCTGGAGGAAGTAGGGGTAAGTGCAATTCCACAAAATATGATAAAACACACAATGCAATATAATACAGTAGAGTTCAGCCTCACCACAGAGTTTCATTTGCTGTAGGATAGAGGTTGATGCGATCGCTGGTCATTTGCTGACTGAGTGACAGGATCAGGGCTATGAAATATACTGAACACAGAGAGATGAGCTGTTACAACTCATATCATCATCATCATCATCATCATCATCCTGTTTTTGTCTTGTCTCACTTACAGAAAGAAGCCAAAGCAACAGGGTCCAGGGTAAGGAAGCCTCTCAGTGCCATGGAGGCCTTGGCCAGGTTCACCCTGCAGGTAAGACCACACGTTTATTTAAAGAAGAACTCTGGCATTTATAAACCTGGGCATGGCTTGTACATATTTTGTAGTTTATATTTTGTATTCTCTAAAAGACTGGTAGGTAGAAAAAGTTTAGGAATTGGTACATGAACATGTGGGGGCTAATATAATCTTAATATGATTTGTTTGTTTATTTCTTTTGTTTCTGGGATCATTCCCATTCCCATTATTGCATTTGACCAACGACTGCTGGCTGATGGATGTCACTTGAGATTTTCCCCTGGACTGTTGACTGGGCACCCAGTTTGTAATACCAAAGAATACAAGGGCTGTAATGAGTGGGCTATAGGATAGTGACTTAATAGACATTTAAGTGACAATCTTTGAGATTATTACTTTAAGTACACATACAAGATACTCTCTATATCTCAAAAGTATACTTAAAACCTACTTCGCAACATCTTAGAGGTAAACACTGTACTTTTTACCCCACTAAATTTGTCTGACAGCTTTAGTAACTTTGCAACTTAGTTTATATCCACTTCCTGTCCAGTGAAAACTTTGTATCTCCAAATGTGTTCACTGTGAATGTTTGTGAGAAACTGAAGGATGAAGAGTTCATCTATGGGTTGAGATCATTTTCCTCCTTCTTAGACTAAATAAACAATTTCAAACCCTCTCTGATCTGCTGGAAAATGTCTAGTCAAAGCTGAGAACAGGCTGTTATTCTAAACTGATGAAAAGTTCGCTTTTTAGAGATTTGGGCTTCTCACAGGACTGCAATGTTACTAATATATGACGATATTATAGACCACGATGCATTGCTTTAACAGTATATAAAGTAGTTAAAATGAGCCTAACCTTAAACATCTACAGGATTAAAATGCAGCAGCAACATCAGTGTTAATCTTCATCCATTAACAGATAACATCCATCCATCTGTTGTGTGTGTGATAACAGATGATCACACACACAGATGCACAGACCTGTCAAATGCAGACACAGTGCTGATTGCCAGCAGCAGGTAGAGCAGAGACTGAGCTGGGTAGGCCAGTGGGTGGTACTGCTGCAGCAGGTTAGGCAGTGTGGTCATCTGCTCGCCGGCCAGCACATACACAACAATGATGTTCCAGACGGCATAGCCGGCCAGGAAACCGTGAGAGAACAGACCAATCACCCTGCAGAGGGACAACACACACCGCAGGAGTGGTCTGACTAAGGAAGAATGTTTCAGGCATCTGCAACTCAGAAATCTAATTGAAACATTTGATTTACAGTCATTTGGACAGCACAGCAATTCAGAAGAAACGTTTGGGACAAAGATGTCAATGCAAGGTTAGGGCAATGTTGGAATTTAACAAGAGATGTTAATGTTTTGCATTTTGCAATTTGCATTTAGTCCAATATAAAATAGTGTATAAAATGTATCATGCAAGAGATAAAGTTAATAAATATGAGAGGAATATATATGATGGAAGCAGTGACATCCTGAGGACTTGGTTTGATATAGAGCGTTGGTTATCCCACTTATTACACAGCTTTTTACTTAAGAAATCAGTCATTTGACATAAAATATTACACAACAGCAACAGTCTGCTATACAGAAATAACAGGCCGTAGAATGCTGTAATTGACCAACAGATTTATTTGTTAAAGCTGTGTAATAAAAGATGATATTATCAAATCAATAAAACTTTATTGATCCCAAGGGGGGAATTCTTAAGACCCCTGCTGTATATAAAGTAATAAATATAAAATATGAATACATTTATAAAAAATGTGCTATATTAAAGGACAACATGTTTTAATCATAATCCAATAATAATATTGTATTGTATATGAAATGAGCCATTCTGCATAATGAGTACTTTTACCATGGTATACTTAAGTATGTTTTAATGCTAATGCTTTTATTTTCATTTACTTACTGCCATTCTACCAGGTGTGCTGGAAAAAGGTTTGTGTTTGTGTCTTGTGGTTGTGTAAATGTGTGTGTGCAGACCTGAAGCCACTGTGGACCCTCATTGCGACATCTCTGGTGGTCCAGATCTGTCTGGGGTCCATGTAGTCATCCATCATGTCTGAGTGTCGGAGCTGCTCAACTCGCTCTGCCTGGAAACGCCCTGCACACACACACACACACACACACACACACACACACACAGACACACACACACACACACACACACACGACAAGTCAAAATATCTGTCGTAAAATTTTTATGAACACTGACATAAATGAGCTCTGTGGTCATATTTGAGAGTGTAGTTAGTCCGGTGAGGCAGAGGAAAGTGCCTGAGGAGATTTGGTGGTTCAGGTGAGGTCAGCTGCCAGTGACCCACATAGACAACAGCACAGCTTCTGATGGATTACAGAGGCAGCACAATGCCAATGTATTCGTTGCTACTGAGCATTTAAACAGCGGCCTCTGTTCAAAACATTAAAAGAGAAAGCTGATATTCAGAACCTCTGCCCTATTTGACATATTTTGGGTTCAAAATGTTGCTTAGTACAAAAAGTTTTGGAACTGGTCCTGTAGAGCACCTCAGGTGATCAAAGTAAATTCAAGAGCTGGAAAGAGATGGAAAGGATTCTTACAGAGACAGACCTGCTGTAATAAATCTCTCTTCAATGACACCAGACTCCATTGTCTAAAACAGTCATTATGCCTCGCAGAACAGACTTTGTGTAACTCGAAGGGTTTCAAAGGGTTAGTTCAGATCCAACTCTATCAAACACCAAAGTCACCCGATAACACGAACAAACCAACTGATCAAGGCAGAGCTAGACCAGCAGCGTCTGTGTTCTGCAAGGTAAAACAAAGTGTAAGTACATAAATCAAAACCTACTGGTTACAAAGTAAGTCATGTCTTATTTCATACAGTAAAGTTTTTCCAGAAGCCATCCCAAAATACAACACTATACAGTATGAAATGGGACAAAATACTACATAAGGACAAAAAGTATGATGAATAAAATTCCTATTATTTTTCAAAACATCCCATTTCCTATCTTTTTTTTTTTTTACTTTTATGACTTTATTTACAGTGTTTTGTGCTGGTACTGGTTTTGGCTGTATTGTTGCTCAAAACACCAACATCTGTATAACTTTTTTTTACACGTTTCTTATATCTCTTCTATATTTTCTATATATTATAAAATATTTTAGTATGATGCACATATTATGAAATACTTTTTGTTTAGTTATATTTTAGTTATACGATTATTGTTTGTTATATATTGCAGTATGATGCACATACTATATTTTTTGCGTTCTTGTTTTCTTATTTTCTACTTTCCTATACTTTGTCTATGCTTATATATATTTCTCTTTTAGAATGGAAGCAACGGTAATGTGACCCAGTTTCCCTCCAGAAGATCAGTCAAGTCTTGCTGATTCTGATTCTTATTTGTGAAGCAGAGGTTGAGAAAATTGTCGGAGTTGGAAGCAAGATGTCCAAGCAAAGTGCTGTTTACTTGTGACTTAAACTTTTGAATGTATATGTAGTCACTGGAGGCCTGGTGTTTCACTGTGTTTTCACCCAGTCTGATCCACACTCACTGTTCCTTTCCACGAAGACTTTGCCGACCGGTTGGCTATGCCCATGGGGAGCGGAGAACAGGGAATGCTGGGGGATAGGGGACTGGGCGTCTGTGACGATATCTTCGTCCTCTGCTCCCAGGTCATTGTTGTAGTGTTCTGACGCCTTTGCTTTCCTGGCATGTATACAAGACAGAAGATTTTTGACACAAGGTGAGTAAAAAGGTTGTTTGAAAAGAAAAGAACCAAACCAATTGAAATGTTCCAAATGTTTCAAAATCAATTAACAATATTTGTTTTTGTTTTAAAATAAACATTATTGCAATCAATACATTTGGACATATCTTCTCATTCGCTGGTATTTTTATTATTTTCTACATTTATTAATATAGAAGACATCAAAACTATGAAGGAACATATGAAATAATGTAGCAAACAAAAAAGCGTTGAACAAACCACAATATGTTTTATATTTTAGATTCTTCAAAGTAGCCACCTTTTGCTTTGACAGCTTTGCACATGCTTGGCATTTTCTCAATCATCGTCATGAGGTCGTCACCTGGAATAGTTTTCAGATCACATGTGTGCCTTGTCAAGAGTTTAGAGTTTGTTAAATTTCTTGCCTTGTTAAAGTGTTTGAAAGCATCAGTTGTGTTGTGCAGAGGTTGGGTTGGCACACAGTTCTATACAGTGAAAAGGCCTTTAATTTCAAAACATTTCAATTTTCTCACCTCTTTCTTTTTGTCTTTCTGGTCACAGCAACAGTTGTTTCTTCTCCACCCATGACAGACTCGGCCATGTTACCATTTGGCATGTCAGCTTGCTCTGCTTCCTGATCTGATGTGACAAACAATAAGAAAGCTCTGAAGATGAAGGTTCAATATCAATATAGAGCACAACTTAGCCACTTTGGTTTTATTATTACATTATCACAAAGTCAAAGCAAAGACGTGAGTAGACTCTGGCTGGGCAATGTGAATAGAGGGAAATGCACATGAGGTCAAAATGATTCCATTTGAGTGAAAAAATTGCAGAAAATAATTAGCAGAGTGAAAAATGTCCTGAATGAGAGGCCAGTCTCCCCCGAATACTGACCGGACAACAGAGAGCTTTGTGATTTCACATGTCAAAGTTAATCAGATTCATTTCATGACTAGAGGCAAATGTGTCTTGAAATGAATGGGAAGCAAATTTTGCTCTAACTGCACCTATTGTCTTGTTGCATATATTTCCCTATTTTGCTCCCCAGTTTTAAATGTCCACTGCAGTCCTTGTCACTCCACTGATTCTGAACGAGCCAAGAAGGCCAATTATGTTTGTTGAAACAGACAACAAATCTTGAGGTGCTGGTGTGGGAGCGTTGCCCTCCCCCAGCTATCCTTCTAGCAGGTTCCCTCTTTGGTGTAAAAAATAAATAGATAACTAAAATAACAGTTGGTGCAGTGGTGCTACCAATAGTAGGTGCTCTCTTTTTTTTCTTCTTCTTCTGTGGTGCTGGATCCTGCGGTTCTGGGGTCAAAGGGTCTCTGCTGTCAGAGTGGTTCTTATTGGTCCCATCCTCCACCTCCAGAGCCACTGCAGGAGAACATGTTAAGATAGAAAAGAATAAACTATGGTAAAAGAGAACAGTGTTGTGTGGGGCTACATGTAAAGCCTCTGTCATCTCCTACCTTCTCCCTGTTCCTCGCCATCATTGACCTCCTTCTTTGGCTTCTTCTTCTTGCTCTTGACGGTTGGCATGGTGATGTTTCTGCGTGAGAGGATCAGCGGTTCAAAAGGACTGTTATTTTTATGTCAATAAAGTCAATTATGAGGATCTTTCAGCATGTAATGGGCTATTTCCCTTTCAAGAGGTTTTTTAGGGTTAGTCAATTAATGTTAACGAGGATTTAGGTTTAACGAGGGATGATGCATGTTTGAGATAATTGCATTAACCTGAGCTTTGAGAACAGGTGGTGCAACAAAGCTCAAAAAGCCACAAAGACTTGTATCAAAGGACGTTGAAAGACAGTTCTGATTTCTTGACAGTACACTGCAGTATGTTGGCATAATACATTGTTTTGTGTTCATGTTTGGCTGTGTGATGTATAAAATGGTGGAATTTATTGTACAATCGAGTCAAGTTATTTGAGTCAGACTTCAAAGCCGGAAACTCAACAAGATCCATTTAGCTTGAGTTTGCGGATATTAACACACCTTATGCCACAGCAGTATGGCATTGCACACAATGATTATTAAAGCAGAATCACATTTTCATCATTTTACATGTAGTGTTTGTGTTTTGAAACGGCCTGTAACAACTTTGTGGTTGCCATTCCCATTTCACTGATTTGTACTTAATAGAAGTTTAGAGACTCGCCATCCAAACATCATTTGCTGCATGTGTCAGTGTTTCCCTGAGCAAATGCACTGGGACACATTTAGAGTGGGGGTCAGGAATACTCACTCTGAACTATGTTTGTGTTAGTCCACTTTTTAAAAAGATGTGATGTCATTGAGATGAGGCCTTAGTTATACAATGAAGTGCATTATTTTATTGTATTCTACTAATAGTAATAATAGTGACACCTTTGGACAGAGATAGGCCAGCTGTTTACCTGTTCACAGTCTTTGTACTGAGTTAAGCTAACAGGCTGTTGGCCATAGTTACATATTTACCGTACTGACATGAGACTGATGTCAATATTTCATGTAATTCTCAGCAGTACAGGAATTAAACATATTCCCTAAAATATCAAACTACTAGCCTAGTCTCACCAACGTCTTAATGCTAAGCCAAGTAAACTGACTAGTGAATCTGCCATGAGTGTGGCACCAATCTTCTCATCTAGCTCTCAGCAAAAAAATTGTTTTAGTTTAGAATAGTTTTTAAATATCAGTCACTGCAAATTACATTCATTTGGCAGGAAGACATTTCAGCTGTCCAAAGTGTCCAAAGAATGAGACCCCTAGTAATGGGAATTAAAGCTTTTCAAGTTTGGTTTATTTTTTTTCTAAACATGTCTACAGCGTCTTGTGACTACCAGGTTCTCACTGGATTTTGGGCAGTACCAAAAATTTGGGCACTTTGGGTTTGGTTTGTAAGACCATGAGGGACACTGCTAAATCACAGAGGAGCACTAAAAGCATCCCAATGGGACATCCGGGCAGAGTCCTCCAGTCACAAGGAGGCAGCTCCTACTACAACCAGCCAACACCTTATGATATGTGCTGGACAAGACACAAAGGTACTGTCTTCCCCCTTAGATGAACAGGAAGGCATTTGTGAGCTCAGGGAAAGTCTGTGTCATGTTTGCTCAGATTTGTTACAGAACATCACATGAAAAGAGCCACACCGCCAAACTGAAACACATGTCGCTACCATGATGACAAACCATGATGTCTCCCCAAACCTAATCAAGTTGGTTTTATGCATAAACAAAACCTTAACCACAGCGTTGCCACACATCCTGCTGATAGTGGTGTCAGATCAGAAAACACACTTACCTTTGTCTATACCTCCTTATATATTTATTACTACAGTTTATACCCGCATCACATACATAATATCTTTATTTTGCTACCTGCTTACAAGCTTTTTTTTATGTCAAGGATGTGAACAGTTTGATGATGATCATTAAACCTTCAGGGTGAATGTGGACATTAAGTTTTTAAGGATTTATTACATTGCTGGACTGTGAAGTCAAAGAGATACCATGGTGTTAAGGTTTCAGTTGTCAGCTCTACTGAGCATTTTATCAGGATCGTTTTCATGACAATGAGCAAAAAGATGATCTAATCTATCAATATACACACTTAAAGTTAATGTTAAAGTTAGTATTAATATCATATACTACACAAGGGCAGGAAAGCTCGACATAAATCAACATAGTTGCTCTTATAGGAATTATAGAACACATAATATTAATTAAAATCAGGATTGCTTACTTTTTTTTTAACATTACTTTTGCTTTGTTACTTTGTTGCTTTTTAAACTCTGAAACTCCACATGCCTGCCAATGTCCAGGGGTAGGGTAGACTGTTGCATATTGGTCTTGTACACCGCAGACAAGTGGAACTGAAGAGGTTAAAGGATGACCTGATTTAGTCTAGTCTAAGTCTTTGCTTACCTAACTGTACACTTTGTTTATGTCAAGAAGAGGAACTATTTCTATATTACTATTTCTAAGTACACTTTGAAAAAAAGTATTTACAGGTGTATTTCAGTTAGTCTGTATCAGTGCTCACCTGCGCAGTTGACTTGGCCTGTGGCTGTGAAGAGGAAACACTACAGACTATCACAGACTCCCCTTCTGTGTCTGATCTTATCAAGCTGAGAGAAAGTGTCTCAGGGTGAGCCTTTCCCTCAGCTCACCCTTGTTCCCTTTATGTCTCTGTCCTCTGCACTTGTTTAATCCCAAAAGTTGGATTCAAGACGCCTCCTGGACATTAAAATCTTTAAACTTGAAGCATCAATCCGAAGTGAAGAGATACGTTAAAGCAGAGAGGAGAAACAGATGGGAGAGGAGGCTCAATTGCAGATTTGAGACTTGTCCGGGGCTTAAAGTGGCAGGTGGATCATGTGCTGAGCCGTGACAGCTTCTGGGAGCTTTGTGGTTGGTCGATCAGATGTGATGTCACCTGCTGGCACTGCTCTGAAGTAGCCATAGATGCTAATAATCCCTCAGCCTGCTCTGTTTTCTTCAACTGATCCAGTCACTCTCCAGAAACAAAACCAGGTCGGTCAGCAGAC
This sequence comes from Pempheris klunzingeri, assembly GCF_042242105.1. NCBI lineage: Eukaryota > Metazoa > Chordata > Actinopteri > Acropomatiformes > Pempheridae > Pempheris > Pempheris klunzingeri. The sequence continues at coordinate 2,675,075 of NC_092021.1, forward strand.
ATAGACGTTTATGAGTGTTTTCAGCAGCCCCTATACGATAGATGAGGAGCCACGAGCAAGCAAATAACTTAGTTACGTTAAGTATGTGACAAAAGGTTATGTTTACGAATTCGGTCCGGTTTAGGCACCAAACTTGGTTAGGTGTGGGAAACTGTAGTGTCTTTGTCACTTGACTCTTTGACATTCTGACCTGAAGAGGGTTTTAAGAAAAGGGCATGTTAGTAATGTTTAATAATATAGTTTTGATGTTCGAGTTTTTCCCCACTGACAATTCCCTAATTTAACATGTTTTTTATTTGTAAAAGTTTATTGTTAGACGATCAGTATGGATACAGTTCAGTCAGTTTGGTACGTTGGATGGCTCATTGAGCAGGTGTGTCGGTTTTGTGTGGGGTTAACAGGTCAAAGGTAAAACCTTCACACAACAGAAACCAGGCCAACACATTGAATCCTATTAGACACATGCACAACACACACACACACACACTGTACATATAGAGCCTGGTGTGTGCAACTGGAATGATTATACATTATACAATAACAGCAAAAACACTAATTAGCGATTCATTCGCATTTAATGATAAAAATGTGAATAATATATTAAATATTAAAACTACTACTATCCACTACCCTCACTCAATATTGTAGCATGACATGAGACATAAAAATGCAGAATTTTCAAAAGGGAGTTGTTATTTCACCTTACAAACAACAATTTAACATATAATTGTAAATTCTATATTTTAAATTTCCCTGTCGTGGGACTAATAATACAATATCTTATTTTAGGAATATCTTGTGATATGGTGCTGCCACACGTTCCCGTGACTCCACTAACTCATATTATCTGCTATGTTATGATACGCTGACCAACACTTACTGCTACTCACTACAAACTAGGGTCAAGAGTATTGTAACTGTAATCAGCATGTCTGAATGTGTGAAAACATTCTGCATGAAAACAACCCCTGTGTAAAATGTAAATAAAAACAGGATACAGTGATTTGTAAATCTCATAAATCCATCTCTTATTCAAAACAGAACATACAAAAGCATCTCAAATGTTTACCATTGTGTAGCATCCCCTCTTGTTTTAGCAACAGTCTGTAAATGTCTGGGAAGTGAGGAGACTGCTGGAGGTTTGGGGGAGCAGTGGAATCCTGTTCTTGTCTGATGCAGGATTCTAGCTGCTCAACAGACCTGGGTCTTCTTTTCGTTTTATGATGCCCCAAATGTTTTCTATTGGTGAAAGGTCTGGACTGCAGGCAGGCCAGTTCAGCACCCGGGCTCTTCTACTGTGAAGCCATGCTGTTGTGATGGATGCAGTATGTGGTTTAGCATTGTCTTGCTGAAATCTGCAAGGCCTTCCCTGAAAGAGATGTCTGGGTGGGAGCATATGTTGTTCTAAAACCTCTATATAATTTTCAGCATTGATAGTGCCTTCCAGATATGTAAGCTGCCCACGCCATAGGCACTAATGCAACCCCATATCATCAGAGATGCAGGTTTTTGAACTCTGGTCCCTCCAGCTTATTACTGTGACTGTGTTCACAGACAATGATGTCTGGGTCCATGCAGTGATTTCCAGTACAGAATTATGCCTGTTTTCAAAGCAGCGCCTCAGGACCCGAAGATCACGAGCATCCATTAGTGACCTTCGGACAGCACAGAGTTCTTTTGATAATATCACTGACCTGTTGCCAATTGCTTTTCCAGCCTTTTGTTGTCCCTGTCCCAACGTTTCTGAAATGTGTTGCTGCCATCAAATTAATATTTTCATGAAATGGTAAAATGTCTCACTTTCAGCATCTGGTATGTTGTCTATGTTCTATTGTGAATAAAATATTGGATTTATGAGATTTGCAAATCATTGCAATCTGCTTTTATTTACATTACATACAGTATCCCAACTTTCTTGGAATTGGGGTTGTACATTCAAATGTGTGAATGTGTAAAAATGTCTTCATCAAATGAATTGAAATGTCTGAATGTGTAAATCTATAAATCACAAAATGTCATGCACAGCTACAGATCTCTTAACAGATAAAAACATTTTTACACATTCAGACACTTAAACATATTCATATAAAATGTTTTCACACATTCGGATATGTAGCCCTACACAGGTGGAATACTTTTGACCCTGTTCTGTTGCCACATGTGTAATGATGACAGTTAAGCTGAATGATGCAGTGAGAAGAGACTAATCCTCCTGTTAAATCGACTGAGCTACATCTGTGCTGCAAAGGATTAACCTGACAAACACAAAGGAGGGTGGGGGAGGGGCGGGATGTGGGTCGGTGGGGTTGCTAGAAAATCCTTTGGAAGAGAAGAAGACACTTAACCAGATAATTTTATCCTGGTTTTTAATTAGCACACATACTGTACACATTCCCAGTCCCTGTGTCACGCTTTTATTAAAGCTGCCTGTGGGTCTGTGAGCATCAGATGGGAAAGTCTTCAGCTGCACAGAAGCAGGATGTTGGCTGAAAGAAACGTAAAGAGTTAAACCTACACTGAGTGGAGTTTAAGAGTGTAGCGTCATCAGTCAGGTGCTGTTGATCTGTGCAGTTAGTCCAGTGCGGTACTTAAATGCACAATATGTAATGTGTGCAATAAATAAAGATGTGGTTTGATGACATCGTTAAGTAGCATGGGATCATGTCAGTTGACAGAAGTCACATTCACAATTTTATTCACAATACATTTAGATACATTTATTCGTGATGCGTCAGTTGAGTTAACTACCCATACAGCCATCATAACTAATGTTATGTGGGGTAGACCAGCATTTGTGTCTGGTCATTTACATGACCCATCCCTCATGGCACTGACTAACAACAAACCAAACATTGTGGCATGTTAACCCACTATCAACTAACAGCACATTAGATAAACATCATCCAAACATAGATCAAAAACATAAAATTCCCACAAATAACACTGCAGGAAATATCCTACAATGGGAATACAACAAATGCAAAAACACAGCCTCTAAGTAAAAGGCACAGTAGGCCTCCACAAATTCAAACAAGATGCAAACTACATCTGCATCCATTAGTGCCAAACACTGTTCACTTGATTGAGTTTATAAAACGAATAGTTTGTGATCCATATATAATAAAGTCAGAGGAGTGTCTCTTTCATGCCTTCTAAATGAATTTATTTCTCTACCTCATTTAGTTCACACTATTCACAGATTCTTTCATCTTCACGTACATCTCTGTATCTTCCCGTTTCAATATGTAGCAGTGATTTCCCACATCTTACATGTGCACAGGAAGACCTCTGACTTTGAGGCAAATTATTCTTACTCATATTTATAATCTCTATCTTATTCATATCCAATCTCAATCTTAAATGAACAGTAAGTTATCAATTTCTTTCTATCTATCTATCTATCTATCTATCTATCTATCTATCTATCTATCTCTGTAAGGTCACAACTTTACTCTCACAGCTCTCATAGCATTGTTTTGATATAAGAGTGCGTAAAAACATTTGAGGAATCCTCCTATCGGCAAAAGCTGTTAAAAAATAGAATCCTTTGAATACATGTCAGTGTTGTAGGAGGGTTTACAAATGAAGCACCACAATAAAAAGTATTACAGATCAGAACTTTAAAGTGCTACTTCCTTTAGCCTTTGTGTTAGTACTTAAGTTAGTTAGTAGGTACCTCTCGAGTGGATATGCTTCAAACACTGAAAATGAATAAAAAGACAATGTAAAGGGCTTTATGCTTTCCTTACTTCAGTTACAGAGTTTGTAAGTGTTTGTAACAAATTAATTCTCCCTGAGGTTTAACTCAACCGACATGTGAAATTCTTCCTCCAGCCTCAGGAAATATATCTACATAAACTACAAACTGAATAGTATTTGAGAATGTTAATGTAAATTCCAAGCACATGACATAATTTTTCTTCTCTTTTGTTCCTTCTCCTCTCATTTGTCTCATATCCAGGTCTTAATTATTTCCTACATCTCCTCTTTTCTGTCCTCTTTTTTCATTGGCTTTTTTCTGCATGTTATCCAACACTTCTCATCTTCTTTCTCTCCCTCTTTCTCATCACTCATAGTTTATTTCCTCCCCATTCTGGTCTTTCTCTCATCATTTTGTCCAGTCCTCCCCTCCTGTACTCCTACAGGACAAAAAACTTGGCATTTCACCTGGAGGCGGTGCCACACATCCTGTGTCACACACAGCGCTGTGTACCTGATGCACATTCTCCTCGGCTCCTATTGGATTGTATTGTCATTTTCTTGGATAAGCTAGCGAAACCATAACCGAGACCTCCTGTCTAATTGAAACTTCAAACAGATGATTTTCTAATTTTTTGTGAACATCGATTTACAAAGACACACGAAGATTTTTTCTGCTGGGATGTCTGCAACTGTGACAGACTTCTCAGGTTTTCAAATGACTTTGTTGATAAATTCTCAAATTGACCATCATAATGTTATACTGGAAAATGTACATAGGTATGAGCCAAAATATGGAAAATATATGAAAACACGAATAGTATATTCTGTATGCTTTCATTCTTAACATGCATCAAATAAAATGATCTCATATCGTATGCAAGTGTTATTCAGTCTAGTTTACCTAATTTCTTAAACTTTAGAAATATAACTATCCCATAGTTAGTCAGTCCAACTGCGCATTTTCATCAGACTAAAATAAGAGCACCAGCTGAGGCGATCACAGAGCTTGCCAAAGCGTGCGCTACTACGTCCTGCAAAACCACGCCTGTGTGGGTGAAATACATTTTTTGGGAGCTCCGTGCTTCTACACCTGGCTCCAGCTGACAGGTATCCACTGTGGTTCGTCCTGTGCATCCTGGATGATGGAGCAGAGCTGCATGCAGGCATCCTGCAGGTCATCATTCACCAACACGCTGTCGAAAAACTGTTTGTACTTAGCCTCCATCAGCCATGACGCCTCCTCCAGCTCAACAAAGTCATCCTCCTGCAGAAGAAGAAGCAGAAGGACTCAGGAAGCAGCAGGCTTTGGCAAGTGTTGAATGGCTGCTTGTATTTTTCTCACCACTTGCTATATACACTTGCTCTTCTCTCAGTCAGTCAGTTTTCTGCACTTTCTGTCACTTCTGTCTAGATGTCTCTACACTTGCTGCTTTTGGATGTAATATTTGCATTCTTACTGTAAATGCTCTGTTGACGGTGTAGTTGGTGATGATCCGGGCGTCTTTCCGGGTTTGTCTCAGTCTCTCTGGGCTGGGGACTTTGATGAAGATCACATAGGGCTTCAGTTTCTTCGTCCGCAGCGACTGGATGGTCTAAAAATAGTATCAGCAGTATAGTATAGCATCACATCTGAAATTACTGTATTCATCTGCAGTCCTCAAACAAATGCATCTATTGATCTGATAAAAACTATACTGAGCAGATAAAAACTGTGTACAGGACATGAAGGTAGTCAGTACTGAGAGAAGGACCAACGTGTTGTTGGTTTGGGTCTTTTTATAAGATTTGTTAAGACATATTTACTGTTATACTTACTGTTATAAGACAGTAAATACATAATAACAGAACCTTTATTCTTTAACATGAGTGCTTTTGTTGAATTAGCTAGCTACTTACCAATAACTTGATCTACTAACTGTATCATAAAAACCAACACTTTCATAGTTTTGGAATATATTGAACATGTCTCACTTCCATCTCTTTCCAGTTCAGGGCTCAAGTAAACAATCAGCTTTCATCTGGGACCAGGAGATCACTTAAAGGTGCTCTGTGGACTTTTCTTGTAATCAGAGATTCAGGTTACATTCAGTGTTTCTCACCAAAACGCATCGTGCCGAGGGCTAACAGATGTGTTCACTGCATTTCTTTCCTGATAAACATGATTTTAGAATTAACACCTGTTTTAATAGCACTTAAAATGCAATCTAATACCTTCAGGATCATACCAGACAAATTATTAAAGCATAATGGAAAATCAGGTGCATGTTAGTACTAACTGGCTTTTTAATGATACTCACATGTGGTTCAACATCGATGATGCACATCCGTCCTCGTTTTAGCACCTCATCGATAGCATCAGTGCTGGTCCCATACAGGTGGCCCTTGTACTCCCCATACTCTACAAACCTGAGCACACATAAACATGCATGGGTACAAATGCAGTTAAACTAAAATGGCACATAGTTAGAAATACATAACAGCAATTAAATTTCTAATGTAAAATGAAATACTAATGGCCTCCCCTGTAAATATGGTTACAGGGGAACATTCCTAATCAAAATACTGTAACATATATAACAACCAGTATTGCTTCAGAAAACCATTTTTTATTGAACACCCAATAACAGAACAAATCAGAGCATGTAATTGAACCCAATGCCCATCTAACTCATGGTTCTGCCCAAAACACATCAACCCTACCCATCAGTCCTTGCGGCACGGCCCTGCCGACGCCACACAGCCCCCACCTAGCTAGATTAGCTGCCCCTAGCAATCCTTCAGCTAACAACAAAGTCCCTGAGGTGCGGAGGAGGCCGGCATTATCTCCTAGTAGCTCGCCGTGGACTGTTGCTGGGATGGACAATGGTTGAGCCTCATCTTCAGGCTGCCTGGTAGCTGGGTCCAGTGGCTGATAAGGTGCCAGGCGATCCCAATGGAGGACCACCACTCTCTTTCGCTGACACAGCTGCAGTACACCACATCAAATAGTCTCTCCAAAATGGTGCAGGGACCTACCCAGTCGCTGGTAAGCTTCGGAGACAGCCCTCTCTTCCTCACCTGAGACCCAGGTACAAGGTCCTCCTCCCGACACTGCAGGTCATAGGCCCTCTTCTGCTGAACTCCAGCTTTGCTCAGTGACTGCCTGGCCAGTTCATGGGTAGCCGCTCACAGAGATTGTAAAAAGAGATTTCTCCTCCACCTTCTGCTGAGCTGCCAGCCGCTTGGCCAGGGGTAGACATAGAGACCGGAGACAGATGGGGAATATGTCATGGAATACCACGTTTGTGTGGGTGCAGTCCTTATCCTTAGCAGCAAAGACATCAACGAATGCCTCCAGCAGCTCCTTCAGTTGGCATAGCTGTCCCTCATCCAAGCCCTGGCAACACCTCTCTAAGAGATCGTCGACTGCCTTTCTGGTCTCTAGGGATGGTGCCTGGGTGGCTGCAGACGCCAAGGTGGCTGTAGGCGATGGCTGTGGTGTCGCCGGTGATGCTGTGACTTGGCTTAGCCTGGGCTCATTGGACTTGTGGAGAACTATGGCTTCAGCGCCCAGGTAAAGGACAGCCCTGGATACGTCCACCACAGCTCCCCACTTATCCAACAGGTCAAGGCCAATGATACAGGGGTCTTGGATATTGGCCAAACAGAACTGGTCTTGTAACTGACTGTTGACGGTTCACTCGGCAATTGTCAATGCAACGAAACCCCTCAGGTCCCAGGACATGCTCCATCTGGTCTGCTTCCGACAGGGTTGCTGACAAGGAGGTCGGGGCATGCAGGTGGAGGTGCTCTCAGAGACGTTCAGGCTGAAGACCCCGGATAAAAGCTTGGACTGTGAGTTCCTCTTGGACTGCCTTGCTAAAACTGGGGTGACCCTAGCGAGAGAGGGTAGGTTGGTCCACAGCGTAGGCTCCCAGGCGCTCTCCAACATTTCTCCAACGTCTGGTAAGGCGGTCTCTGGCGTCATCAATATAGACACGGTGGCCAAAACGGCGTTGGATGGCTGCCTTTACTGCTACTCAGGCTCGTAGCTCCTCTGACTGGAGGTCATTCAGCACCTACAGTGCCTTTCCTTCTAGCGAGAGGGCAACATGTCCAGCAGTTTCTTCAGGAGTCCAGGCATTGAGCTGTGCAGCCAACAGAACTTGAAGCAGTTAAGTGTCCACTGTCTCTTCCCCATTGTAGAGCAGCAGCTTGATGGTAGTTCGCCGGCTGATCTCTGGGGGCACGGCTGACAATGTCACCTCCCCACAAACGGGAGTGGAGAGAGGGGTGGACTGCCAGTGAGCGTTGCTGTTGATTCCGCCGGTGTATGCGCTGCCACCTCTACCATCTATGCCGCTTCTGCTAGCGCTGCCATCAGCTCTGCCAGCGTGTACGGCCAGCATGTACGTCGCTTCTGCTTCGGCCTGTACAAAGGCAATTAGCTTATCGACATCCAGTAGCAAAGTCACCAATGTAGTGAGCGTCTGGGTCATTGACAGCAGAAATGGCTGAATTCTTAGGCAATAACAACCAGTATTGCTTCAGAAAAACATTTTTTATTGAACACCCAATAACAGAACAAATCAGAGCATGTAACTGAACCCAATGCCCATCTAACTCATGGTTCTCCCCAAAGCACATCAACCCTACCCATCAGTCTTTGCGGCACAACCCTGCCAACGCCACAATACCATTAAAACTATACAAAAGATTAAATAATGCCAACTGTAAAACATGTAAATAGTCATAGGAAAAGAGAAGAGAAGGGTACCTGTGGTTACAGACCATGTACTCAAACAGCTCTTTGGTGACAAAGTGGTACTCTCTTCCTGTCTGCTCCACTGCTCTGATTGGACGAGTGGTGTCTGGAAGGACAGGTCAACAACCAGTCAACAACCAGTAATTACAACACCATGAACCCAAAACGTAGACTAATGAGCTGCAGAGACCACATTGACCACCTCTCATTTGGTGAAATTCAATATATATTTCTTCATGTTGAACTGAAGATTCTGAATCAGTATTTTACCTTGTTCCCTTTCATTTAATGTTCTTTTAGGTTTCTCATAATAATGCGTACAAAATGAAAACCACCACATTATTATTGTCTTTTCAACCATTACATAATTAGTTGATTCAATCTCCTATCTCCATGTGACATACAATGTAAAACACGTTGTGGACAAATTTTAATGAATATATTGAATGTGTGTGTGCAGACATACGAGGTACGGGTCCTTGGAAGGTCGAAGGATTCAATTTGATGAGTCTTCTCCTCAGTTCTTTTACTCCAACCCCTGAAGCACCTGTTCAGAGGGGGAAAACAAATGTAGGACCCATTGTTAACAGTCAGAAGCTGACTGAGGAAATTACATTTTACTAAAATAACACAGGAAATTATTCTAATCTGACATCTGATTAAAATAGAAATAATGTCAGTTAGCTTAGCATTATCAGATATTTCCCTCTCATTCTAAACCATGTGAATACTAATTTCTGCGTGACTGCAGAAATAAAACTAATACCCACATTTACAATGATAATAGCATCTGTCCTGCCATGTTTGGAATTTATGCTAACTTGCAATGCTACAGACTGATTGCTGATTGCTCCTGATTGGCGATGCTTCAGATGGTTCCTAGCAACAGAATTACGTTACCACTATAGTAGTTGACACATTTCTTAAGTTTTGATGATTTATTAAGTCACGAGTTAGAAACTACTTAGTTGTCAGTGAGATCTGACAAAGGTCTTTATGTTTAAAGAAGGATTTATAAGGGCTGCTGCAGCTCATAGTCTTGATCGGTAAGTTTCAGGCACTGGCTTTAAGCCTCCTGTCTCACCGATGAGGATGATGATGCGGTGGTTCTCCTGCGGGGGGCGCTGGTACAAAGTCACCTCCTCATAAGGTGTGGACAGGGCACTGCTGCTGGGCGAGCAGGAGGTGCAGGACTGTCGTCTCCTCCTGAAGGACGTCCTCCTCCACAGACGGAAACTCCGACGGAAACCAGCTGGGGAGAGTGAAAAGCACGACTCATTAATTTACTGCCTTTTTGTTGCAATAGCGCTATTTTTAAGTATTACATTGGTGTCACACATATTGATATGCACACTGATACAATTTATCTTCATCAATATATCTATATCTATACATATATACAGTAGATGGAGGTGTTTAATGCCCACATGTGGTAGAAAAAGCACACAGGTCAGTAAAATTATTTTTGACTTTCTCAATATTAATCAAAGACCATGACCTTAACCCAAACCTGTGAGTGCTTAAACATAACCACAAAGACGCTAAATAATGTAAATGATAATGTAATGAATGATGATGAATGAATCATTCACTCATTCAATGTGTCTTACCCAGGTAGATTCCATCCGTAATATCAGAGTCATCCTCATCTAAAGGAATAAAACAGTATAATTCAATAATCTTTCTGTACTCTAAAGTACACATTATTTTGCTAAACAAAATTTTGCTTTAAAGGATAACTGGGCCCTATTTTTACATTGACTAGTAGTAGTAGTATCTCTCCATGACTATGTCCTGTCTCCATGTTCTGGCACAATGAAGCAAGCTGTAATGGCTGCAACATCCCTTTATTGAACTGCTCCTGATCAAAAAAGTCCACATTATTTAAACCACAGTCTGGGTTAATACTCAATGTTAGCTTTTGGGCTAACAGATGAGTCAAAAGCATGTATGAGCTGAGGGACCATAAATATCTCCTGTTACCACGTGTCATCTAATCTGTCCTATTTACTGGAGGAGTGAACAACGTTTCTATTGCATGAAAACCAATGGGATGATGATGAGTGATCCATGTGTTAGTCAGACCCTCAGGCGTTACGAGGTAAACTGAGTTACAGCTTGTGAAAAACGCATGAAAATATAAATGAATGGTCTTAATTTTTTATCTTTGGCAAATGTCCATGATATAAGCGGGATAATTCCCGCCCAGCTGTCAATAATCATGAATTAACAACTCCCTGTGTCTGAGTCATCCATTGATTCCTGATAATGGACACCTCGTAAGGCATTATCCCTTACGTAAAGGATCCCTACAGAGATAGACCTGTAAGATCCTTTTTGTCAGCTGTTATGTCACCCTCTTCAAAGCCACCACACTCCATTGACAAAAACATTAATTTTACCTTGAAGAACAAGGGAGTTGCTAGTGTACCTTTGACAGTTTGTTTGTGTTATTGTGGATTACACAAAAATATTGTGTTGGGCCCAACAAACTGAGCCTGTCAGTGACAAAAACAAGCACTATATACTATATATAGACATACTTGAAGAATCATGTTACAGCCATTGTGGCCTGTTTGTGGCTTCTGGCTGAATGTCAATTTCAAAACATTTTGTACCTACATTTGGAACCCAAAATATGCAGAACTAGGGCTCATGTTTAAAGTGAGTTTAGCCTTTTAGTACACAAGTAATCAGTTAAAATACACAATCAATTTACTGGAAGATATAAAATGCCTAAATGAAAACTAATCAGAGAAAGTGTAGAAATAAATACATATTTCCTTATTATGTCTGTCATAATTAAATAACATTGATAACATCTGATAGTAATGGCTTGTTAAAGGGACTGCCTTTTGTTTTTCCATGTTCTACCCTGACATGCATCACGCAAAGGCCGTGCACCTGTTCTTTTCTAAAAACACAAAATCTTTGAAAGATTTATAAACTAAATGGAGTCTGTGATCTCTGTGTCTTTACAGAAATCATGTTTCTCTGAACCAAACCACTTCTTATCAAGCTGCTGCTGATGTCATTAAACAGTGGTGGAAAGCAACTACAGATAAGTAGATTTTGTACTTGCACTTTCTGAGAGCTACAGGTACTAGCTTATTTTCATTATAAGATTTTACTTTAAAACATATGATAATTCCTTAAAATACAATTCATTTGCCTATTTGTCTGTTTATAAGTGTCTGTTTGGTTCTCCTTCTTTCATGATTACAGTTCATTAGCTGTGTAAATGATATTCATATAATATTTCACCAAAAGATCAGAATAAAGTCCAGAACCTGATACGTAAACTACATGAAGCTGACAATACAGTAGTCCTTAAGTAGAATGCATCTAATCGATTTAGATGTTGTCAAGCCTTCGGTATGTTTGGTTCTTGCTGTTAAATAGAGTAGATAAAGCCCATGGATACATAATCCACTTATCATAAAAAGAGCAAATTACTTACCTTGTGCATTACATTGGATTTTAGAAAACAGCACAAAACTCACAAACTGATCAGCAGTGATCAATATACAGCTTGGACATGCATTTGAATGAGTCTGACCACTCACCTAAATAAATGTCTTCCAGCTCTGATGAAAGGAGAAAGACAGAAGTCACTTCCCCTGATGAATGATGATTCTGTAATGGCATCATATAATGTATTTATCATGGTGTTGGATGTGTTTTACCTGTTATGATGCCTTTGTCATCAGCATCGTCCTCTGAAACAGACAAGAACAAGACACTTTTTTGAAGCGTGTTTTTGCCCAGCAAAGCTTCAGTATGGCAACTACACATATAGCATACTACATACTGCAAACTCTCTGATTGTCTGATGTTGTTGGAGAAATATAATGTGAAGATTTACTATATGCCCCACTATGAAAGGCAGCACGTGAACATCATATTTTCATTTGTTAGACACATTTGTGATGAGCAGCCAAAACAGCTTAGTGTAGGTTACAGTGGCATGATTTCAAAGCATCTTTAAACCTGGGCTCCATTTTTACATATTTGGTGTCTAAATGATTAGTAGGTACAAAAAGATTTGGAATTTGTCATTGATTGTTATCTCTCTACAGAGATAGACTTGTAAGGTCCTTTTATTTTCTCCTTTCAAAGCCACCAGACTCAGTTGGCAAAAACAGTATCTTTAAAGAACAGAACTCGACACTTTTTGTGTTTGAAAGGGTTAGTTTGGATCTAAACTAGATTGGCAACTCCCTTGTTGTGCTGGATAAAATTAATGTTTACTCACTGGAGTTCGGTGACTAGGAAGAGAGCGATATACAGTAGTGGCTGTTTATGGTGAAACAAACAGTATCTTACAGGTCTATCTCTGTAGGGGTCTTTTCCAATTTGAGCCTGTCAGTTGTAAAAAACAAGCACTTTTAGTGTATACTTTGATCGCCAATGGGTGTTGGACTTCGCCATGGCTGCCCCCTTGTCACAGATCCTGTTTGTGATATTCATAGACAGGATCTCAGAACAGCGTCCAATTTGGAGACCTCAGAATTGCATCTGTGCTTTTTGCAGATGATGTGATTCTGTTAGCTTCCTCAGACTGTGACCTACAGCATGGAGTGTGAGAAGGACAGACGGATTGGTGCGGTGTAAGCAGTAATGTGGGCACTGCACTAGTCTGTTAGGGTGAAGAAGGAGCTGAGCTGGAAGGTGAAACTCTCGATTTACCAGTCAATCTACGTTCCAACCCTCACCTATGGTCATGAGCTCTGTGTGAAGACCGAAAGCATGAGATTGTGGATACCAGCGGCCAAAATTAGTTCCTCCGTAGGGTGTCTGGGTTCAGCCTTAGAGATAGGAGCTCGGACATCCAGGAGGGGCTCAGAGTAGAGCCTCCACACTGAAAGGAGCCAGCTGAGGTGGTTCAGGCATCTGGTTAGGATGCCTCCTTGGCGCCTCCCTTTGGAGGTTTAACTGGCACCTTTCACTGGGAGGAGACCCCAGGGCAGACCCAGGACTTGCTAGAGGGATTACATATCTCATCTGGCCTGGGAACGCCTCGGGATTCCCCAGGAGGAGTTGGAAAGCGTTGCTCGGGAGAAGAACATCTGGAATGCCCTGCTTGACATGTTGCTACCGTGACCTGGCCCTGGATAAGCGGAAGATAATGGATGGATGGATACTTTGATCGGCCGAGGTTGCCCCTGAGGTGATTTACTGGATCAATTCCAAAATGTTTGTGCCAACACCCAAAATATGTAAAATTGTGGCCCAGGTTTAAAAATACTGTGGTTACCCTTTAAGGTTGTATGCTCACCTGCACAGTCACACAACCCTATGTCTCATTCACACACCCACTGAAGATGCTGAGCTACTGGATCTAGCGTCCAAATGAACGACCTCTAAGAGGTTCTGATGCATCAGCTGTCACACCCACCGTTATCAGCCAGGGTCACTGAGGCCAGCAAGTACAGGGAGAAATGAAATGCTTGTTAAAAGTGATTCTGTGGTTTTTAAGTTACTTTCACAACATTGGGCCTACAGACACAACGCAAACTCTAAAGCATTTTAAGTCTTGTCAGGGTGATTATTTTCCCTAAATAAAAAAAATATTAAAAAAATAACCCACAAAATACCTATAACCTGCAGATAATGCTCTCTGCCTTAATAATCTTCAGTGACTACTCAGAGAAATTGCAGTATCTACCAACAATGTGGTAGACTTAACTTTAATCTGGTTAAATGTACAGTCCACATTTTATAGGAATCAAATTTTTCTGTGTTTAGTTTCTGTAGTTGGCTAATAGTTGGTACGAAGACTATTAAAACTAAATAAACATATTTAACTGTAAATGAATGTATGACATTGGATTATGTGATTCCTCCCTTCTAAATCACATGGAATTCTCTAGAGCAAAAAAGTAAGTGTTCATTTTAGCACCAGATTTTGATTTTGAGTTTTTTTTATGAAAATGTATAGCCTATAGTTTAATTTTAGTCAAATTGGTTTATGTCAAAATGTTATGTTAAAGCTGATCAAATCTAAAGACATTTTAGTCTCACTTTTGTCATTTTCTATTTAGTTTTCTAAGCTGTTGCCATCTTTGTTGTTCACAGTTACCATGGTTACAAGTGCCATTCTTGTTTATCATATTTTCTTTTTGTTTTTGCTCAGTGTGCTTTCAAACCAATTTAAAGACTAAAATGTTCAACTCATATTCGTTTTCAGGATAACATCTGTCTAATTTTAAGGGGCTGTCTGATTACCTCTCTGGCACATTTAAGCCATGTTTATGGAGTAAAACATATTTGTGCTGTCTATAGTGGTTGAACTAGCGGGTATTCTGCTGCTACACACCGCTGCCTGGAAATGCACATCAAAATACATAAAGGTTATAATAATGTCCTCACAGGGTTTGATGCAGGTATGAACTTGTAATGGCTGACACCACCACTGTTCCCTCTGTTTACTGCAGAGAGACATACAGACAGAAAAGATAATGAATCAAACATACAGCATTTGAACCACAGCTACAAGCTACTTGTTTCCCACAAAAAAGACATCGCTTTGTCAAATGAAGCTTCATCAGAAATTTGCTTCTCAAAAGTTAGTATGTCCTGTTTTGATTTGTTTCATTTCTAATTGCAATTTTGTATTTCTTGAAGACATCATCTTGGATTCTTTGAAACTGGGATGGCAGTTTTAAAAAAATACTTTTTGACATTGAATGATTAATTAATAAATCCAGAAAACAGTCTGTAGATTAGTGATAAACGATTGAAATAACAGTTAGTTGCTCTAACCCTAACGCTGTAGGCTATCCTGCCCGTCCTTTTTTCATTTTTCCTACATGACGTGCCCATAGTAATTAAAGCGTTATTACTGATTTCATAACTTATGGTTATGTTTAGGCAACGCAGGCACTTGCTCAAAGATAAAAGAAGTGACGCGTCAACTATTTCAGTTGGGTAGTTTCTGTTATTATGTATTACACAAATATTGTGTCAGATCTGAACTAACCTTTTCACACATCAAAGTCACACATTAACAAACAACCTAACTGATTGAGGCAGCAGTAGATTCACAAATCCTTTGTTCTACAAGATAAAATTGGTGATGGTTCGAACAGCCTGTCCTGAGAGAGTGATGCCTTAGAGACAAAACTCAGGACCACAAAATGTCACTGTAGACTTACTTAAGATTTGTTTCTTGTCTTGTGTTATGTTCATAATACCATCTCTTAAACTGATTCTCAACAACTGATTATCACTGGGGCTGACTCTCTGAACTGACTGCACCCTCAGACTGCTGCCTGTAAGGCATCACCTCTTTAGCATGCTGGCAGAGGGAATCAGACCAGCGCAGGACACAGCGCAGGGCAACTTCCTGGCCTGCCACCACTGTCCGTCTGTCTGGTCAACCACTTCCAACAGGTCTCCCCTGCTGAACGCGATTCCTGCATTAGGGCAGGGGATGGAGGAGTCCTGCAGGGGGCAGTAGTCCACCATCGCCCTCATGTACACCTGATGTACAGACAGAAAAGTATAAAAGTAAATATGTAACAGACAAATGTAGGGTTCCTTCCCATAATGCTGTGAGACACTTGGCATATCCACTAAAAGTTCTTGTTTTTGCCACTGGCAGGCTCAGAATGTTATTCTGTGATCAGGTGCAGTTGCTCCCAAGGATTTTGTTGCAGACATTGCAGCATGACAAGTGTCCAGTATTTATAATACGCAATATATATGATATACTTGTAACGAGATACTAGTAGCCTGTAATGTCAACTCCTACACTTTACAGTGAGTGTATTTACAGTGAGTTTTATGGATGTTTGGCGGATATTTCTTACCAACTTCTGGCTGCTGTTGCTCTGAGCTGCATTTGGAATTACTTTAAACAGGATAGTTCCGTGGGAATTGATCTGACAGGAAGAAAACATTGATACAACAAATTGTGAATCATCGATAAATTGCCTTATTAATGAGATAACAGAAGTATGAACACCTGCAGTCTAACATTTTACAACTAAATTAGCCTTTTCTTATTCTATTTTTTTAATATACTTGGTATTGATTTCATGAGCTTCCTTACTGATAAAATTCTTACAATTAGAGACAAAAGTCACCACATCCTGCCCTCAACAGGCTCTTATTCAACTTCAAACTGAGCAACCATGGAAATAGATGATTTCCTTTTCCAAACTGTCAACTTGTCTCCTAGACCCCATCCCTACCCTTAGTCAACATGTCTTTATTAGATATGACCAATCAGTCTTTACTAATGGACTAAGTACCACAGACATTTAGAGTAGCTGCAATTAAACCTCTTCTCAAAAAGTCTACTCTTGATTCAGGTGTATTAGCTATAGACTATAGCAGCTATAGTAACTATAGACCTATATCAAATCTTCCCTTTCTCTCAGCATTAGCCAATTAGCTGTGTAATTTTCTAAACAATAACAGTTATTAGAGTTATTAGAGGATTTTCAGCCAGGTCTTAGGGCGCTCCATAGCACAGAGACAGCACTTGTGAAAGTTACAAACGACCTCAATATTGTTCACCTTATATACGCCTCTGGGTAACCTTCTAGGTAACGTCATCAGGAAATACTCCATACATTTTTACTGTTATGCAGACGACACCCAATTACACTTACAATTAAAACCTGATGAATCCAATCAGTTAACTAAACTAAACTAAGCCTGCCTTACGTACATAAAGTCATGGATGACCAGAAATGTTCTGCTGCTAAACTCAGACAAAACAGAAGTTATTGTGCACCCATCCCACCCTCCTCGCTCTCTCTCTGTCCCACCCATCTCTGACCCAAGTTCTGTCTGAAGTGTTAAAGCAGAGTTTTTTCTTGCCATTGTCACCTGATGCTTGCTCATGTGGAGATTATTGAATCCTAAATTTTGAATTCTTGACTCATTGGGTCTCTTATAATTTATGAGTGTGGTCTAGACCTGCTCTTTTATGAAAAGTGTCTTTTAACTTTTTTTGCATTGGCGCTTTAAGTAAAGATTGATTGATTCGTTGATTTGTTTAATATTGTGGACAAGTTGTTTACATGCATCCGCAAGAAATTAGAATGATTTTTTTATTTATCTATGCAATCTTTGACTTTGCTTTGTGACTACCTACCAATATCTGGATGACTTGCTCTGGATCCAGACCCACCACAGGGTTTCCGTTCACTTCCACTAACAAATCACCAGGATAGAGGAGTCCTGACACACACACACACACACACACACACTTTAAGCCACGATACTGCACATTTTGACTATGTTTTATCTATTATGTAGATTATGTACTATCTATTACTATGTTTTATCTCACCACTGCGGTCAGCCAGTCCTCCATGAATCACCCTGGCAATATAGATTTCTCCGGTTTCCTCGTCCCTCCTTATAGTTGCCCCCTGACAGACAGACAGACAGAGACAGACAGACAGACAGTTACTCCCATTTTAACAACCTTGTGTTGTTTTTATTATAACTGTATAAATAGAGAGGAATATAAATTGGGGAAGGATACAAATGAAGGATGGAATGAAAGCAATGATGACGTAATGGATAACTTCCCAATCTTTTAGGGCAACTCAAATCATGAGTTTTTCTACTAAAAGTGTTTTTTTATGGAACAGTATAGAAAAAGTCATTACAGAGGTAGACCTGTAAGATTAGTTCATTTGTTTGTGTTATGCGTTACGCAAATATTGTGCTGGATCCCAAACCTAACCCTAACTAACATCAAAGTCAACAATATAACAATCATAGTTTGTAAAACAAGGACTTTTAGTGGATGTACTTTGATGATTTGAGTTGCGCCAAAAGTTCACGTCAGCCATAGTTGCCTACCGCAGCTGCCGGTTGAGGAAATCTACTGGACCAGTCATTATGAACCCTTATCATAAGTTCATGAGGAAAGAGCTAACATCAGCATGAAAACATGTTGATATTTCGCAGGTATAATGCTTACCATATTCTTAGTATACTGAGTGCAAACATTTTATAATTAGCTCCAAACACAAAGTCCAGTTTAGGCTGGTGAGAATGTCATTATTTTTTCAAGTGAAGGCTTATAAACCAACCTACTGGACACAAATTTGCTGAAAATGTAATGTTATGCCAAAGTTCGCACAATCCATTAAGAGATTCCACGCAGAATGAAAGGATGGCGATGGTCAGAGCTGGATGAGACGGGTTAAAGCATGAGTTGAGAAAATGTAATTTCTCTGTACCTTTAATTATTTTTCTTTTTCCCCTTTTGAGTGATGAATCCAAGGATGAGAAAACAAAAAGTGTTGTCCAAGAATTGATATTCTGTTTCTGAATTTAGTTCGTTAATCTAACAGCAGGGATCCAAATGTTGATGTAGATGTATATCCTAGATTAAAAATGCTAAAGAACTAGAGGTATTTTAGTCTACTTCATTGTCTATTTTCAATGCCAGAGCGGATAAAGAGATGGATTGTGATGGCCTACTTATTCTTTTTCTTCTTCTTGGTGGTCAAGCATCCTGTGCTGTTACAGTCTTGTTGGTCCTCCAGAGGAGCTCTAGACACTGTTCCGTTGTTGAGCCTCACTTGTCCATTACTACCACTTCCACTTGCCCTGTAGATGGCACCAAAGCTGACCACAGTCTTTTTAGAGCTTTTTGAATTCTTAGATGTTGTTAAGGCATCTGCACAGGAACTTAGAGACAAAGACGAAGAGGAGGATGAGCAAGAAGAGGAGGAGGACAAGAGTTGGGGTGGGTATGGTGTAGGAGGTTTGCGGACCACTTTGGAAGAGATGGAGGAGATCCTTGGAGGAGGTGGGGGTGGAGTATGCTGTTTCTGCGTGCGTGGAGGTGACAACTGGGGATGTTTGCTGGCTACAATGAGCCCCTGGAGCTTGTCAACCACCTCAGCCAACAGGTTGAGCGCCTGGGCATTCTCTTCCATGCTGTCTGTGATCATTTCTGTTGCCGCTACCATCTTCTGGCCAAGATGGCGAACGTCTTTAGTGCCATGTTCAATACTGCTGGCCACCGTCTGAACAGTGGACCTGAGTTCCTCAACGCTGCATTGTTTGGTGAGTTCAAGAGGCTGCTGACAAAGTTTTAGTGGTCGCTGCTCATTTCGTGCATGTTTTGTTTGGTTATGGCATCCATTGTGACGAGGAGCAGTGGAGTAGTGGCTCATTGAAGGAGACTCTTCTTGGCATTTTTTGTGAGATCCAGTTTGACATGCATGTTGCCTGCCAGGTGTGGGGAGAGTGCTAACCCCCTGCTGCCTAGTGGAACGATGAACAGCCGGACTAGATGGTGCTGTGTGGGCTTTAACTGTGCTCATCCTAGTACAAGATGGGGTTTTGCCGGGTGTAGGAATGTTCCTTGAGTGTCCCCCTGCTGCCCCTTTTTTGTATAGGACAGGGGAGTTG
Organism: Pempheris klunzingeri; assembly: GCF_042242105.1. Taxonomy (NCBI): domain Eukaryota; kingdom Metazoa; phylum Chordata; class Actinopteri; order Acropomatiformes; family Pempheridae; genus Pempheris; species Pempheris klunzingeri. The sequence continues at coordinate 2,694,915 of NC_092021.1, forward strand.
GGAAGGCTGAGACTGTAAGCTGGGACTGGAGGAGGAGGGTAGGCGTAGTCATCACTCCTCCCTCCAGTAGAGGCACCTTCTCTTCCATTGTGTTTGGCTGAAAATGAACCCCCATGTAGGAAGTCAAAATCACAGTAAGAGAAAAGTGAAATATCATTAATTGAAAAAGAACAGCAATGCAAGGAAAACAAAAAAACTGAGCTAAATGATGGTAAGACGAACATAGATGAAAACAATGAAGCCGCACAGATTTCTCTTTTTTGACTTGGTACCATATTTCCTCAATTATTGACTATTTACCCCAATGGCAGAGCGTACCAGGCATTTATTTGAAGTAGGCTTATTTTAGAGGCAGGTCTTTATATCTCAAATACCATACTCCCTGGAGACTGGGGATCTGACCTGAGTGAAACTTAGCCCTTAAGTGAAACTTAACTTAAATGTCTAACATTCTTATTTTAACCAACATTATCATGTCGACCTAAGCACACAGTTTTGATGCCACTGTTTCAAAACGCCAATCAAACGTTTATTATTGTAACTATGACAACAATGCTCCGGTATGCCTGAGGCAGTCAAGGACCAGAGTGTCTCATACAGACAGGGGTGTCAGTATTTCATGACATAGGATGAGAACCATTTGGAATGACAGGATGGCCAGTACAGCTGTTCTGAGCAACGAATATTGCTGCGTAAGAGAACCATGTGTGTTGGTATGAGATCTAAAGGACGTGACAAAACAGCTGTATTTGATGCCCTGGAATGGGTAATTATTAGGGCTGGGCAAGTTAACGCATTAATTAATTAACGCCGACAATTATTTTATCTTGCATTAACGCAGTTATCATTTTATCATTATTATTACTATTTTGAAAGTCTTTTGCTCACTGGCTCTGAATAGACATACAGACAAACCACAGGCGGGGTGGGATGTTGATCAGTATTGGCTTGGCATAGGTGTCATCACAGGTCTCAACCAATGAGAGCATTTGGGCTGGGCCTAAAACTGCTGCAGCTCTCACATGAACCGGAACAGAGAAAATTATATTTTTGTATTCAGTGTTTGCAAACCAAATGTCATTGCACTTTTGTTCATATAGCAGTAATTAAAAAAGAAATGCGCTACTGTGTAAATAAATAATTTTCCAACCTGTAAGGTTACATAAGTTAAAGGTACAGGACCCTGAGCAGATCTGGCAGGCTTAGCATATCTGGTACCTAAAACAGCATTATGTTTTGCTCTATGATAGTAATTAGCTCGCTGTTCACAAATTAGTTCATCAGCTAATGTTACAAAGCATCCAATGCCAGATCCATCCCATGTAGCTAAGTTAAAGCTAGCTGGCAAGATAGATAGGTACTTTATTCATTCCCTAAGGGAAATTCAGGTCAGCTTAGCTTAGGTTACAATTAGCTAGTTGGCATCCCCTGCCTTGCATTATACTGTTACATCATTTATTGATGGCTAAAATCAATAGCATTTGTCATAATACATAAGTAAGTATATTAACATATCCTCCAAGATGGTACCATTACTTTGCTAGTTACCTAGCAAGCAAGCCAAACTAAGGCATTAATCAAATGCCAGGGCATTTGGTGCTGGTCGTGTTCCCATTTGGCCAGACACGCTTCACTGGATAAAACATTTTTTAATGCTAACATAGACTCTGTATTGTGGTATTGCTAACATTAGCTAGTGTTGCATACTGTTGAGCTGAAGAGAGGCAAGGCACTTTAGAGTGTGCATAAACATCACTGAGTTTTCCCAGAAAAACCATCCCAAGTCCTATACATAGAACTAGTTAGTAGAAGAGAAGATATAGTAAATTTCATGTTTTCAACATCAATGCACAGTAGATGCATGATACAGTGTTAACGGGACGGAATGAGTAACCATGCGATTGGATGAGTATGTTTCTTGTAATGTGTCTTGCCAGTGTTATGCATCTAAATCAAATTATCTACTAATTTTAAAGTGTCTTGCCAGTGCCATTTATATTGTGAGAGTTGTGCTTTTTTATCAGTTTTAGTGACATATTTTTAAAAATGAGAAGTTGTCACCTCTAAAAGTTTCCTATATATACGTAAAGCCCATATGTCTATGAAGATTCTCAGTCATTGAGGTCATAGTTATTCCTTAGGAGTTGAGCAATAGTCAACTGGACTTGAAGATACTTGAGGACTCCCATCCAAAAGGCTTCTTCAGTTCTATATTCAAGATGGCTGCGCACATGGACACTGCGGTTGGTTGCTCCGCCATTAGGTGCTTTGTTTTTGTGTGTTTTGTGTGGCTGTGTGAGTTGTGTGTGTTTGGTCACGTGAACAACTTCTACAGCTGGCACAAACTTCTGTAAATAGGAATACACAGCAAGCAGACTGTTACAGCCGAGTTCATTAACTCCCAAAACATCCCGGCAGACATTGCCAGGAGCCCCAGCACTCCGTGTATTACCATCCCAAGGGGGAGGAGACGAAAGTGGCATAGTGAGAGGAGGAGAAGGCGCCAGCTCTGCAGCCACGCTAGCAAGGCTACGCAAGAGCGCACACAAACCACCGCTTCCTACCGTTTTTCTCGCAAATACAAGATCCTTCGCTAACAAGATGGATGAACTGAGACTACAGGTTTCTACTAACAGGTTCAGTCCTGTGTTTATATAAACAACAGCTGGTGCACTGACACCAAGACTATGAGCAGCCACTGTTCTCCGAACCTGGAGTATATGACTGTTAAATGCAGGCAATTTTATTTGCATCGCGAGTTTACCGCTGTCTTCATAACTGCTGTATACATCGAGTATACAGGAGTCAGCAGAACATGTAACCTGAAGCCGTTCACATCATAGCAGGGGATCTGAACCATATTGACTTGAAAACAGGACATGTCAGTACTTAGGAACAACCATCTCACATAGAAACTGCTTGTGTCCTTCTACCGATGCTCCATAGAGAGCATCCTGACATACTGCATCTACATGTGGTTTTCCAGCTGCAGATAGAAAATCACTCCAAAGGGTGGTCACCGCGGCCCAGAAGATCACCGGCTGCCCTCTTCCTTCTCTGGAGGAGCTCTACAGTTCTCACTGCCTCAGGAGGGCACAGCACATCCTCCGGGATCCAACCCATCCTGGAAACTCACTTTTGGAACTGTTACCTTCTGGCAGATGTTTCAGGACATTAAAGGCCAGAACAAATAGACTAAAGAACAGCTTCTATGTAAGAGCCATAATTGCACAAAACACTGTATGACTGGAATCTTGTTAAGTGACGTGTTGTTTGGGTTTGGATGATATTTATTTATTTATATTTCTACATTGCACTTTAGTGTATTTATTGTGTTTTCTTTTATACCTTTTATGGCACCTAACCACTGAACCATTGTTATGGGGGTGACTCAACACCCATTCACACCATGACTCATGTGACTTAGTGACTCACGACGACTGGGTAACAAACCACATAGGACCCGCCCCTAACAGTGTTTATATGCCTGACCTCCCTACCAGTCACTTAGAACTGAAGAAGCCTGTTGAAGTACCTTCAACAAGTCCAGTTGACTTTTGCTCAACTCCCAAGGAGTAAAGTCCATATCTTTATAGTTATCATAATTTGAATTTTACGGTAGAGAGTGCTGTAAATGTGATGTCGAATCCATAAATAACTCTCAGTCCTCAGAGGTAGGAGCGATTCTGATATCAGGGGGTGGATAAACAGTTATATTTCTTCATTGTTGCTCCTTTGGTGATTGGATGTTTTGATGGCAGATCGTACAAAGAATGACTGAATGAAATGGGATGATTGGTGAGTGCATGGACCTCCTGTGTTCCTCCTCTTACCAGTGTTGGGGGCAGGACTAAAGACAGAGGGGGCTGATTGGTTAAGTCTTTTTTTCCAAAGCTCTGTGGTTTGTGGACAGAGACCGTAGCTTCCTGTTGATTCATATCGAGGAAGAAAGGGACGTGACTCTCCCCTTCTTGGGATTGGCAAAGGCCTGGCTTCACTTTCAGTTGTTCGGAGCTCCTCCCCTGACCACGCCCTCCTTGCAGGAACAAGGCGTTCCAACGTGAGGCGACGAAGGCTGCTCCACCGACTATGAATCCCTCCTACTTCGTCTCCTACAATCCCTCTGCGCTCTTCTCTATTCTTTATGAGCAAAAGATTTTATGGTTTCAAAAGGAGGATTGTTTCCCTCATAGTTCAAAATTAAAATAAATATCTATATGGTCCAGATAAATCAATGATGTAATGATTACTTAGTGGGCTGCTGAGGATTCACTTTTTCGACCTACTGCCACATTACTACAATGACTAAATAGTTTACTTTGTAGATAAATGCTGTTGATGCCTAGATTATGTTCACAGACTGTTTTTTTCTTCATGCACAAGTAAAAGTGTTAAACCATAGGAATCAATATCATCATGCTGTAGTTGATATTATAGGTAAACAAATCAATTATAGCGACAGTAAACATTTTTCAGATATGTTCAAAACCTAATCCGAGTGGTTTCTTTCAAAATGCATTTGCTGTGGTACATTTGGGATATCCAAATGTAATTTCTAGGAGAAAGGAATGAATTAATAGTTATTAGTAAGGTTTCAGGTTTGACCAGTCTTAGCATTTTATAATTTCTCTTTGTAGATTTAGTTGAAGTTTTAATATTGTAATAATGATTGTGGCGAGATTCTGGACAGAAACACCACTGCAGTCCAGATTTAACCCAGGGGCACTGACAATGAAGGGCTAAAAGCAACACATTGACTGCTAACAAAAGATTTTCTTTACGACTACTAGGCTGCTATAATCACACAAATATTCCACTGGCTTTCAGTGAGTAAATGAATCACTGCGTCTTACAAGCACATTAAATACTGTAGTCGAATAAAAAAGTAGGATAAATTGGTAAATAGAAAAGTTTCTCTGTCTCACCAGCGGCTGGTTGTTCTTCACCAGACAAACAATCCTCATGGCCTCCTCATCCTCTGGCATCTCATCAGGAAGAGGAGGTAAAACAGGGCTGTAGTCTGACTGGGCTACAGTGTCATGTGACGATAGGAGGGCCTGAGAGACAAGTAACGTGTTATAATAGAACAACAAATAAGAGTCATCCAGGAGGTCCTTAATGAGTGTACAGACCTGGATGTGTGGTGAGCTGAGGAGGCTGTAGAGCTCTCGTGCTTCAGCTGAGGGACGGTGAACCTTCTGTATTGCAGTCATAACCTGATGGACAAACAGAACACAGTACAGAAGCTAAGACTCAATCAAAAGACATCATATTAGATTAAAACTGTAAGGACTCTATTTTCCTAAAACTGGCGGCAGGGACAGAAATAAGCCCAAACTTGAGGAGAATGTCAAGGCAATTCTAAATTGTCCCTACCAATATAATCACAGATCTTGTCATTTAATCTCCTCACAGTGCTATTCATCAGATGTTTGCTGAGCTGCCAGGTTTTGTGTGTTTTCTGCAATATGTATGTATTGATGAAGTTTGAAAGACCTGGGACCTTGGGAAGACCTGAGCTGATGATCTGGTAACACAGTGTTGTCTAGTTCCAGCCAACACAACACAGTGATGAATGAACAGTTGTGTGAATACTTTAAACGTCTCAAACATTGTAAGATTAAAACACATCTTGACTTGATATAAATAACATTAGTCAGCTGATATTATGTTTCCAAAATTATTTTCAATGCATAGACCATATAAAAGAAGTGGATTTAGCTTCCTGGTCTGAAAAGTGAAGCCAGTGCAGAGTGCCTTAAACCTGCATTTTATCTAATAGCCAGCAGCGGGCAACTCTGGTTGTAAAAAGTCCAACCTTAGCAATAACAAAGCCATAGCAATTATTGGTGTTAGCTCTTGTAGCAGATAAAGTGGTTTGTATTAACTGACATGACTTATAAGTCAGGGGAACAACAGCTTTCTGTAATTCCACTACTAGTACACCAGTCATTACACACATAGATGCAACGTCCCCTTCCTCTGCTCTTACTTGAGCCTTTGTATCTATAGCGTTGATGGATCATGTGACCTGCTAGCTGTATCGCTGCATCCGAGATTCTGACATCTCCAAAAGTCAGGGGGTTTGTGAGAAAGGGCAACTTAACACCAGCTGGATGTATCATTATACCCCTAGTGGAAGCATTGATTTATTAGTTACAACATTTTGTTCTTTCTTTGTCATCATTGACATTTTATCTAATTGACATAGGTTTTGCTGCATTAGATAAGATTAGGAAGTCTGCTGACTCTATCTAATGTAGCTTTGTGTGTGCATATACCTCATGTGAGAGTCCAGAGGCATAAGGCAGAAGGGGGCTGGGTGACAACCTCTGGAACTGCAACAGGCACTCATAAATCTGGAGAGACAAAGCAGAAAATGGCACCAATGCTGACACATACACTTTTAGCGCGGGACTGTCAAGTCCGGTTGTACCTTCAGGAGGGAGCGCAGCCACGGTGCACTCAGTAGTTCATGCAGCAGTTCAGCACCACTAATGTTTCTGTTTACCGCTTCACCAACATCCTCCACCACACTGGACAGCATCTCACTGACACCTGCACACACACACACACACACACACACACACACAAGAAAAACAACATAATGCAGAGTGCAGAGATGAATTAAAAAACAATTTGAGAGCATAAGGAGGTTTTAGTGCTTTGGCTTTACAGATGATTACTCACATCAGTCTTGGTTCAAAACTCTCAAGACTGAAATATCTCAACAACTGTTGGATGGATTGTCATGAAATTTGGTTCAGACATTAATGCTCCTCAGAGGATGAATCCTAAAGACGTTGGTGATCCTCTGACTGTTCGTCCAGACCTACCAACATTTCAAAATGTCCTCTTGTCCACTTCAGCTGTGCTCTTCAGTATGACAGAATACCCAATATTCTTGTCAGCTAGGCTTTCTTTAAAAGGGCAACTCTGATCATGGGTCCTATCTTTACACATTTTAAATGACTGGTAGGTAAAAAAATGTTGGATTTGGTCCAGTACATCTCCAGCCGCAAAACAGGCTACAGCATTATCCTTCACTGAGCCACAGCTGCCCCCCTTAACCGCCTACTCAAGTACAAGTACGCCACTTGGGCAAATGTACTGAGTTTCTGTCCACAACAGGCGTCATAAAATGTTGCAAGGTCCCTTACGTACGTCATGCATCAGTTCAATGTGACTCTACTCAGGTAAAGAGGAGCAATGGATTTATCATTATTGTATGCATAAACTCTAAAGTGCACATAGTAATAATAAAATATGATAAGGTCAACAACAGAATGTAAATAATGGTTTACCAGTCCATTACATCACAACAGATGTTTGAGGCTGAAAGTTTCTCCTGAGCAGAAGGTGAAAAACAGAAGTGTTTGGGCCAGACAGGATTAACATTACTGACGTGCCCTGACCCCACAGACACTAATACCGTCTGAATTAGGTTTTAGATAAGATTAAATTGAAATTAAACCCAGCTCGGGATTTAGACTTGAGCTCAAGGTAGGACTTAATTTAAGTAAGACAATAAAACATTAATGCAGTCAATGAAGGTGAGATATGCAATGTTTTAAAAAAGTTGGGATGTTTGTGTGCACGTGTGTGTATGTGCACGTGGGTGTGCACGTGTGTTTGTTCCTCACCAGCCTCCATAGTTCTCATGGCATTTGTCCAGACTCGCCACAGAAGAAAAAAGGGTCATTCCACTGACAAAAAACGAAAAACAAACTTTTAGTTTGACTCCAATTTTACCATGCAGAACACTCTGTTGGTTACCACTGCCTCCATTGGTTAGTTAGTTTATGTTATTGTGTGACTCTGGTGTTTTCCAAACACCAAAGTCACAGACAAATCAAAGACTTTGCTTTACATGTACTTGTACAATCATTATGTTTGCTACAGATCAAAACTTTATAACAAAATAAATTGTGATGACTTTATATGGCACGATATGTTATAGATTAAACTACCCAAATGTAGAGATTGCAAGTAAAATTGTTAATTATTGTTAGTAAAATTGTTAATTATTGTTATGTTATAATTATGTTGATGTTAATTTTTCAAAGTTTAAGCATGCATGGGCTTTCAAGACACAACAGATATGATAAACAAGAGTAATAAAATGGAAATAATATAACACACTTCCATACATGTCAAGCAATGTCAACTCAGATATGCACACAAGCCTGCTCCTTTGACTGTACAGCTGTGAAACATAGCTGGCACATATCTGAGACTGTACTAGCAGACTGTGCCCTTAACAAATCAAACATTAAGTGCTCTTGTATCTTGTTAGTAAGCATTTAACACAAACTGAGCTGGCTGAAACACCTTGTCTATATACACGTACTCAAATCTACTTTCATCCAACATTACAAAACAAATCAAGACATTCTGCAGACATTTTAAGGGAAGGTCTATATATAAAATTGGACAATGGACAACAGGACAAAAAGAAAATTTCATTTTTCGACATCCACCAGTTCATTCAAATAACACTTTCTATTCTCCTCTCCTCAAGGACAAGAAACCTCAGCCGGGCACAAACAGGCTTCTGTGCCCCGGTCAGATTCAGGATGACATAATGCCCAGGGTGATAAATACACTTAATCAGTCCGCATGTTCTCACTTTTGGTTTACTCACAGTTTCTCCTGACCATTTTGTAGAAATCAATTTATTTCTAAATATGTGTTGCTGACTTGCCTTACCAAATATTTTTGCAAACTCCCTTGTCAAAGAATAATGATTTAAAATTTAAAAATAAAAGTCATATACATGATACAGTACCGACAAACAATGCTGCTAATATTTTTGTACATTCAATTAGGCTACATGAAATTTTGAATGCCATACTTTTACTTGTATTTCAGAAATCCTATAGTGTGGCATTAAAACTTGTATTTAAAACAATACTGATTGACTGAATTTGAGTGTTTTCTACATGATGAAGCTTAAAAGTGCATTTTGTAACTCAGCACTTAATATATTGATTACTGATAGTGGTATTAATCTACAATGTGAATGTTATCAGAATTAGAGTCATAAAAACATTATTGAGGTAGGAAATGGGGTCACGTTAGTTGCTCCCATTCCTGAATATATACACTATTGTCCATAAAGTTGGAATAAAATGTTTTTTACCTCTTCTCATGAAATGATTGAAACTGTGATTTATTTTTGATAAATAAAGTGTATATCTTCTCAACTTTATTCATCAGACTCTTCAAAAGATATCACAGTGAAACTTAAACCACAATTAACCTTTGCAAACTGTGTATTCAGGCTTTGACAAAATTGGGGGTATTGAACAATCATTCCAACTTTATGGGCAACAGCATATATGTTGTTCTGTTCTGTTCAACTGTGCTACACTAGACTCTATTTTACCATGTCTCTTATTTTCCTATATTATTTACTCATAGACATGAATTTTCATTGTATTGTTACGGTTTGTGGGCAGCATGGTGGTGCTGTGGTTGAACTTGGGACCTTCTGTTGCCTCACAGCAAGAAGGTCCCAAGTTCAAATCCCGGTTTGAACTCGGGGTGTTTCTGTGTGGAGTTTGCATGTTCTCCCCATGGTAGCGTGGGTTCTCTCCAGGTACTCCGGCTTCCTCCCACAATCCAAAGACATGCACATTAGGTTAATTGGTAACTCTAAATTGCCCGTAGGTGTGAGAGTCTGTCTGTCTGTCTGTCTGTCTGTGGCCCTGCGATTGGCGGGCGACCAGTCCAGGGGCGTACCCCGCCTCTCGCCCGAAGTCAGCTGGGATAGGCTCCAGCTCCCCCCGCGACCCTGACGGATAAGCGGTATAGAAAATGGATGGATGTTACGTTTTTGTCCAATTGTTGTGTTTTTACTGTACTGCTGTGTTATTATTGTATTGTTGTATTTGGATGGTTTGTTGTATTGGTATTGGCGGCTGTGGGTCAGAAGGTCGGGGGTTCGATCCCCAGCTCCTATGGGTCAAAATGTCAAAGTGTCCTTGGGCAAGACACTGAACCCTAACTTGCTCCTGAAGCAGCTTCAGTATGAAAGTCCAAATTACATTTCTTCCTGGATGTGATGTAAAAGCGCTTTGAGTAGTTAAAATAACTAGAAAAGCACTATACAAATACAGCCCATTTACCATTGGTATTGTATTGTATTTTTTTATTGTATTGGCACCTTGTAGTCCACCTTGTATTGCAATTTTGCAAAGGTGCAATATAAATTAAGTCTGAAATAAAGTACATCAGTGCATTTCACAGTTGAATAATTGAATTGTAACAACTACTGAACAAAATTCTTGTGATGTTAAGTCAGTAGTGCACACTTAAATATACAGTATAAGCAAATGATGAGAGTTTAGCTGCTGACAGGGTAATTATTTGTATTTAAAGTGCCATAAAACAGCTGATAAGATCTGTGATATCCAATTGTGGATGTTAATTAAGTCCAATTTTGAGAACTGAATGTCCGTTTTACACTCAGTTTGTTTGTGTTATTTTGGTACTTCCTCTTACAGCAGCAGGTTACTAGGCTAATTTGAGTTTACATCATCTCTTTAGCTTATTAACTTGGCTCAGCTTCAGTTTCCATTCACGCTAGCCAGGATGAGCGTCCAGTAAAGGATCTAAGAGTCATCAAAAGTCAACTGAGCACATCATGGAGCCTCGCAAAGCCTCAAACTCTGATACACAAACTCTTTCTGCTGGTGTCTGTTTGAGCAACTATCATGTTCTGTGAGGTAAAAAGGTAAAATCAGTTTTTGTCAATGGAGTCTGGTGGCTTTGAGGAGAGGGATATAAAGACTCAAAAAAGGATCGGTGGAATCCTTTCCATAACGTTGACAGACAAAATCTGAACCTGCCAGTGGCAAAACAAGCACTTTTAGTGGACATACTTTAATCAGAAGCAGTTGCCTCAAAGGATTATGTTGCAACCATTGAAGCCCGTTTCGCAGCTGCCGGCTGAGGCGATCTACTGGACCAGGTCCAACATTTTTTTGTACTTACCAGTCATTTAGACAACAAAATGTGCACAAATACGACCCATGTTTAGAAATATCTGAGTTCTTCTTTAATTACCTTTATTGTCTTGAAGCAAATTTTCTCATATTTTCTCAAACTCATTTGTTGACTAAAAGTTGTATGTCCTAATGATGCTGCGATGAAACCTGTGGATGGTTTGTGCATTCAATTTTCTTAAACACAAAAAACAAAGGATTGAACTCCTGTTATCCTGGGTTCAGACCCAAACTTTAATAGTCACATTAAATCATTAACACAATCATTCTGCCACATTGAAACTTGATGTCAAAACATGGTCCAGAGAATCTTGTCCATGCTTTTATCTCTAGCAGGCAGGACTACTGTGAACTGTCCTCAGGTTCAATTAGGGTACATAAAATTTTGAATGCCATACTTTTACTTGTATTTGAGTAATATTATAGTGTGGCATCAAAACGTGTCCTTAAAACAATACTGATAACTTCTCAAGCGAACATACAGGGCAAACATGCAGTGGTGGAAGACGTGTCTGTTTTACCACGTCTCTTAACTCTTCTGTCAACTGTCCTCAGTTTTGTCTGCCTTTAGCTTCCATGCTGCACAAATGTGGAGCAATCTGCCAATATTACAGTGAAGACTTGCAACAACACTGACTACCTTTAAATCCTATCTGCTTACCATCGCTTTAGATTCATTTTAGATCCAGTTAGTTTGTTTTATTGTCTTTATTCTTTGTGCTTTTGATTGCTTTTTTTAATCACCCTTTTTATTGTTGTTTCTTGGGATTTTGCCTGTGTATTCTGTAAAGCACTTTGGGTCACATTTAGTTTCTATATATATATATAAATGTGCCTTGTCCGCCTCTGCCTTAACTGAAGCCTACTATTGGGATATTTCATGGCCATACAGATGTTTGCAAGGCCATGTTCCTGACAATTTAGTAACATTTTAAAGGTGTTCAAACTAAGAGCAAATTATACAGATGATGCAATTGGACACTGAGTCACTGGAAACTTACATTGACTGAAAAATGTGTTCTTTTCTCTGAGCTACAGCGAGGTTTAACCCAGGTCAGATTGTGGGAGATTTTGTGGTACTCACAGGAGCTCAGAAGCTCAAAGAATGCTGTTAAGATAGATACAACAACTAAAGCACGGAATCCATGGATGTATAGTAAGCTGAGCCAGCTGACTTTTGGTTTAGAACTCTGCTTATTTGAATGGTTTGATTGTCCGGCTCTCTAGACATTCTAATTGTCATTGAACTGAATGAATCAGATTCTGAAAGTGAAACGAGGCAGTTCATAAAGGTTATGACACTTAAAGAAATGTTTCCACTTTTATTGCCACTTCTTTTTCCATTACTGTATGTGGGAGAAATGCTTTTTGGGTCCCTGTTGGATCTGAAAGTTGTAATTACATGGTTTGGCCACTGTGTAAATTGTCTAATCTGCTGGAAATATAACAGAAGAAGATGTCACCGCTACCCCCACATGGGGCAAATGTAAAAGAAAGAATACATTTATTCCAGCCAGAGAGAAATAATTCAAATGAGTCTTTAGGCATTCATATTTTCCTATTGAATGGATTATCAGATGTTTATTCACCCCGCTCAACTTGATGGAAAATGACCTCTGATCGGGCTGGATTGAGCCAGTCTCTTCTGACTGAAGTAGTTACATGAGGCATTTCTAATCTGATTGGGATATTATTCTGATTATTAGTAGAATATTAGGATCCATGTAAATGCAGCTACTGTGAGCATGTTGGTATCCTGTTTTTAGCATTCATCCTCACAGAGCTGCTAGCATGAATGTAGACACATGCAACAGTTCAGTGCTTCTTCAAAAACACCCACATCCTTATATAGTCTAACAATCTGAGTCAAAACTTTAAAATAAGACCAACTTACCACCACTTTGTCCTCTTCTTTCTCTCGTCCAGTGATGTTTCAGTATGTGAACTGTGAGTTGAAGTGAATCAGAAGTGTGAGCATGTCAGCAGCAGCCAGTGGTGACGGACGTAGATGTGATTTTACTACCAAACCAAAACAGATACTAATCCTCTCTAACCCGACTTAATCCACCATCCACCAACCTCTCTCTCTCTCTCTGTGTCTCTCTCCTGCCCCCCTTCTCTCTTTCTCTTTGCTTTCTTCTGGGATCTTTGACCCCACCCACCACTGTCACTCCTATCATTCACTCCATCTGTTTGTCTGCTTTGCTAAAAATCTGTTTACTTTCTCATTCTGTCATTGTACAGCTTCCTTGTCTGATCATTTTTCTCACTCTCCCACTCACTTCAAGTACTTCAACAGATCACAAAGCTTCTTAACTCTTTGCTGCTTTTAGCCACACACACGCACAGCAGGTCAGACATAGTAGTAGCAGCAGGCAGCACAGTGTAAAGAGGGCAACACACAAACAAACAGACAATAACAGTCGTTGTGATGCATTAAATCCTGCTGCAACATCTGGGTATCCAGAGGGTGCCTGGTGTGTGTGTGTGTGTGTGTGTGTGTGTGTGTGTGTGTGTGTGTTTGTGTACCTATGCAATAGTGGACATCAGCATAGTTGCATATTCACCAACAGATGACCACCATGCCACAATTAAGACATTTTGGAGTCATGCTAAAACCATGTCTAGGGTTTCACCAGAGGGTTTCTGGTGATTACTGTTAACATTATGCAAAGGTGGACATTGGCGAAAGGTAAATACAACTCAATCACATACTTTGCTTTTAGCAGTCCCCCATAGTGTGACTGGCTTGCAGCCTGGGGATGACTGTACAGGGCTATTTACTTGCTACTTAAAGAGGAAAGCAGTCTCTTGAAACATACAGTCTCTGGCAATGCTAATCCCAGCCATCAACCATCGCCCCACAACCCCAATTGCTTCATCAGATCCATTCCTTCAATAAATCTTTCATAAACCCTCACTGCCTCAGTCTGTGTCTGCATTAGGGTTCACATGATCTGTTCCATATGATTGTAAACATGTCTGTTGGCACCATCTAGTGTGATTTAGAAGGTACCACAGGACTTGATCTGTCTGCAGAGCACTTAAAAGTAGCCTGCCACCCTGGCCCGAAAGCAATAATTAGGCCTCTGACCTGTGAGTTTTAGAGACTTTTTTTTAATTCTTTTTTTTTTTATTATTTCTTGGGCATTATCTTATCTTTTTAAATCATCCCATATCTTACCTTCCTCTACATCAGAGGTCTCAAACTGCCGGCCCATCCCCAGATGTCAAAAACACAATGCAATCCGGCCCGCGAAATATGTTTTAATTAATATTTTTATTTATTTTTTCAATGATGCTTAAACCATTGTACACTACCCGTTCATATCAAATTTAAAAAAACAAATCATTCTACAATAACATAGTTGACAAGGTAGCAAAAGTCAAAGGGCAAAGGTGGCACTCAGGTCCTCACAGGTTCTCCATGGTTGAGATCAGGTGGTGCAAGGAAAAAGTCGCAGTTTTAAAGGGATATAAGCTCAAGCTGCATCACTGGACTACACACGGAGATCAACATGAGAAGTAGCAGGGAGAGGAGAGGACACAGCGGGCCACAGCTGCAGAGAGGACTCCTGTCTCTGCAGAGCCGAAGAGGATGCAGACGCTGCCTTGGAAGTTCAGTGACATGGTGAGTGAATGAATTGCCAAAATGTAGGGAAATCCTCCACCGAAGGACAGTTACTGAAGGATTGCATGCTGCAAGTTGCCGATACCTTGTGTCCAGAGTCTTCCTCTTTCAGCAAACACTGGCTGTGGCTGTGTTCACTTTGTTGCTGGAGTGTGAAGCTCCCTGGCATAACTCCCAGACAGCTTAAGCAATATTGACGGAAATTTAGGACCAAATAGGAAGACTCCCGTTTAATCTGGCAATATAGTCTTAAAACCTATTGAACAGAAAACTAGGGTTGCTTTTATGTTCTATTAATGAGGAGTAGTTCAGCACAATAGCCAAGCTGACAAAGAGCCAGCCACTCTATTGATCCTTATGTTCCTTTAGAGCTTTGTAGCAACGACTTCATGAGCTTGTTTGATGATAAAATTGTAACTATTAGAGACAAAATTCATCTTCCTGAATTGGCTTAAACAGTCTCCTCATCCAAACCGTCAGCTTGTCTCCTAGACCCCATTCCTACTGGGCTACTTAAGGAAGTCCTGCCCTTAATTAACACGTCCTTACTGGATATGATAAATCAGTCTTTACTAACAGGCTATGTACCACAGTCCTTTAAAGTAGCAGTAATTAAACCTCTCCTGAAAAAGCCTACTCTTGATTCAGGTGTGTTAGCTAACTATAGACCTATATCCAACCTCCCCTTTCTCTCAAAGATCCTGGAGAAAGTCATAGCTAATCAGCTGTGTAATTTTCTAAACTCTAATAGTCTATTTGTAACCTTCACCAGTGCTGTCTCTGTGCTATGGTTCGCTCTAAAACCTGACCAAAAATCCTCAAACAACCTCCTTATGGCATCAGACAGAGGACTTCTCTCTGTACTTGTCTTGTTAGACCGGAGTGCTGCTTTCGACACCATTGACCATCACATCCTGTTACAGAGACTGGAACAGTTCATTGGCATAAAAGGAACCACATTAAGCTGGTTTAAGTCCTATTTATCAGATCAATTTCAGCTTGTACATGTTAACAATGAATCCTCTGTCCACACTAAGGTTAGACATGGAGTTCCACAAGGTTCGGTGCTTGGACCAATACTTTTTACCTTACATATGCTTCCTCTGGGTAATATTATTAGGAAGCACTCTATTAATTTCCACTGTTACGCAGATGATACACAATTATATTTATCAATTAAAGCTGCAAGCAGCGTTGGAGGACCCTTGCACCATCATGCACGTCGGGGCGTGTGGTGGCTTTTACCTGTTGCTGGACTTTGATCTTTCTATGTGCTTTATAATTTGCATGTATTTTGGCCAGTGTATGAAGTATTTGGCAAGGTATTTGTGTGTTTAAAGTAGGGGTGTCCAAACTTTTCAGTGAGGGCCACATATATGAAAACATTTAAAGGGCTGAACCACTCTCTAGAAGTGAGCTATATTGCAAATTTTAATCCACTACAGGTGAATCAATCAAATATAGGTACATTCTGCTTGATAACTGAATATTATTCAAGAAAAAAAAACCTTTCCATGACTAGCTTTTCATTTATCAGCTGTGTTTCAAGCTGGTCTTTGTTTTGCGGGCTCTTGTTTAGTGTGTTCAGGTGATTAGTGAGATCCACTGACAATGAGGGTCACAGAGGTTAAAAAGAGGCCGTTCCTTTTGTCTTCAAAATTGTTCTATTTCTCATCTCAGGGAATAAAATTGCTGCAGTACAGAGCCATGACGATGGTAGAGCACCCGTTGAAAGACCAACACCAGCATCAGCATCAGAGAGGGAGGCCTGAAATTGTCAGTGTTACCAATCAACAGCTTTTCCTGCACTTTCTTGCCCCTCAGTGGACAGTGAGATTCCTTTGAGGTTGCCTGTTTTAGCTTTAGCCGCATACGATGTACCTCCACACAGCTTGTCCCATTTATGTCCTTTCATGTCAACTGCATCTGGCATAGCTTCCAAAACATCCTCATTTGTGTGGTGCTTTAGACTGCTAACATCAAGCAGCTTTTATAATGCAAAGGTGATCTTCATTAGCTGTGCTCTCATTGCACATTGTGTATGAAACTTTGTACACTCACTTCCTCTCTTGTGTTTCCTTTATTCCACCATTTTTATTGCACCTGTAACAAATTTCTTTTACTCATTTTTCAGAGAAGTTGTCTTGTTCACAACAGTTACTCTACCTAGTGGTCAGACTAAGAATTACAACACGGTCCAGTGCAAGTTCCATTTGTAGGTTGTATTACAATATTTTTTTTAGAATTTCCTGCGGGCTAAATAAAATTTTACACCTTTGGTGTAAAGTGTTATGCAGCTGTGTTATATTTTGGATAATGTGTGATTTATCATGTCATAAGTGTATTGTGTATTTCAGTGTTTCAAGTGTATTTCAGTTTAGAGTCACTTAGCATTTTGCAGCAGCTGCATGTTTTCATTCAGTAAGAGTGTTTTAAGTGGTCTCATTCAGTTACAGGGAATGTTTTGTTTCAATGGGATGTGGTTTCAGTTAAGGAGTGTATTGGTGTTTCCCTGAATTTAATTTGTTGTGTTTTGTATTATCATGTTTATGGTTTATATACTATTCAATGAGGTTTATATCATAGCCTATGTATTATAGACGGTTACATATTCAATGTATATTAATAGGTATAGCTTTTTTGATATGTAATGGTCAGCCTTAAGGATATATATATATCCTTTATATATATATATATATATATATATATATATATATATATATATATATATATATATATATATATATATATCCTTTATATATATATATATATATATATATGTGTGTGTGTGTGTGTGTGTGTGTGTGTGTGTGTGTGTGTGTTTAAGGGCATTTATTTATTTTTAGATTGCTATATGCGTTGTTCATGGAAATAGTTTTTGGATATTGTGGATGTGTATTTGTGTTATTTTGTTATGTTATTGGTAGGGTTTTTCTAGTATTACTTATGAGTTCATCTTGTTGAAGTGTGTGTTATGTTTAAGGTTTTTCCAGTAGTTATATACTTAGTGATTGTTTGAGTGGTATTAGTAATGGTAGTATAGAATGTTAGGTTTTGTTTTGTATTAAGTGCCATACTTGATATATGTGGGAGTTATACTGTGTCAACCACACACTGTTTGTCCGTTGTTGTTGTTGAGATTCAGTAGTAGTTTGCGGAGGTCCCTGTGCTCAGCCAATCAGAGTCCCAGGATGTGTTTGTTTACACAACATCGTGTCGGAGCTGCGTGTTTGTTTACTTTTCTCTAAGCCCGAGAAGGTATGGTATACCGTGGTGTTTTATGCGTTTTGGTCTAGTAAATAATGTGTTTTTTTGTTAGTGTAGTTATATTGTTACGGTTGCTATTTGTTGGTTAATACACTGCTCAAAAAAATAAAGGGAGCACTAAAATAACACATCCTAGATCTCAATGAATGAAATATTCCAGTTGAAAATCTTTATTCATTACATAGTGGAATGCGTTGAGAACAAAATAACAAAAATGATCAATGTAAATCAAAATTATCCCATGGAGGTCTGGATTTGGAATCATACTCAATAAAAGTGGAAAATCACATTACAGGCTGATCCAACTTCAGTGGAAATTCCTCAAGACAAGTCAAAATGAGGCTCAGTAGTGTGTGTGGCCTCCACGTGCCTGTATGACCTCCCTACAACGCCTGGGCATGCTCCTGATGAGGCGGTGGATGTTCTCCTGAGGGATCTCCTCCCAGACTTGGATTAAAGGATCAGTCAACTCCTGGACAGTCTGTGGTGCAGCGTGGCGTCAGTGGATGGAACGAGACATGATGTCCCAGATGTGCTTGATTGGATTCAGGTCTGGGGAACGGGCAGGCCAGTCCATAGCGTCAATGGCTTCATCATGCAGGAACTGCTGACACACTTCAGCCACATGAGGCCAAGCATTGTCATGCATCAGAAGGAACCCAGGGCCCACTGCACCAGCATATGGTCTCAGCATGGGTCTGAGGATCTCATGGCAGTCAGGGTACCTCTGGCTAGCACATGGAGGGCTGTGCGGCCCTCCAAAGAAATGCCTCCCCACACCATTACTGACCCACCGCCAAATCGGTCATGCTGGAGTATGTTGCAGGCAGCAGAATGTTCTCCACGGCGTCGCCAGACTCTGTCACGTCTGTCTTATGTGCTCAGTGTGAACCTGCTCTCATCCGTGAAGAGCACAGGGTGCCAATGGCAAATCTGCCAATCTTGGTGTTCTCTGGCAAATGGCAATCGCCCTGCACGGTGTTGGGCTGTAAGCACAAGCCCCACTTGTGGACGTTGGGCCCTCATACCACCCTCATGGAGTCTGTTTCTGACAGTTTGAGCAGAAACGTGCACATTAGTGGCCTACTGGAGGTCATTTTGCAGGGCTCTGGCAGTGCGTAACATCGATGTTACAGAGTAACTGTTGATTATACCTAGCAATATTTATTTATTAGTGAATCAGATGTTATCGCTGAGTTTATATTGTTCTTGTGTACAACAACTGTTTCTGATAAGGGAAGCCACTGTCATGGTGGATCGTTCATCATAAAGTAGAGTAGTAGTCCTGTTGGAGAAAGTACAAAGACGTCATGTTAGATAGCATAGTGTTACGGTAGTAAAGCATCGCTGATATTGAAATACATGATATTTTAAAAAGTAAATTGTCACAGTAGCAAAGTAACAGTGTAGAGAAGTTCAAGAAGCGTCAAGAGAAACCGCACTGTGTAATCTGTAATCACATCACAGTGATGGGGAAGTTAAGCAGGCGTCGTGTCTACATATGTCTTAGCTTTTGTTATTGTCATGTGCTTTTACATAGTGGATGGAGTGTGTAATTGTGTTTATCAGAATCAGAATCAGAATTACTTTAATAATCCCCAGGGGGAAATTGCTTTTTTTTACACACAGCTCCAAAAGAATAAGAATAAACTTCAAACACGAAAGTAATAATAATGATAATAATAATGATACAAATAATACCACTAATACTAATAACATATAACAACATGTACATTCAGAGTGAGATGTATTATATAATACTAATAATACTACTGTTGTGACTTCTCTGATGCCGATGATGTGCAGTTGATGAAAGGAGACGTCCGCTGACAATGACTTAGTGAATAAAAATAGGTTTATTACAAAAAGGTCAGTTGTTTAACAGGCACCACCAGCCAATTCTAGGAACAGACAGTGTAACCGACGGACGAATCTGCTGTCTCTGTCCTCGCCTTCCTCGAGCCACCTCTCTGGTCACTTCTTTATACCCCTTTGACCATCCATCCCAACATCTGGTTTTCATCCATATAACAGTTCTATTCTTTGTTTTAGGGGTACAAGGATATATTAGAAGGACACCATCCCCCAGTATCTAGTGAGGGGGAGCAAAGGTCAGATCTCCACTGCCTAGGTCAAGCAGTTCCCAGTCTATCTGTCTCCAGATAATCGATCACAGATCCGAAAAAGAGAAACAATGACCACTACTACATCATATGCCCTAAAGGCACATACCAAACACTATATACATAGTTATACTCACTCCAGACACATATCAGACACTACATATCATACACCACATATTTCCCCCATTCGAGACTAACAAGAGTCTCGAAAAAGAAAAGTAGGGTAATACAGTCATATCTGTAAATAATTGTATGTGAAACACTTGATGGCACTTCAATTGTTTAACCATCCCCTTCTATATATTCTTGCTACAGCATAGCCTTAGCAATAAAGTAATTTGTTGGAGTGTGAGAGCGAAAAACCCATCAGGCAGCCATCTTACTGATAACATCCATCAAACAACTTAGACAGGAAAACTCTCTCCACAGTCCCTCTGCCCTAGGCGCCTACATAAGGTACTCCAAGCCAATTGAAAAAAAAAAAAGAAGGGTTTTGACGATAGTGTAGGAACAAATGAAAGCAAATACATGCGGAAAACTCAGAAATAAAATCAAAAAAGTGTCCAAAGTCCGGCTGGTCGACCCATCGCACCATTCAATGGACCTTTCCCTACCTAACCAATACTAACCCTAAACATCAAAAACAAAAAAAACACCTGAGGTCCCACTGTATTCACATCATAACAGAATATCCTACACAAAGTAGTTCCACAACATTGAAACATTGAAACATTACTCATACAGTTAGAAAAAACTCCAAACAGTGTATATGATCATTCAAAAATCATTTCTAATCTAAATGTCCTACTATTAATTCATAATAACATACAATGTAGCTATCAGTATCACAGATTAAAATATAATAAAACAAAGTCCTACTGTTAATTGTATAATAAACCATACAGGTATATCAAACTGTTAAATATACTCTCCATGATATTTAAAATCAGATTTGTCTGAGTGTTATCTCCAGGCATAACCACTCCAACCCATCTCAATATCAAAGCCTTTGCAAACGTCAACACCAGCGTACAGAAACAAAACATAACACACAAAGATAGTACAACAGCTACCAAAATCTGAACCATTATAGCTCCCATAGGTCCTACACTTTGCTGCAACCAAGCATTAGCTGACCATCCAGCTCCTTCCAATGGGCCAAACGCATCTCTAATTCGTTTCAACGCATCTATGACATTAGTCATATTGTCCGAACTATCAGGAAAGTGTCAAAGTGTAACAGGCTTCTCCTGTCAAATTTAAAGACATAGTCCACCTTGTTTGGCCAAAATATAATCTAGCGCCATATCATGTTTCAACAATGTCAATCTGTGACTCCTCTGAGTATTAGACAAATAATTGAAACCTTGTATGGTCTCATTCGCAAAACCCTGTAGGGTATAGGTTTTATTATCAATATGATCAGCTAAGAATGTCACTCCATACCATGGAAATAATCCTAAATCACATTTCTCACCCAAATTTATTCTCCAATGATAAGACTCCAAATTATTAAATTGCGCCAACTCTCTTTTCCTCCTACTCCCCAGATCATCAGTGGACTGAACCTTGTCAGCTCCCTGTCCCTTCTGGACAAACATAACCTCATAGGGAAGCTTCAATTGTGCCATGTAACAACATCCAGTCCACCCATATGGGAGAAATATGTATGCCTTATCACCACAAATCCACCAAAGATCTTTAAAGTTCCCTATGGTCACATTTCCTGGCAACTCTTGGTGCCTAACGCTTAAAATCCTACTATCTCTGTGGTGGGGTGCCTGAAAAGTCACTGTATACACTTTGGTAGCTACTTGCTGATCTCTATTTTCAAACTGCATCGTATAATTGTCACATTCTGATATTCCCATAAACATACCAGCCTTATTCTTGATACCCTTTGAACAAAAACATGTTGAAGCCTTTACAGGTGACACATCCAAAGCATCAGGAACAGCTGTCATAACATCATCATGCTGGTCCAGTAAATTAATGTATGGCAAATCCCTCAACCAAGAACAATTATGTCGAGGTTTAAATAAATTCACAGACAGAGCCATCCAAACGTCTATTGATGATTGTTGATTATACAGTAACCATGATAATGCATAACTTTGACAAATGGGGTCCAATGGATCCGGTAATGTTTCCAGAATTGAAGGCCATGTTCCTGGTGACGGAACTCTCACTACACATGGACAATTCCTATTGGTAGCCGTTCTCACAGAATGAGTTAACTGCTGAAACCACAAATTCCTACTCGCTCATGGATCTGCTATTTGTAACATTGAAGAATCAAACCCAAATGCCTTCCACTTGATCTCCCTCTTCTGTAATGCATGATAACATTCAGTCATATTACCTGATGTCCAATCAAAATCAACCAAATCATGGTCTATATCCAACGTATTCCTCTGAATTTTCACAACTGAATCCACATCACTCTTCTTAACATCTGATACTTGCTCTCCAATTTCCTCACTATTGTCATACAAAACATCCTTCAATTCCATCTCAGATTTCTTGGTCACACTTCCTATTGACTTTAACATAACAGATGTCGTACTTGTCATTGCTAAGGTTGTCACCACATTTGAAGCTTTCGTAGAGACTTCAGAAACCATAACCGTTTTATTGAAAGAGGGTACCAACCCCTCTACCTGTCATGTCTCGTCGTGTGTGTTAGTTTGTCTAGGTTCACTTGTGTCTAGTCTTGTCTCTCACTTCCTGTTTTATTTTGAAAACTAAACTCTCCTCTTGTTTCAGGCTGTTTGACTTCCTGCCCTTGTGTGTTTTCCCGCCAGTGTGATTGTCTGCCCCGCCCTGATTGTTTCCACCTGTTCCCCATTACCTTGTGTATAAGTAATCTGCGTCTCCCTTTGTCTTGTGCCAGATTGTCTTGTCTCGTCCGAGCATCATAGGTCACTTGTGTTTTTGCAACCAAGCCATAGATTGTCATGCCATGTAATTAGTAAGTATCCTGTCCATGTAAGTATTGTATTGTATTAAAGAGTTTGTCACCAGATTAAATGTGTCTTGCTTTGTGCATTTGGGTCCACCCTGCCTCTGAGCCCTGTGTGTAATACTACCTTACTTATATGATTCTTCAGTACAGCACAAATAACAGTCGTCACCGCCCTGTCAGTACTATGTCTCGACCATGTCCATCTTTCCACATAGGGGGATTCCTTCCATCTATATTCCATTTCCCACATTGACATGGTAGGGAAACTGAACCTTCTAACTTAGCACCTATCACAACTCTCAAAGGAGATGAAGTTACCGGAATCACCTGTGGTGTATCTGCAATTATCTGTACAACTTTTGTAGCCTCAGTAACCTTTGAAGCTGAAACAGTGGATTTCTGCCTCACTCCTTCGATCTTTACCGGATGAGCCAATGTCACAGTTATCAATTCTCCTACTTTTCTAACAACTGGAGGTTCTGTTGACTTACTTTCCTCCATCACCACTAAAGTTACTATGTTAGTTCTATAAACTAACCCCGACTGCACACTATAATGAGAGCATTTATAATCTCCTTGATCTTCCAACTGAGATCCGACTATGTAAAAGCTACAGTCCTCTTCCATATTTACTCTCCTTTGATTGTCCTTTCCTATTAGTGACATCTCAATTAAGTCAAAAATCCTATGGTGAGTATCTTCCCACTGAACTCGATACTTACTACGATCATCTTTCTCATCTACACACTGGCATGGGAGCCGAACTGATCTTCCCAAAAGCACTTCAACTTTAGTTCTCATAACGCTTAGGTCTGACCCTGTTTCGGACTGGCCTTGGACCCCTTGTTCTAACTGGACCTTTCTCCTGTAGAGACCTCACAGTCCTCTGGAGTCTCTGGTGCGCTACATTCAAGGGGCATAGGCTCTGCTGATCCTGGGACATATTGCAAATCAACGTCCAGAAATCTCCTTTCCTGTCCATTGACTGACAAGTCATCTCTGGCATCATCAATAACATACTCAATATCATCATGCACATCTGCAGCATGGTCACTCTCTCCTTCTGGCTGTTGACCTTGGTGGTCCTCATGTACCACTGCTGTGTTCGGCTCAAATGAGCCTTCAACATTTTTATTCTGTACGCGTACTGCCTCTTCTGTTGGAGCTTTAACACAATGTGATAAATGGTACCACGTTGGAGACCCTTTAACCTGTACCGCAGTTCCAGTACTGCGAACAACTTCAAATGGTCCTTCGCGGCGTTCGTTATACCACTTCCTTCTAAACACCTTCACGAATACCTTGTCTCCAGGTTGCACTGTATCCCTCTTTTTCTCATCAAGTCTTTCTTGTACCTCCTCCTGTTTTTGCATGTCAGAAACATACATGGATATTCTCTTATGTAAGGCAACTATATACGTAACGTGTGCTCGCATTTCATCTTCCAAGAGGGCCAGACTTGGACCTTTTCCATTTGTGCGCAAATAAGGTGTTGGCATCTGTCTGCCTGTGATCAACTCATGAGGTGTCATGTGCAAGTCACGAAGCTCACTTGAGCGACACACCATTAATGCTAATGGAAGTGCTGCTACCCAATTTAAGCCTGTGTGTTGACAGATCTTAATACAATTTTTCAATACCCCATTCATTTTTTCACAAATACCCTGGCTTTGTGGATGGTACACAGCTCCCAAACGCTGTTTGATTCCCAATTTCCCTTACCGTCTTATCCACAAACTCTTTACCATTATCTGAGGATATGCGATCTGGAAGTCCCCATCTACTTATGACTTCACGACACAAAAACTTGGCAACTGATTGAGCATCCTTCCGCTTGGTAGGACAGGCTTCAGGCCATCGTGAAAATCTGTCCACTACAACCAACATGTATCTTTTACCATCAACTGGCTTTATCATGTCAACGTAATCCACCACTAGCTCACGCATAGGACCTGTCGGAGTTGGAATGTAAGCAGGAGGAACTGTCACACCCCTCCGTACATTATTTTTCAAACAGATTGTACATCTTCCTATGAGATAAGCAATCTGTTCAAGCAAATACGGTGCCCAAAATCCATACTCTTTTGTGATCCTTCTCCTAACCTCCCCCCTTGCAACATGAGCTAGCCCATGTGCTTCTTGGATCATCAAACCTAGCAGGTCAGGTAGTGCTACCATCAGCCCTTCATGATTTCGCCACAGACCGGTAGAATCTTGACTAGCGCCTCGGTCTGACCATAATTGCTTATCCACTACAGAAGCAGCTTCCTGCATTAACACTACATCCCTGAGTGTGATCTTATCCTCCAACTCCACTTCATGAGTAACCAAAAGCACTTTACCAGGTCCATCTGCTCCTGTCACTGCTTTTGCAGCTTCATCAGCCGCTTTATTACCCTGCGTAACCCTTGACATGTCCTTTTTGTGAGCTGCACACTTGGTTATAGCTATTTCCTTAGGCTTCATCATTGCATGCAACAATTTCATTATCTGAACATGATGCTGAATAGCTGAACCATCTGTTTTCTTAAATCCTCGATTTTTCCACACTGATCCAAACAAATGACATACATTATGTGCATATGCAGAATCTGTATATATTGTCACTCGCTTTCCTTCTGCCAACAAACATGCTTCAGTCAGTCCCACAAGTTCAGCCAACTGTGCAGATGCAGGTTGTGGTATAACTTCTGCTTTCTCTACCACAAACTCACTTCCCTGAGCTTTCACTACTGCATAGCCTGCACTCAATTTGTCTCCTATCCAATAGCAGGATCCATCAGTCCAATACTCCAGATCTGCCTCTTCTAACGGAAGAGCTTGCAAATCCGACCTAAGCCTTGAATATTTTTCTGTCTCCTGAACACAATCATGTGGCTCTCCATCCTCTGGAGTTGGCAAATGCTCTGCTGGATTTATTGTAGAACACCTTACCAAAGTTACATCTCCCTGCTCCAAGAGCCTATGATAATCTCTGAGCCTAGACATAGTCAATGTATGTTTACCATAGTTCAGGAGATTCCTGAGACTGTGATGAGTAAGGATTGTCACTGGATAACCCATAGTCACTGCAGACGCTTTATCATACATTAGATATACCCCCACCATTGCTCTGTAGCACAGTGGTAATCCCAATTCTACTTCTGAGTAAGCAGTAGAATAGTAAGATATGGGTTGAGGACTTATCCCTGTACCTGTTGGCTGACAAAGAACTGCACAAGCATATTTACCTCCGGTGGATGTAGACACATACAGCAAAAAGTTCTTTGAATAGTCTGGCATCGCTAGCGCTGGAACTTCTTGTAACCTTTGTTTAACTGTTTCAAAAGCCAACAAACCATCCTGTGTCCAGGTCAGATTACTGTAGAGTTGAGCACTCCCAGTATCTTTTATCATAGCCCTCAAAGATCCTACGAGACTAGCGTAGTCTTCTATCCATGCTGAGGAATAACCCGTAATACCAAGAAACATCATCATTTCTCTAACTGTTCTAGGCTTTGGGGCTTTCCGAATGGCCTCTAGATGTCTATCAGAGATGGCTCTGTGTCCTTGAGTTATTGTTTGACCCAGATAAACCACTTTCTCCTGACAGTACTGCAACTTTTTCTGAGAAACCTTGTGCCCTTTCTCTGCCAAAACCTGCAACAGCTTAATTGAATCCTTATGACATATTTCTTTGTTTGGTGAGCAAATAATAATGTCATCAACATATTGAACCACAATGCTCTCCAAGATCTGATCTATCCCTGCCAAATCATCTTTCAATACTTTATTGAAAATATGAGGACTGTGTTTAAATCCTTGTGGCAACCTCTTGTATTCATAGAATAGTCCGTTGTATGTAAACCCAAACAAACCTCGACTTTCTATACTAAGTGGAACACTGAAAAATGCTCCACACAGATCTAACACTGTGAAGCATGCAGCATTTGGGGGAATTTGAGCTAACAAAGTGTGAGGATCTGGCACTTCAGCTGGGAAATCAGCCACCACTTCATTCACTGCTCTCAAGTCATGCACCATACGATAGGAATTATCTGGCTTCTTCAAAGGCAACAGAGGTGTATTGCTCTGAGGATTTGAACTTATTGCCAAAACGTCTGCTTGCAACAGTCCTTCAATTTGTGATCCAATCCCTTGGACGGCCTCCTCCTTCAGTGGGTACTGGCTCTTCCATGGTGGTACAGTTCCTGGCCGAAGTTCACCTCTTACGGGCTGGGCTGATTTCACAAAACCAATATCCGTACTATGCTTTGACCACAAACGTTCTGGAACTTGTCGCAACATCTCTTCTCTCATGCTGTCTGAGTCTACTTCAACACTGAGAATTGACTCATGTGTCATCCGCACAGTCTGTGGTTGTCCTCGTCCTTGAGCTGAAATCATAATCTTTATAAACCGCTGGTCTTCACTTCTCCAAATAGCAACATTTTCCTTCATCTGTGTAAAAGTTGCCTCCTCTGCTTGTATCATCATTGTTCCTATATGTTTTTGCTCACATCCTTCAGCCACCATCAAAGACACATGTGGAACACTCTTCTCGATATCATACTCTTTTTCAAGATAATCATTGCTGTTTATCTTCATAGCTGCTCCCTGTGGTCCCAAAATTATACAGCTTGAACTAAGCTGAACTTCTTTTGGTTGTTGACTCAACCATTCCTCCGAATTAGATCGAACAGCATTCTTGAAATATTTGATTATGCAGTGGAGTAGATACTCCGGTAACCTAGCTTCAGACATGTTTGCCACAATAAAGTTTTCCCACAGTTTAACTGGCTCCAGGAACTCTGGACTAAGATTTCCAATCCAAAATACTTCAGAGGCCTCAGCTTCTGTTGTCATAACTAATTGGTGACAGGCATCACTTGGCACATCCACCAGACAGCCGTCCGGTGTACAACGTATTGTACATTTTAATCTGCACAAAGCATCTCTTCCCAAAAGTGGAATGGGTGTATGCTCTGACACCAATATTGGTATTTTAATCTTCTGATTTCTACAGCAGAGCTCAATTGGTCTTGTGAGAGGAATCAGCTGTTTCACACCCTCAAATCCGATTGTCCTCACCATTTGGCCAGACATGGGGAGATGTATAGCATCTTCAGGCCGAACACAGGTGAAAGCAGCTCCGCTGTCTACCATCATTTTCAATGATTTTTCATTTACTTTCACCTCTATCGTTGGATCTTGTTCTGGCCCTGACACTACCAGCTGACACCTCCCTTTCGGGTCTTCTGGGCATCCCTAGAATCCTGGCTCCGGACCCCTGTAAGGGTTCGCCGGTCCCCTGGGCATCCGTGTTTGTCCCCTGAGTCCACCTCTGAAACCTCCTCTGTAGCCTCCCCCTGGCCTGTAACAGTCACGAGCATAGTGGCCTATCTCTCCACAATTATAACATGCTTCATTCTGTTGAAAATTTGAATTAAAGTTTCCTCCTCTTCCTCTTCCAAAACTTCCACGGCCTCTTCCTCGCCATGCTTGCGTCTGACCAAGAACTGGTTGTGGAAAGGAAGCAATGGGGGTCACAGATGATGGCTGGGGTGGTTGAAGCTGAATCTGTCCCTGCTGCGGTTGTGATATTTGTAGATTTGGTTGGGACTGACTCTGCATAACTACAGCCTGTTTCTTCTCTTTCTTCCTGTTATCTCCTAGTTGTATCTGATTGAGTTTCCTCAAAGTCTCCTGGTCCTGTTCGGTCTGATCATGTTCCTTTTTCCGATATAACTCAACTTGATGTGCTATGTGATCTGTATAGACACTTTTTGTCATGCTCCCAAGACCAACCACTTCAGCTAGCTTACTCCTCACTGGCAGAGGCAGCCCTTTTTGCAATTTAGCTCGCAAAATCGACTGCTCCATTTGGTTTGCATCTGGGTCTCGACCTGTAATATTCCTCCACATCTGATGAGCTCTTGACACATAGGCCCTCGGGTTCTCCTGTGACCCCATTGACTCAATAAGAATATTATCAGGGTGTACATTTGTTGGAAATGTGTCCTTCAGTGCTCTCCACACCTGGCCTCTACTTGCAGCAAACAACTCTGGATCGTTCACAGCAGTCCTCACATACCGATTCAGTCCTGCCCTCTGCAAAATCTCTTCCATAGCTGAAACTCCAAGAAGATTAGCTAGAAGTCTCTTGATGTCTCCCATAGCAGGCTGAGTTCCTACCAAAACTTCTTCCAACTTCGAAATCCAAGGATGTGCTCCATCCTGAAGAATAGGCAATTTCTCAAGAATGTCTGACATATCCGTATTCTGCCAAGGCTTGTACTCTAGATCCTGCCCTCTGATGATTACTGGACACATCTTATCGGGTTCCTGTCCCTTTCTTGATCGCAGTGCATACCCCAAAACACCTGATTTTGAAGACCTTTTCTTCTTTAATTCTTTCTCCACTAACTGCAACTCCTGTAGTTGATTCTCTAGGCTTTTTCGACTTTCCATACAGGTAGATTCTTCCAGGTCCAAAAGACATCTATCTATAGTAACCTTAACCTCTCTTAGAGCCTGCTGTCTTTCATCATCTCTCCCAGTACTAGATGCTGCTGGAAGGAAATATGCGGACCCTTCGACATCCAGGTCCTCATTACTGTCTCCATTATCACTCTCATCAGTATCATTCCTTCCTGCAGTCATCCTCCTGTGTGATCTACAGCCTCTTTCCTCAGCTTTAGCCAACATCCGCTTAATTACTGGGACGTATCCACCAACAGCTCCATCTGAATCATCCTGACTTTTTTCTACCATTTCCATCCTTCTGAATCTCACTTCACTCAGACCTCCTGAATGTGCTGTCTTCCTTTTGCTTTTAGAGCTTGGGTACATTTTTATAGTAGTTTTAGCTTTTCCCATCTCTATGACTTGCTCATTCTCATCTTTAATGCAATAATTCCCCTCTTGGCTAATCACTGGAAGCTGGGGATAAACATCAGCAAACTCCATCTTCTCCTCATAAGGTGGAGGCCGCTTCACTGGGGCTGTATGTGAGAAGGGTGCATTTACCTTTGCCACTAGCTTTTCTGTTTCCTTTGTGTTCTTTTCTATTTCTTGAACACCTCTCTCCCTTCTCTCTTTTGTAGCTTGCAACCATTTCTGTCCCTCATTGTCAAACAATTGCAGAATGCCAAGCTCTGTCTTTCTCTTCTCCTTACGTTTCTGTCCCTTCTTACCTTTCTTTTGCCCTACCTTGTATGCAGATACAAGAACATGCATTGTTCTAATTACATCCGGATTAAGAGTCCCTTCCACTGGCCAAGGTTGATCAATATCAGGCCAACGCTTACTCCATTTCTCTGACATCTGTGTGATACCTTTAATGAGTGGATTGTTCTTTTGAACTACTTCAACTGGAGTTATTACTTTAGAACTTTTAATATCCATTTTTAATTACTTTGAATTTGCCAACCTCAGAAGATCCCAAAGAGTTATTAATACAAAGCAGAGTTTTTAAGTTGTCAATTAATTTCACTATTTATGCCTTCAATCAAACTAGATCATGCTCAGACAATGAAACCAACATCAACAACTCTCCACACTATTTGCCAGCATCAAATCAAAAAAAGGTATTGCTCCACACAAATTGATCAATCCGTTGCCAAGCTTCCCTTTTTTTGGATAACTACACCTTGTAATATCCTTCATACAGGTACTTAATTAATCCCAAATTTCCCAAGAACACTATATGCTCATATGCAATATAACATTTGACATATAAATCAACAAATGTTTTCTACAGATGGGTGTACACGCAAGTAGATAATCGCAATCACTTTAAAAGAGTTTGTGGATAAATTGCACTAGCCTTGCTTGAGCTGATTTCAGGATCATCCGCAAGCCTTGATGAATGTGAATCACCGTCAGGAGTGCTCCTGCCTGTCGTTAGGAGGATCCAAAATCAGACCCCTTCTTCCTCTTTGTCTCTTCCCCAACTCTCATACATCATAGATAGATAGACAGAAGGGAAAGGAAAACAAAGCAAGAGGTCAGTGTCTTAATATACTCCTAAAACCTTATAAACACTTTAATAATCGATTCAATGGAGTTTACACACATCTTCTATCAACCCTCTAGGTTATTATATTCTAATACAACAGATGTCTTCTTATGAAAGTTTCTCTTTGTACAGCAAACTATTTAACAGACACAATTCTGTCAATATGTTATTAACATAACACTTTAAAGAGTGAATACTTCTTTTATTTCAAATTAATTAGTTAATATGTACTCAGTCTTCAATGTGATTTGGCCTTAAATTTCTCCTCCTATTTCTCCATCTCTCTGTCTCCCACAGAGAGAAAAAGCAAAAGCAAAAGGGGGGGGGGCTCTCTTGCCACTCCTCCTTCTAGAAAGAGCAAACTAAATGGCCTTCAAAAATTAGGTAACACCCCTTGCTCCGCCTCTGTGAATTCCACCAGAACTTCCAGTCTACTCTGACCATCAGCGAATGAACATCTAGCTCAAACTGCCTGAGGGCCAGTCAGACCCAGTCTAATGAGACACAGTCAAAAGCAAAGTACACTCACAAAAACTAGAGAAATCTTACTCTTCAACAACCAAGATACAAAACCTATCCTCTCACAGTTAAACCTCTCCTTTCTCCTATTTTGAGTAAACCCACATGCTCTTTCAAGCAGATAGATTCTCCTCAAAATGCAGTGTGCATTCAAACATATTCACACACATTAGCAGACCAAAAGAAAAGACAAAGAAAAACTGCATCCCCTTTTTAAACCATCATCCTCTTTCTCTTAAAACCTTCCTGTCAACAAAATTCTTCTACTACTCCTATCTATAATATCAGAATCTATTTCCTCAGCATTATCGCACTTTCAAAAATTAATCCTTTCCTTTATTTTACTTCCTATATTTGTTTTGTTTTTTTTGTATATCCAAACGTCCTCACTGGTCTCTTCAGACACAGCATAGGCTCATATGTTCTATTGTATGTATTAAGTCCTCTTATACATAAGGCTCATGTGCTTTACAAACGTCCTCTCCTGAGGCTCATAGGATTTACAAATGTCCTTTTATGAGGCTCATACTCATTTATCAATGGTATAAAATGTCCCTTTATAAGAGGGCTCATAGGTTTTTATCATTAATGAAACAAAAATGTCTCTTTCTTATACCTTGCTAATCTTTCCTATAGTCAATCACACCATATTTATATCTATTTGCTAACAATCCATTACACACATTAAGTACACAGCCAAAAACTTTGCCAAACTTTTCACACACCGCTTCAGCACCACTCAACACCCACGCACACACACACTCACAGACAGGATCCAGCAGACAAAGACAAACTCCTCTAATAGACAAACATCAATCCCCACAAGACACCAACAGCGCTTAATCCTAAATTTTAAAGTCGACTAATTTCCCTCTATCTTCCTGAAAATTTCTCACTTTGGCCAAACTTCTTCTAAAGCAAATCATCACTTAAACAATGACTTCACAATGCATGCTCCATGAGCACCATTCACTTCTTATTTCACTTTTCTCAACTCTATTTTCTATCTCTTCTCTTAGGCCTATATCTTCTCTTTTACCTCTTCTCTTTATTTCATCTTTTCTCTTCTCTATTTCTTCATTTCATCTATTCTCTTCTTCTCTTATCTTCTACCAATTCGACTATCTCTCAAAGCCAACTTTCACTAGCAGCTAATTTACACATGTCTTACAGTTAAGAAAATGCGGGCCCTGCTTTTCATTAATCATGCATTGTTATTTAGCTTGCTTTCTTGTTACTAGTTCTGCTATTCTACACTTTTACTTCAACTTTTTCTTTTCTAACTCTTTAACTTCTTCACTTCTGTAACTCTTATTCCTTTAACTCTTTAACTTCTTCTACTCTTATTTCTCTTTTACTTCTTTAACTTCAACTTGTAACTTCTTTAACTCTTCTTAATCCTTGCTTCTTTAACTCTATCTTCTTTACTTCTGTACCTTCAACTTCTTTTTCTCTAATTCTATCTTAGTCCCCCTTTTTTCCCCAATTTAGACGGAGTATCACTCTCAACATCAACACATCATCACTTTTCCCACACAGATAAGTGTACAGTGCAGCCAACCAGCAGCAGCACAACAGCTTCGATGTGCCAACCAGTGCCCCTCAAAATATTGAGAAAAACACTCACCTTATGTCACTTTGGGACAGGAGTTGGCCAACCGAAGTCTGTCAGCACCGAGAACCACATCTGCAAATCCTCTTCGTGACGCCAAATTTGTTGTGACTTCTCTGATGTCGATGATGTGCAGTTGATGAAAGGAGACGTCCGCTGACAACGACTTTGTGAATAAAAATAGGTTTATTACAAAAAGGTCAGTTGTCTAACAGGCACCATGGAGGCCTGGGAAAACGTTCAGCCAATTCTAGGAACAGACAGTGTAACCCCCGGCCGAATCTGCTGTCTCTCTGTCCTCGTCTTCCTCGAGCCACCTCTCTGGTCACTTCTTTATACCCCCTTGACCATCCATCCCAACATCTGGTTCTCATCCATATAACAGTTCTAGTCTTTGTTTTAGGGGTACAAGGATATATTAGAAGGACATCATCCCCCAGTATCTAGTAAGGGGGAGCAAAGGTCAGATCTCCCCTGGCCAGGTCAGGCAGTTCCCAGTCTCTCCGTCTCCAGATAATCGATCACAGATCCGAAACAGAGAAACACTGACCACTACCATGTCTTATGCCCTAAAGGCACATACCAAACACTTATACACAGTTATACTCACTACAAACACATATCAAACACTGCATATCATACACCACAATAACCTCTGAACTAGACCCACAACCTACAAAAGGTGGGTCTCCAGAGGATATACCAAACTCAATGGTTGCACCAGACTCAGGGATTGCAGCCCAGATAGAACAGGTGGTAGCTGAAGCTAATGCCCTACACAGTGATGAAGAACGTGCAAAACTTCGCACAGTCCTCTTGAAATACCAAGACTCCTTTGCTAAAGACTCTTTAGACTGTGGTCTAACCTCCATTCACTCTGTGCACATTCCCACTCCGCCTGACGCACCTGCAACATTTGTACGACAGTACAAAATCCCACTGGCATCTTATGAACCTGTACAGGAAATCATAGATGACCTGCTGGACAGGGGAATCATCCGACCCTGTAACAGCACATATTCAGCACCACTATGGCCAGTGCTAAAACCACGCGACTGACCACTGACTACCGTAAACTGAACCAGCAAGTTCCTCTGTCCAGATGGCCCATGACACAACTTCCTTGTCCAAAACCAAGTAAAACCAAGGTAAACTACGTGGGTCTGCTTGTGGGCTCAGATGGAGTACAACCACAAGTAAACAGAGTTCAAGGCGTGACAAATATTAAGGTGCCAACCAATATCTCTGAGCTACGCAGCTTCTTGGGAGTATGTAACTACTCCCGCCAGTTCATTGAAAACTATGCTGACTTAGCCAAGCCACTGACAGACTTGCTCAGGAACGACACACCTTTTGTCTGGGGAGAACCACAAGAACAAGCCATACGCACACTTAAAGACAAACTTTGCGTGGCTCCCTGCCTGGCTTATCCTGACTGCAACAGAGAGTTCAACTTGAAGATTGGATTCTCTGATCACTGCCTCACTGCAGGATTGTGCCAACTACATGACTCAGACAAACGTGTCGTGGCCTATGCCAGCAAGACACTATTGGCCCCAGAACTCAAATACAGACTGTGAGAAGGCACTATTGGCTACCGTATGGGCTGTCAAACACTTCTCCAACTAGCTGGGTGGCCAAAAAGTGATAGTGGAAACCAACCACCAGCCAGTGACCTTCCTTAACAGTCAAAGAATTAGAGAAGGCGTGGTAACCAATGCCCGTGTAGCCTCATGGCTAATGGCTTTACAAAGCTTTGACATGGAAGTGCACTACACCCAAAACTGTAAGACTCCACTGGGCATGGAGCTCGCAGCCTGCCAGAGATGTCCTGAGGACACTTCTATGGATACCGTCCCACTATGGAACTCAGTAACTCCAGAGCCCTCACGCCACCACTACTTTGATCAAAATGTCTGCAAAGATATGACTACTGCATATGTGGACGGCTGTTCTCTCACCCACAACACTCAGATCTGTGCTGGCGTGGGAGTGATATGGAACAATGACACACCATATCAACCTCAGAGTTTCCACCTGGGCTCCCAATATGCTGAACTTGCAGCCATTTTCATTACGCTCCAACTAGCTGTAGAACAGAACATCACACTGCTGGTAATTTGCACTGATTCAAACTATGCACGCCTCAGTTTTTCCTGCCATCTGCCCACATGGAAACGTAATGGCTTCCTTACTTCAAATAGGAAACCTGTGAAACACAAAGAGCTGTTCCTGGCCTGCGACCAGTTACTTGAAACACACAACTTACAGGTCTACTGGAAAAAGGTCAGAGGCCACTCTCATGTCCCTGGGCGGGACAAAGAGCTTAATGACTTAGCTGACGGCCTGGCAAAGAAAGGTGCTATCAACGGCAGACCTTGGCACTTTGAGCACGACAGAAACATCTGGAATACTGGAAGGGAGAACCAGAGTGGCAGAAAACAGGCTCACAAGCTCCTTCCTCGCTGGTCAGGCCCATGTGATAACAGACTCTCCTCCGTGGTGTACCAAATCAGGATCACCAAAGGAAAAGGGGAACCAACCCTCAAATGGGTTCACCGCAATCAGATTAAGCCACAGAAAAACCCCATGGGACTAGTCGGGGACGCCAATGCCCCAGTTAAGTCATAAATTGGAAGAAAAACACTCAGAAGCACCCAGGGGTGCCAACCACTAGGGGGGGGGAGTACATGGGAGACAGTATTTTGTGTGATATCAATTGCAGTAAATAACTTGTAAACAATCTCTCTCCAGTCCGCCGTCCACGGTTTCCTCGCCTAGTTAGAGATCTCATTGTGTGAAATAATCCTAACTGATCAGTTATTAAGGGGGGTTGATTCAACACACCATTGCATATAAGAGTGTCAAATCCAATCTTTTCCAGTTGATGTGCCTAACCATGTGAGTCAGGACCCAGCTCTGGGATTGTTCTCAAGGAACAACCTGGGCTGTTGGTCACCAATTGCCGTCTACATACGCAAAAGGTGTTTGTCAGGTTGAACCCCAAAGAGGTATGTAGGAAGCACATACCTGTCACAGCTGAGCTAACCAGTTGGGCTGGTATCAACTGGAACGTAAAGGTGATCGAACATGCAGAGGCAGACATAACACACATGCTGTAACAGCTACAAAAGTTCACTATCACCCAATCAGAACTAAGCGGGTACAACAAGAGGCCCAAACTGTTCATTGGAGGACTGCTAGCAGCCGCCGCAACCATGGGTTCTTTGTTCAGTTTAGGACTCTCCACTGTGAATGCCGTTAGTCTGTCCACAGTTAAGCGACACATAGGAGAGCTACAGGCTGAAATCCCAGATATCAAGGCCCAGATAGACCAACAGCAAGGCCAACTGCAGACGATAGGACAAACTGTTCAGGGAACTGTCCTTGTGGTTAATACCCACAGTGTAGCCCTGAATAAAACCCTGTGCGCTGTAAACGCCCTATTCTCAGTAGTCCAGGTCAACCTACTCATGTCAGACATGCTATGGGAAATTGGATCCTCAGTAGACAACCTAGCCATAGGTAAGATTCCCCTGCATCTCGTCCCACTACCTGGTACAGGACTTGCTAACTGCTGCTACCAGAGACATGGTCACACCACTTCAGGCCCACCTAGCCTACACATTAGGCAGCACTGTACCCATTTATGTCAACCCAGAAGACAGGGAAATAGCTTTTATAGTTAATTTACCCATAGTGGCTTCAGAGAACATCTACCAACTAAAAGATGTGGTAAATGTTGGATTTTGGCAGGGCAACACGCACGTGAAATTACAAACGCCATTGGTCTTGGCCTACCATGACAGCAACCAAATTTACACATGTGCACCCTGACCAAAGACATCCACTACTTATGCCCCAGTAAACCTTTCATACGCAATAGTACGGACGGGATCTGTGGTCTAAAACCCATGGCAGCCAACGCCCGGTGCCCTGCAGCAGTCACCCCTCGGTCCCAAGTCACAGCAACTCAGGCCGAAATAGTGGGAACCTATGACCATGTTGTGCTTTACTATACAGTGAATCGTAAAGCGGACTCCTTTCCCCAATGTCCCCCAGTTTCACAGATAGGTGTGAAATCATCCCCACACCCAGCTCCACAGTCACCATTGGCCAAGGGGGGGGGCACATAATTTTACGACCTCAGGCCAATAAAACCAGTTCACCCCCACTGAACTCACTCTTTCCTGACGTCTCTCCTGCAGAGGAGAGACCAGCTCTCTTTTCTCCCGTTGTCTTCTCCTGGAGGAGAGACAACTGTCTTTCTGGACACCTCTCCTCAAGAGGAGAGAGACCACTCTTACCCATTGTCTTCTCCTGGAGGAGAGACAACTCTCTCCTGAAGAGGAGAGAAGCTCAATTCAGCTAAGCTCTGCCTCAGTGTGGCCTGTACCAGAGCAGCCACCTCCTTCATGGTAGCGACACAAGGTCCTGCCTGAAGTAAGCAGATCAGCGCCAGCAGGCACAACCCAGAGTCTGCCAGCTGATAACCAGAACCAACAACAGGAGCACACCAGCAAGTTAGCACAGAGCTGCTAACGAACAGGAACAAAGGAGCGACCGGATTCCTCCAGCCTGCAACCACACAGCAACGGACAAGAACCACACCTTTCCTCCAGCAACAGACTTAGAAAGCAGCATCCTCAAAGACACTTCTTCTCCCCTTTCAGGACTGGCAACAAACTCTAACTGGGCATAATTAGCATAACATTAATGCATACGTGGTTTACCCCTGTTAATGTATTGACTTGCTTTAATGTTCATTGAGTTTGATTATTGTGATTGTGATCAGGTTCCTGTGGATCCTGGTCCTGGCCCTGCTGATGTGGTTCTCTGGTTCCTGTGGGTCCTGGACCCGGTCCCGCTGATGTGGTTCTCTGCTTCCTGTGGATCCTGGTCCTGGTTCTGCTGATGTGGTTCCCTGGTTCCTATGGATCCTGGTCCTGGCCCCGCTTATGTGGTTCTCCACCAGCCAATGGATGTGCGTATGTCCAAGGCTACAGCCTGTCCGTCCTTGGGAGCTGGATCTCTCCTTCACTGTGGTGCTCCCGGAGGTTTCTCTTTTCCCACTGGGTTTTTTGAGTTTTTCCTTCCCGAAGAAGGAGGGTCATAAAGGGCAGGTGATGCCTTGGACAGATCCACTGGACTGATCCTTTGGCCTCATCGACTGCTGGACTCTTTATTAGGTTGTTTGTTCGCTTACACTTGTTTATTTCAGTGAACTTTGTAAAGCACTATGAGACACTCTGTTGTGATATTGGGCTATACAAATAAAATTGAATTGAATTGAATTGTGTTGTAGTTACTGTGTTGCCATTAAGTGTAGTTGATGTTAGTTTGTTCACACAGAGTCTACACACAACTAACCACCTTTTCTTAACCTTTATCTCACACACACGCAGTTTTCAACAGGCCACTGAGGGAAAAAGCTAACAGCACTTAGCTTCTTTT
Source organism: Pempheris klunzingeri (assembly GCF_042242105.1). NCBI lineage: Eukaryota > Metazoa > Chordata > Actinopteri > Acropomatiformes > Pempheridae > Pempheris > Pempheris klunzingeri. The sequence goes on from NC_092021.1 coordinate 2,733,494, forward strand.
GTCTCCTTTGCCCCACACCCCAGGGGTCTGGCCATCACCATTGGGCTCTCCCCCACCTTTGTGGGCCCATCTCACATTCCTCAGCCTTATCACACACATATGAGGTGGACTTTATTCAAAGTTCCATTCATTTTAATGATTATTAATTATTTCTGATAGCCAAATTGAACTTTACCACTTGTTAAAGCACAACAAATGGTGCTCCGTGTGAGGCAGAGTACTGTTGGCAGTTGTTCATATTTGTACAATATTAATTTTCAGCAGAATTTTGGTCAAAACCAAAATTTTTGAAAAAACTTTAAAGCGAACAAAATTATCATATTTAACCACTAGTCCATCACAGAAGTACTTCCAGCTGTACTTTCAAGTGCATTGTGGTGAAAATTAATCTAACAAAATTAAGCTAAAAACAATTTGAAGAGTCAGTGTTACTTAAGACTAAAGCTAATACTAACACTGGTGCCTGTGTTTGAAAGCAAACATTAAAAGCCCATAGTGTTACGTTTAGAGCTTGCTACTGCTGCTAACCTTTCAGGTAAACCTACCCTGTAGGAAGAATTTGGTTCTGCATTTGAATGTCACATATTCAATGCAATCTGTCCATTCGCTGTTAACTAAAGTGCTTCCTGTTTGTTAGGACACAGCGTGCCACCGGCCCTGTGAACTTAGAGCTTGAACCTGGCTGTTACTGCCGTACATTTCAGCCTGATTAAGAAATAGAGCCTGAGAGAGAGCCACAGTTTGCTATCAGCCCTGTGAAGTTAATACCTAGCTGCAACTGCCACGTGTTCCAGCTTGAGTAACTTAAAGAGACATTCCTGACTGTTACTGCTGTGCATTTCAGTTAGAGAGTCATCGTAATTTTGGTGAGCAAATCTATTTTGTGTAAATCTACATTTACCTTAATTGGCCTCAGTTTGCTATTCCCACCAGTTCCACTATGTTGTGCCTCGCCACATGGCCAGACAAAGAGCGGCCTACATGTACCTGAAAAAGCCTAACAAAGGAACAGACTTTAAACAAAGGGCAATAAAATAAACAGGCGTCAGAACTTGTTGCCGTTGCCTCCAATAAACCCAGGTAGGGGGCATGGCCAGGATCCAACACCAGGAGTTCTCATTGGGGGAAAACTCCCCAACTCCACAAGGAACTCCCAGTACGGCCATGACATCACTAAACGTTTCTAACCAGTGAACACCTAAGACACACCACCTTTCCACTGTAACGTAAAGTTACTACAGGAGGTGTTTTCTGATCGGATGTCTTCCCCCCCCTTTAAACCTAGGTAACAGCTTTCCCCACAATCGCTGGACGAGCAACTGGCTGTTTTCGCCCCGTTTGTTTTTTTTGGTTTCAGTTTCATTTTTGTGTCTTTCACCGGACTCATTAGGATCCTGAGGAGAAACGCCGAGCAACCCGCGGCTTTTCCCTCAATTTTTACCTGCAGAAGGGAGAGACAGTACGCTGTTCTCTCCAGGGAAAGATCACCCACGTTCTTCTCCCTCTAAGTCGACTCTCGCTGCCACTCGCGGACCAGCGCACCGTTCCCCGCTAACACAGCGACTCAACGGACCCTTTCCTCGCTGCCACCCGAGCCGGACTGAAACTCGCCAGGCGTGCAGGATTTGCACACACCAATCGCTCACAAAGTGATTTCACGTAAGAGGCTTGTGTCTGGGCAGAGACAGTTAGGATTTAAGTGTGCTACCTTTGCTTATAAGCTAAAGTGCCGGACCGCCGTGTCCAGTGTTAAAACTGTGTGTTTTGCTGCTGTTGTTTTGTCTCCTGCGTTGTTTTGTGCGTAAGCCCACGCAGGGACTTTGTTGTGTTTATAACCAACACGTGGAGAGCCAGTAACGTGAGTTTATCAGTTATAGGACTGGCGCCGCCATCGGTAAACGGAGTTTGCTGATCGAGCTGCTGAGTGATAGACATACGGTTATTGTGCGCTCCTGTGACGGTTAAAAACCATAGTTGCAGTGTTTTGTGTTGAATGCTTTCCTTTCCTCTTTCTTCCTACTAACCCACATCACATTCACATACATACACGCATTCATACCGTCCCCTTAGGTACGGTCGGCGTCATTACAGTCTAATTCGAGTTCAGACTTGTAATTACAGTCGCCATTACACTTTTAGCAGTCAGCCCCTAGTGTTTAAGCTCGTAATTACAGCAGTTACAACACCCGGCAGCACCCTGCCCCTAGTGTTAAGACCGGTAATTACAGTCGCTATTACACACTCAGTAGTGCCCTGCCTCTAGTGCTCAGGGAAGGGATTTCAGCCTCCACTGTACTCTCGTTCCCTCTAGTCACATCTCGTGAGCTCGTCCGCCATATTGGAGTGACGTATTCAGTTACGTGAGTGCGTCGCCACTCTGCAGCCTCCTCCTCACCCCCCCTTTTTCCTTCACATACATACACACACACACACTCTCCCTCACACACAGATACACACACACACGCTGGATGCTTGTATATATATCTTCTTTTGAGTGTTTAACAATTTGTATTGATAGCTGTCTTTAGATTGTTGAATGGCAGATGTTTAAATGCACAACAGAGTTTATTCAACAAAGCACAATGATTTGTAATCAATAATACTAGTTCAAATAAAGAGTAGTTGTTTGATTACTGTGCATATATGTTGTGGTAATAGCTGGTTAAGATAGTCAGTGCTCGGATTCATGCCTTTTCACTCACTTTATAAACATAAGAGTGATTTAAATATCGACATTTTTAAGTGAGTTCCCCTTTTATTCACCCTTATAAATGTAAGATAGTGATTTAGCTATCAACATTTTTAAGTGAATATCCTTTTTGAGACTGTATTCCAGTTTGTTATTGGTCCCTGATACCAGGGTGGTGCTCCGATATTATTAATTAATAAATAATTTTTACTGATATTGATAAGTACACTGATAAGTGCTAAATCTTATTGATGATATTGCCAATAACTAAGCTTGCTCCATCCAGTGCACAACAACTAGATAGTGCACAGCTACCCTCTAGTGTAGGCCACCACAGTCTTTGGTTAGGCTAGTGTATTCGCCAAGCTACACTTCAAGGTGTCTGCCACCGCAACACCACAGCCAACCACTGTTAAATTCTTGCATTTGATAACTTGTTTTACCTCACCCCTTTTCAGGCAACAATGGAGAACCCCTGTGTAGAGCAGTTTATTTCTTCCGTAGCACAGAGCCTAAAGCCTGGCTACCCCAAATTCATCAACAGATTGAATTTCAGTGAGTGTACAGAAGAGAGACTCCCGACTAAACAGCAGGTGTGATGCACAGACTGCATCCAAGGGCTCCTTGTTAAAATGCTTGCTCTTGACTTTTCACAGGCAAACCAGCCTCGCCCTTAAGAGCAGAGCAGCCGTAGAGAAGGAGGTAGAAATCCTGAGAGCGCAAAATGCTAGCCTCTTCCATGAGGTTCAGATGGCTAATAAGAAAGCCCTGCGCTACTTAGAAGACCTGCACACAGCAGAGTTAGATCTCTGTTCGCAGAAAGAAGAAATGTTCAGACTGAAATCAGAACATTTGGCCCAACCAGAGTCGATCAGCCAGTGTGATTCCGGTTACTCCGATTCACACTCTTCCATAAGTGACAGGTTAACTCTTTCCCCAAACAGAGGACATGAATTATTCCCACCTGAACACAAGTTCTTGGGAATGAAGTCAGCTCCTCAGCCTCTGTTGAGAGACCGAGCTCAAAGCCACCTGACTTCCCATCCCTCTGAAACAGACATAGAGGAGTTGTCTAGTATATCTTCTAGAAGATATTCTGTCCCAGGTCCCTCATTCACGTCAATGCACAACACATTTCTCCATGCTTGTCCCTCCAAAGATGGGACTAGAACAGTCCAGGACTGTTCAGCCTCCCCTCTGCATCACCGTGAGAGTGGCCGCTGTTCAGCCCCTGTTCTTCCACCACAGAGAAGTGTAGGGCATGATTTACATATCAATGACACTAGCTTAGTCTCGTCTTCACAGGGTCCCCGCCTTGAAGAGCTTGAGCTTCTAGCTAGAAGCATTGACAAGTTTGATTCAGATAACTGTGATCACCAAATTGAGGACTATTTCAGGGAGCTAGACTACAACCTAATTGACTTACCCCATGCAACAGAAAGGGAGAAAGTTAGACTTGTGTGGAAAACCAGCTCTAAAGCAGTCCACAAGTTTATACAGTCACGACCTCCCAGTGTCAGAAATGACTATAAATTGCTGCGTCTAGCACTCACAGAGGAGTTTTCCTGCGCTGCTGACAAGACCACAGCAATAGTTGCAGCCCTGCAAACCAAGCATGCCCGTCGTGAGCATCCCAAAGAGTACTACAAACGTTTGAGACACACATATTTCCAGGGAAAGAATGCACCAGGCTTAGAAGAAAGCTCCACCTTCAAGGCCTTATTCTTGAGAAACCTCCACCCATGTGTGCGTACTCATGTTGTACTCAGGACACACGAAGGTGATCCCTCATTGCAGGAGATACCGAAGATGACACAGGTAGTTTGGGAAAATATTGTCTCGTCCAAAGCAAGAGGGATGACAAGTGAGCCACCCAGCTCACACACCAAGGTGTCAGACAGGTCAGCTGCCCCAAAAGTTCACCCTCACAACCAACGAAAAGGGGGTGACAAAAGACCACATAGGGACACTGAGCATAACCGCCAGGTCCATCCACTGCCCAGGGATAGACACTCCAAGCGTAGGAGCAGGAGACTGCCATATGCAGAAATCCAGGCAAGGAGCTATGACCAGGTAGCGTACGGATCAGATGATGACTACAGCATCTCTGACTGCAGCTCACAATATGGCCATAATCTGTTATATGCTGTTACGGTAAGCGTCATTTCCGGCTATCGGAGTTTCCGTGTACTGCGCTATCAACAGCGTCTCTCATTCCTTTTTCATTTTCACGCTTTACTTTCTTAACCACCAGCTATACATTTAAATTTACAAACCTGCACACATATTTCTCACTTCTTGTGGTGATAATCTCGTTATTTCTGTAGTTTTTACCTAAATCACTAGCTAGCTTCTTAAAACTAAAACCACTGCAATGGCTTCTCTCTCTCCCTCTCAGTCTCCTGCTCAGTGTGCCATATGTTTAGTTACTCCTCGGCCTCCTTTAGTGAAACTGGTACCTGTAATAAATGTAGTTTATTTGCTGTACTGGAGGCGAGGCTTAGTGAGTTGGAGACACGGTTCCGCACCATGGAGCATAAGTCAGCTGTAGCTAGCCAGCCCCCAGTAGCCGGTGCGGGCCGACCTTGCTTAGCTCCTACTCCCCCGGCGGTTCCCGCGCAGCCGGGAAACCAGGGCGGCTGGGTGACTGTCCGGAGGAAACATAGTCCAAAGGAGAAGCCCACAGTGCACCACCACCTTCAGGTTTCCAACCGATTCTCCCCACTCAGTGACACACCCGCTGAGAACCAGACTCTGGTCATTGGAAGCTCCATAGTCAGGAACGTGAAGCTAGCGGCACCAGCGAACATAGTTAAGTGCATCCCGGGGGCCAGAGCGGGCGACATAGATTCAAATTTAAAACTGCTGGCGAAGGCTAATCGTAAATTTGGTAAGATTGAAATTCACGTCGGCGTTAATGACACCCGATTACGCCAATCGGAGGTCACCAAAATCAATGTGAAGTCGGTGTGTAACTTTGCCAAAACAATGTTGGACTCGTAGTTTTCTCTGGTCCCCTGCCCAACCTGACCAGTGATGACATGTACAGCCGCATGTCATCATTTAACCGCTGGCTGTCGAGGTGGTGCCCAGCTAATAATGTGGGATACATAGACAATTGGAAGTCTTTCTGGGGAAAACCTGGTCTCATTAGAAGAGACAGCATCCATCCCACTTTGGACGGAGCTGCGCTCTTATCTAGAAATATGGCAAAGTTTATTAGTCCTAAAACTTGACAATCCAGAGTCGAGACCAGGAGGCAGAGCTGCAGTCTTACACGCTTCTCTGCTCCTCCATTAGTACAGTCACCCACCCAACATCCCATAGAGACTGTGTCCGTCCCCCGACCACTCAGATCATTTAGATCAAACCGTGTTGGCTCCGACGCTTGGACAAAGTGCTGTACCAAAAAGCCCGCAACCTGCATTAACATAACTAGCGTGGTAGTACCAACGACCTGAGGCTTTTGCCAACCATATAGCAACTACGTCCTGGAAACCGGGCCCAGTCTTCATTCCTACCAAAATTCCACGGGGCAGCTGCAACACCACCCAGTTGTTGGAAGACAACAACTGCAGTCCAGTCCATAAAGACAATATTGAGGTCAAAGATCAACCTGTGGATCATTGTCGTATCTTCTCTGATGATGATGATATGCAGTTGATGAAAGGAAACTTCCGCTGACAACGACTTAGTGAATAAAATAGGTTTATTGCAAAAAGGTCAGTTGTCTAACAGGCACCATGGAGGCCTGGGAAAACGTTCAGCCAATTCTAGGAACAGACAGTGTAACCCCCGGCCGAATCTGCTGTCTCTCTGTCCTCGTCTTCCTCGAGCCACCTCTCTGGTCACTTCTTTATACCCCCTTTGACCATACATCCCAACATCTGGTTTTCATCCATATAACAGTTCTATTCTTTGTTTTAGGGGTACAAGGATATATTAGAAGGACACCATCCCCCAGTATCTAGTAAGGGGGAGCAAAGGTCAGATCTCCCCTGGCCAGGTCAAGCAATTCCCAGTCTCTCCGTCTCCAGATAATCGATCACAGATCCAAAACAGAGAAACACTGACCACTACCAACATCATATGCCCTAAAGGCACATACCAAACACTACATTCATATTTATACTCACTACAGACCCATATCAGACACTACATCATTAATTTTAAAGGGAGACGGTCTCTCTCTCTCTCTCCCAACCCCAGGATTCTCAGGACCTGTGCGACCTGTGTCATCTCTTCAACCTGAGCCTGGACCAGGAAAAAGTACCAATGTTGGGGTAAGAAAGCCCAAGAAGAAAGGGCAACGCCGGGTGAGGTTCTGGGAACTTCTCTCCTTCTGTTTTCCCATCTCCACCCTGGCATCAACAGATACTCATCTTCAAGCTGACATTGATTGTCACAGAGTGTTCCCACAAAGTAGATCAGTCACTGAAGATGATTGAGCACTAGTGGAATTGTAGAATCAGAGTTGTAAGCAAATACTTTGAAACTGGAACTTGAACCACAATGCCAACTCCTTCTTTCCCTCCGCCAACAGGCTCCTTAACAGCCAATAGGAGTCACAACTACCTCTAATCTGCACATTGACTGTACTTTATGTTAAATATATTTACAAAATGTGCAACTTATGTTAAACAATAGCAGTTTATTTAGCAATAGTAGTTTATATTTATGTTTTTATATTTTATTCTATCCTCTTCTTTTTTTTTACTCTTTGGCATTCAGTGTGGATGGCAAAGTAAGATTTTCATTGTACAGGGAAACCGGTTTCTGCACTGTACACTTGACAAACGCTTTGAATCTTGAATACTAAGTAGAGGTGTTAACATTGCTGTGATATTCAGGTTTTTGCACACTTCATAGATTAGTTTGCTCTTTCAGTAGCTCAAGCATTTCTGGTCTAATTAACTTTCTGTAAAACTCCACAGGATAATGAATATCTGGAGGTGTGACACTCCTTTGAATGTGAAAAAGGTTTCTTTCTCTAAGAAAATCCTTTTTCCTTGGAAAGTTGTATTTTGCAGCACAGGACACATGTTTGGCAGTAGTACCTCATCTAAATCATCTTATTCGCTACTGTCTGAATTGCGATACACTTGACTCAACGCATCCCTCAAACTCACTGTCATCTCCAGTGACGATTGCCAGTACATCCTGAAGACTGTATTGCTTCCTGTTATCCATTCATCTACAATGAAATTAAATTGACATTGAAACTGGATCAAAATGGAATAGTTTATGTTTGAGTGTCTCAGTTAAAGCCAAGGTGCATTTTTTTGTAATGATATGCAAACATGTTTTATCTTTAAATGTGCTTTTTTAAAAATTGAATTTTTCAAGCATTGTTCTTAGTGAGAAGGATGTCACTTGGAATTTTCCATAAGTTTAAGGTTAATAGCCCAATGTAAAATGTCACAGGAATATTCACTGATGGGCAGTGGGCAGGCAGGATTCAGGGTGTTTAAGGTACAGCTTGGAATCTGAGAGACACCATCAGTGAAACACTGATTAGAGTCAGCAGTTCTTTGGCATTGTGATGTACAGAAGACCAAGAAAGTGTGCTGCTGCTTTGGAGGCCTTTAGATGGTGAAAGGGGTAAAGATAAATCTACTGATTAATTAGAGCTTGTCAATTTTATTTAGAGTCGTGAGGAATGGGATGTGAATTCTCGGTAAGTCAGGTTCCTGGCAGTTCATCATGTTCTCCAACAACATAGCACATTTTACACTGAAAGGAGTTTTAATAACAGGTTGCTAGATATCTGGGTTTGGTGCTTTAATGTTAAAGCGTCTCTTGGCCAACATAAGCTGCTATGGTGGACCAGGACACACCTCAGTGCAGGACACAGACACCAGGGAAGAGTGAGTGAGGAGCTGGGGTTGATATACTGCAGATGCCATGAGCTGATTGATGACAGGTGTGTAGTCTGAGTAAGGTGATGAACTCATTGATGGCAGGTGTGCTACTGAGACCATGCTACAGAGACAGCTGGGAATACAAGACAGTACTGAGGCACTGTCAAACTGGTTACAAAAGCAGTTATTCTGTCCCTGCACAATACAAGAGTATATCCAAAACTAGTAATTCACTTCAATATCCAAGATAAGAGAATGGAGATGCCTAAAGAAAAAAACACTAACAATAAACTTTAAACATATTCATTCATTCATCCTAGAAGACAGCAAAATAATTCCAGAGACTCAAAGAGTAAGAGACCTACAACTCTGTGATACAGTTCTCACTGGCGCAACATGTGTGTTGCAAAGGGGCTCAGGATTAAAAAAAAAAAAGAGTCCACCAACCCAAGACCTATCACATCAAAACAACTGTTATTCTGGCTACCAGCGTGACCAAACACATTTTTAGCACAGAAGGGCAGGGGCATTTCTTCAAAGAAATGCTGGAGACAAGGGAAATGGTCCAACTAGAGATGACCACAGACTCATGACACACAAATACAGGAGGAAGTGGGAATGAACCTCTCAAGAAATGAGATGTTGACTGATGCAGACATCTCTGTTCTGTGAAGAATGGATTTATTCAGGTTTTTCCAAAAAAGTATTTTTTTTAATGCTCATTAATTGAGTGCAGAAACTATTTTGTTTTGGGCACACACAAGGCCTGCAATATTCAAGTGTATTTGTATAAAGAGAAGGACTTGTGAGGATAATGTAAGAAATTGAGTTTAAAGTGTACATTGCACTCATTTATTCTGCATTCATTCTATTTTATATATTGTAACCAAATTTCTGTGGGGTGATACTTCATTTGGAAACCTTTTACCATGTTCTCAGATTATATTTTAATTTAAGATAATTTAATGATAATTATGATGAACTGCCCACATTAATTTTACAGAGGGTAGGAGTGCTACAGAAGTCATGTACATTATGCACTACTCTGTGCTTAAGATACAAAGTCAGTTTGTCAGTAAAACAAATTTGTCACACCACAGAGGATTTAATTGATAAATTCGTAAATATAAAACAAATGTTTTTAGAATGGTTCATGTAATTGTGTGGAGGAAGCCTATCAGATGGCCTTGCAGAGGTCAAGTAATGAACTGTTAGAAAATAATTACCCACGGAATCTATGTTTCCCCCGACAAATTAGTTGTGTTTTAGTTAAAGACTTTTGAGTTTTTTTTAAAAAAACTAGTCGATATTTTGTAGTTTTATTATTCCTTCATTTTTCCTGATTTATTTTGTAGTAGTCTCCTTTTGTTCTTCCTGCCTTTGTGTGTTTTCCCGCCTTTGTGATTTCCTTCACCTGTTCCTTGTTTGCCTCACCTGTTTTCAGTCACTACTTATACCTGGACAAATCCCTTGATCATTAGTTTGTCTCAGTCTGCTGTCAGTGTCAGTCCTTATGGTTCGCTTCTGAATTTTTGTAACTGCTACCTCAAGTATGTCTTCATCTTTTGCTTTTTTAATATTAAAATCTCTTATGAGCTACCTGCTCATTATTGAAAACATTGGCATATTTTACACTAAGACCCAGCAATACCTATGGTTTTCAAAGACCTGGCATTCAGTCTGTTTTTATGTCCTCTCATATTCCACTTAAATAACTTTTCTGAACAAATGTCCTTTTGTGGGTTATCTATGTTAAGTCATCATTAAAACAGAAAATATTATTTTAAAATATTAAAATCTCCCATGACAGCAATATTGTTACTGAGTGGATCTAACCAATCAAGTAACTTCCCTAAGTTCTGTTTAAACAGACACAGGATATGATGGTAGTCGATAAACAACTACTAATATCAGAAGTAGCATAGTGACACACCAAACACTCTACATACAAGTCTACATGTGGCACTTGTAGAATGTTACATAAGTCAGTATCTGCAGTGTACATGCAAACACCACCATGTTCAAAACCATAAAGTTTGAAAACTATAATCTTTACTTCATCCAACAATGAAGCACCAGGTAGCCATGTTTCAGTCACAGCAATACAGTTAACCTGCAAATGCTGTGTACATGATGTCAAATCAGAAATGTGACTACTCAAGTTCTGCACATTCATTAAAAAGACACCAAAATGTGCGCTTCGATTGTCTGTCTTGTTACATTTTGTGTCAAATTGTGGCATAGTTTGAATAGCATCCTGAATGTCATCTTTGCAGTATATGGTTTTGATGTTAAAGTTCTGAATAATTAACCCTTGCAGACTTGTAACTCGACTAAGTGCTACATATGCTTGGCCTGCAGAGAAAGTCGTCTTCAGAGACCCAACAGCGCTGTCAACAGTGATGCCTTGTACTTTGAACAGTACAGGCCCAGGCTAATCTAAGTGGAAACTGGTGACGCAAACCGCCTTTAGTGGTCACTGTTTCCTCCTGGTTCTATTCCAGTTGAATCAACCAAGTCTACAGACACTCACACATCTCTTCCTCCTTTGTGATCAAACATTAACAGAGTTAACTATGTGTGTTACTGTGCCACAAACACCATTAACTAAACAATCAGCAACATCTACATTTTTGCACATCATCACACACTCATTCCTTCCCAACAACAGCTGCTCAGCTAAACATGTGTTATGTTTTAGTATGGTGACTACTCTTTAACCCCAGTTTCCCTGTTTTCTTATTATTAACATAATCTTGTTCCTCTATTTCAACATAATCAGGACAACTCTGAAACAACTGCTGAATGTTATGCTCATTTACTTGTATATTAGTGGGAAAGATGTGTAAAGCTGAGCTGACTTCACCAGTTTCCTGACTTTTTTTAAAATCTGAACATCACTCTCTCATATCCATGTGTCCTTTGACCGTGTTCTAACTCAATTCAGCAGTTCTGCAAAAACACTGTTTTTCTGCCTGACTATCTGTGTAAATTAAACTACTTTCAAAAAGACTGGATCACAAATTAACACCAACATAATCAACATACAGAGCTTTCCCTTTCACTCGAGGCAACTGGAAGAAATCTCCAATAGCAAATGTACTAACATTACCAGAGAGAGAGATAGGTGAGGGACCTTTTGTCAAACTAGATTTTGACAGGTACCACGCCCCCTTAAACTTTGTTTGACTCCAGTGTTGAGGTGCTGCTGATCAATACTTAGGTGTCGTCTTGGTCTCATGATGTCAGAATGTGAACAGCATGATGAGGAGGACTGTTTAAATACCAATTCTAACTGAAGCAGGAAATGTATTGGTGGTGGTTCATCCTGAAATTTCACCTGAAAGCCTAATATCCCTAACTTTTTGTGAGTAGTGTAATTGAGAATTGAGATGTCATGAGTGTTGTCAGATATTGTGTTTAGATCTTGTATGGATTTGACTAAATTGGAAGGATGAAGGTAAATTTATTAATAGAAAACCCCCGATACAAGATAGGCATTCCACCATGCAAATGAGGCTATGCCCCGTTGTATAAAACACCATGATAGTTTTAATTCAACGCTCTTAGCTTTTGGCTCCAAGCCTTTGCTTTTAGCCACAGTCTTGTTTTCTTTTCGTGTTTTATATATTTTAATCACCCGCGCGATTTTTAATGTTCTTTCCTTTTTCGTTTCTTCGTGATATTTTAACCTATATTTACCTTTTTTGTTAACAAGTTTTATCAAGTTGTTTTATCAAGTTTTCTTATCAAGATTACTCCGTTGTGTCTGCCCGTAATTGATCACTGCGACCTCCACTAAACGAAGAGTCTTACGTCTTTCTGCCCAAATCGCCGTCACACAACTAAGTCTTTTTTTTTTAAAATGTTTTTTAGATCCCGCACCTCACTTTAAAGAACTGACAAGTTTCCTGAGATCTGCTGCAACCGTTCTCAGTGAAAGTTAAGCGAGTCTGACCAGAACTTAGTTCAACAGCAGTAAAAACTGACCCGGCCCATGGTACCGCTAACGCTCTTATTCCACCGTACAACTCATCGCCGGTCCTTGCTACGTCCAAAGTAAGACTGTTCTTAAGTTATCTCTGGTCAGACGTTGGTGTGAAGACTTAAAGTTTTATTTTTCCATCGTTAAAGTTACCGGTTAGTAAATACGCCAATGAGCTACATGGATGAGCAGCAACTTTCTGCTGCTAAATTCAGATAAAACTGAAGTTATTTTGCTTGACCCCGGACACCTCAGAGACAGCTTTTCTACTACCATAACTGCTCTGGACGGCATTAATCTAGCCTCCAGCTCCACTGTGAGGAGTCTTATTTGATCAGGATTTGTCCTTTAATTCCCACATTAAACAGATTTCTAGAACTGCCTTTTTCCATCTACGTAATATTGCTAAAATCAGGCCCATCATATCCACAGACGATGCAGAAAAATTAGTACACGCATTTGTCACTTCTAGGTTGGACTATTGTAACTCATTATTATCAGGCTGCCCCAGTAAGTCATTTAAGACTCTCCAGCTGGTCCAGAATGCTGCTGCTCGTGTTCTCACGAGAACTTAAAGAAGAGACCACATTTCTCCTGTACTGGCTTCCAGTAAAATCTAGTATAGAGTTTAAAATCCTTCTCCTTACTTATGGGTCAGGCTCCATCATATCTTAAAGAGCTCATAGTACCCTACTACCCCACTAGAGCACCGCTCCCAGACTGCAGGTCTACTGGTGGTTCCCAAAGTCTCCAAAAGTAGTTCAGGAGGCAGAGCCTTCAGCTATCAGGCTCCTCCTTCCAGTTTGGGTTCGGGGGGCAGACACCCTCTCTACATTTAAGAGTAGACTAAAAACCTTCCTTTTTGACAAGGCATATATTTAAGGGCTGGCTCAGGCCTTAGACCAGCCCTTAGTTATCCATCATTATGTCTCATGTCAGCCAAATGTCTGCCTCTAACTTGCTATCTTCCCCGGAGCCTTTCTGTGCTTTCTCATCTCTCAGGTTCCTGTGGATCCTGGTCCTGGCCCTGCTGATGTGGTTCTCTGGTTCCTGTGGATCCTGGTCCTGCTGATGCGGTCCAGCCAATGGATGTGCGTTTGTCCAAGGCTACAGCTTGTCCATCCTTGGGAGCTGGATCTCTCCTTCATTGTGGTGCTCCCGGAGGTTTCTCTTTTCCCACTGGGTTTTTTTTAATTTTTCCTTCCCGAAGAAGGAGGGTCATGAAGGGCAGGTGATGCCTCGGACTGATCCATCGGACCGATCCATTGGCCTCATCGACTGCTGGACTCTTTATTAGATTGTTTGTTCGCTTACCCTTTTTGTTTATTTCAGTGAACTTTGTAAAGCACTGTGAGACAACTCTGTTGTGATATTGGGCTTTACAAAAAAAATTGAATTGAATTGAAGCGCGACTGTCTTCAGTCAGTTGACTCCTTGGGGTCACCTGAGCTTTTGCGTTGTGGACTTCCTGAGATTTTTTTCTTCAACACAAGAGCAATTTCCACGTGTATTTCCTCGTGTTACTTGGTAAGCAAATTTAAGTTTATTCCTTTGTCCTTCTTTATCACGGAGTTGTTTTCTGTATTGCCATTTTAAACAGTGTTGTGCTTAGCCAAATTGAACATTACCACTTGTCAATCAGAAATAATTAATAATTATCACAGATAATTAATAATTATTAAAATAAATGGAACTTTGAATAAAGTCCACCTCGATTGTGGCACCACCTCGAAAAGATAGCCGTTCTAATTGATTTAGTCTCATAAAAATACTAAACTATCAATTTGGAATTATGTTTTATAATTAATTTAATAATTACTACCAAACTTACCACATTGATAGCTAGCTGAAGGATTTTGGAGTTTTTGACAGTGTAGAGGTTGGCAGTGTTCACCCTTGTACAACATTAAAGGAGACAGCAGGTATTAAAGGAGACAGCAAAACGCAGGGATATCATTTGTTACTCATTAAGGTGAAGGGCTTGTATTTTGGTTGTAAGTATAGCTGAAGCATAGTAGGTATTAAAGACATCTGCTGTTACAGAAACAAAATCAAACAATCTAACTAAATATCTATGACTAAACTAACACATAATAAGAGTGTGTGTGGGTGTGTGTGACAAGGCTGAGAAATGTGGGATGGGCCCACAAAGGTGGGGGGAGAGCCCAAATGGTGCTGGCCAGACCCCCTGCGGTGTGGGGCAAAGGAGACAAAGGAAAGCTAAGTGCTGTTAGCTTAGCTTTGTCCCTCAGTGGCCTGTTGCAGACTGTGTGTGTGAGAGATAAAGGTGCCAGGTTAAGACAGGATGGTTAGTTTGTTCACACAGACACAGGGTCTACATGCAACTAACATCAACTAAACTTAATGGCTGCACAGTAATCTACAACACATCACAATAATCAAACTCAATGAACATTAAAGCAAGTCAATACATTAACAGGGGTAAACCATTTATGAAGTGTCCTTGAGGATGCTGCTTTCTCAGCCTGTTGCTGGAGGAAAGGTGTGGTTCTTGTCCGTTGCTGTGTGGTTGCAGGCTGGAGGAATCCGGTCGCTCCTTTGTTCCTGTTAGTTAGCAGCTCTGTGCTAACTTGCTGGTGTGCTCCTGTTGTTGGTTCTGGTTATCAGCTGGCAGACTCTGGGTCGTGCCTGCTGGCGCTGATCTGCTTACTTCAGGCAGGACCTTGTGTCGCTACCATGAAGGAGGTGGCTGTTCTGGTACAGACCAGAAGTCTGTAGAGCTTAGCTGAGTTGAGCTTCTCTCCTCTTCAGGAGAGGTGTCCGGAAAGAGCGGGGAGATGTCTCTCCTCCAGGAGAGTCATCAGAAAGAGACAGTTGGTGGTCTCTCCTCTTCAGGAGAGACGTCCGGAAAAGAGAGAGTTCAGTGGGGGTGAACTGGTTTTGTTGGCCTGAGGTCGTAAAATCATGTGTCCCCTCCGACCAATGGCGACTGTGGAGCTGGGTGCAGGGGTGATTTCACACCTATCTGTGAAACATTGGGGAAAGGAGTCCAATAGTTTTACAGACAAAGAAACATGCGGTTTCACTATGTGCTATTCACTGTATAGTGAAGCACAACAACAGCGTGCAGATGGTATTGAGTAACATTCAAGAGCGAGGTGGTTAATCTGCCGTTAAGTTTATAGTTGTAACGATAGTGTAGCCAGATTGTTGAGCTTATATTGTGGTGTGGTTAGGAAGTATATTTAGTAGTTTTGTCAGTAAGTTCAGGTTTGGTTTGGCCTTTTGTTAGCAGTCAGAGTGTTGTTACCGTTAGCACGTGTGATTGAAATTTAAACTTCTCACTTCCTTGTGTTCCTGAGATTCTTGAGACTTCCCCACCTCCTGCTGAGTACACAAAGACACCAGATCCTTTGATGCTAAGAATTATCATGTCTAGACCTCTTAACAATGGGAGTACCTGAATACACAACCCTACAGAATACCCCTTAGGTGAGACACACCCTGGAGAGCCGGTGCCGGTACCTGACAAAGGAGTGCGAACCTCCTTTAGAACTGTGTCGGTGCCTGCAACAGACAAAGGGGTGTGAAACACGCCTTGGGGGACGTTCTTCAGGGATAAAAGTGTAGGTCTGCCAATGTTCAGGGTCCTTCTCCACTCTGACCGCTGGTGTGCTGATTGACCTTTTCTTTGCAAAGGAAATAAAACCATGTCTCTATTTCATCCTTCACCAACAGATGCTGAAAAAACTTCAATAATTTGGTGTCAAAAGTGGGATTCCACGAGCAATCGTCTGGGACGGAGCGCGGACAGTGACAGGCCATCCTGGAAGGACAAAGATTTCCAGCCTCCAACCTCAAAAATTTCCAGCCTCCAACCTCAAAAATTTCTCTTGTGAGAGGGAGGACTGACCGCAGACGCCCCGGATCATTGCCATGGGATTCCACGAAGGCAATTCAGCAAAATTCATCTGGTGAGCACTGAAATATTGACATTTTGAGCTTTTTTCTTCTCTAAATCGATCAAGCTTTTCTCATTTGTAGCTTAGAAACGAAGTGAGCTGCCTTTTCTGTCACTTGTAGCGTAAACTAAGTGATCCTTACAGAGACGTCTGTATTGAAAATAGTTGTGCACAACCTCCACATTTGGAATGGGGAGTTTATTTACCGTTGAGGCAGGACCTCCGGAGAGGCAGATTGTGGATGTCATGAAAAGGAAATATGGGGATAAAAGCCTAAAATATTTAAATATCTGGACAGCTGAGTTTGGATTCCCAACAGGGGGGATCCCTCAGTTTAAAAAACATAACAGCATTAGAAGAACTACTAAAGAAAAAAGAACAAAAAATGAGAATAAAAAACAAAGTTAATGTTAAAAAATTAGAAAATATGGAGGGCCAAAAAAAGTCTCCAGATATGGAAAGGAGAAGCAGAAACAAGAAAAAGAAAAACAATGCAAAAACAACTACCCTTCTCACAGGAAAAGGTTGAAACCGATGAGAAACAAGATTCACACACACAAAGAGCACCAGACTCGCAGATTTCTTCTTCTTTGTTTCCACAGTTGGCGGCTTTGAAGCTGGATCCAGACCTTGACGGCAACCCACCTTTTCGTCCTTCAACTCCACCACCATACAACCCCGCGACCTCTCTACTCTACAACCACTTCCACTTCTCCAGTTGCACACAGACCTGCGTCATCCCAATCAGGATGCAGCCTTCAACATGCCCATGGTTGAAGTATATGGATCAGAAGGTGCAACTTTAGTTTTTCGTCCATGGACTTCTGCTGACATCACAGCAGCCTCACAACATCTGCCTGACCCCACAGCATCAGGTAAAATGTTTGCTGAACAATTTAACATTTTGTCAGGAATTTAAACCCACCTCAAATGAACTAAAAAGACTCCTGATCATAAAGATGAAACCCACAGACTGGCAGAAGGTAGCTGGAAAATTCCCAACTACTGATGCCCGTTGCAAACACCTGGGAAAATTAATCTAATACCCATTACAGAGATTTTGTCTGTCATCTCTGTGATGAATTCACCAAAGCTTTCCCTGTGAAAGTTAACATGGAAAAAATCACCACCTGCAGACAAAAGGATGGTGAAAACCCAGACGAATATCTCACCCGCCTGACAGAAGTATTCAACACCTACAGTGGCCTACAACCACCTGCTGAGACAAGCAACACTCCAGACGTGTGGGAAATTCATCTATGCAATTGCTATATAAGCGGACTAAAACCAGAAGTTGCTACAGCTGTTAAAAGTTCCTGCATTGGTTGGAATGATGCACGTCTGTCTGAAATTCGCAGACATGCCATGCATGCCCATGAACAAATACTCTCCAAGAAAAAGAAAAAGGAAGAGGCAACACAGAAAGAACTTCACATGGCAGCAATAACCATGTACAACACAGTGAGAGAACATGGACAATCCGGTCATGAACATAGAAGGAAAGGACGTGGTTGACACAGTGATGTCTGTTTCCGTTGTGGTCAACATGGACATTGGAAACGTAACTGCCCCAGGAATACCTCATCAACCCCAGTCGGACTGAAAATGGCGGAGGGACGGACTCCTGCCGACAAGCCAAACCAACTTGTGAGATCAGGAGGAGGTACTGCACCACACACACACATACAGAACAGAGTCTTGTGAGTTCAAACAAAAGATATCCAACTGCTTTAACATATGTTCATTACACATCGGATAACTTCAAGAAGTTTCCACAGCATACATTAACCATAGCAGAACAAAACATTGTATTCCTAGTTGACTCAGGAGCTACACATTCTGTGATAAAAGCATTGGAATTCACTAGAAAACCACAATTAAGTGGAAATCATGTGTACTCTGTTGGTTCATCAGGTCAAACAATTAGAGAAAACATGACTGTCCCACTCAAATGTGCAGATGAGTCAAGAATGAGCTTCAAACATGCATTCTTACTCTCTGAAGTCTGTCCCATTAACCTCATGGGCAGGGACCTGATGTGCAAATTAGGTCTTTGTTTAATCTCAACCCCAGAAGGTGTCAAAGTTCACAGACTATCTGACCTGGAACCAAATTTTTCACTCTTTTGTCTACCACACCCAAGACTTAGAGTATGCATATCAATGGAAATTACAACCATTAACAGTTGCTTCTGATCTTGTTACAGAGGCTAGGAAAATAGTCTTAACAGCAAAGACAGATTTCATGCCATCAGAGGACTTACATTGCACCTCTCATGTGTCACCAGGACCTGATGAACCATATGAGGAACATTGGTTTAAAGAGAAATTTGATAAACTCACACTGACACACATTTATTGGACGCAACACAAATGTGCTGTATCAGTCTCTCTCACACCACAACAATGTGAAGTATACACCATAGACCATTCAGTCCCACACATCACACTTGCAAAACACATCAGATAACTGGGAAGATTTGGGCCCATTTATAAAATTATGTCAGCGCGCAGCCGATTGGGGAAAAAAACATCGGATCGATCCATTTTATTTTCACAGACACTGCAGTGCTACTCAAGAAAGTTAACAACTAGTGTGCACACTCAAAAAACAATCCAGCTGGTACCTAAAAGCACTTCTAAATCTTTCTCCTTTTTGTCCGAAGAACAGGCTAAACTCAATACAGCCCTACAGGAGGTCCCTAAGACACTGTGGGCTGTGGGTAAGTATGATGTTGGTCTCATCAAAGACTGTGAACCTGTTGTCATCACTCCAAAGTCAGACTTTAGACCATACAAAGCTCAATATCCACTTAAACAAGAAGCCATCAATGGCATAACACCAGTCTTTGAGTCTCTTAAAGCAGCAGGAGTAATTGTTCCCTGTGACGACTCTCCAGTGCGAACACCTTTGTTCCCTGTTAAGAAAATCAGAGATAAAGATCAACCAACAGAAGGGCGTTTTGTACAGGATCTGCAAGCAGTAAATGCAGCAGTCCAACCCAGAGCCCCAAATGTTCCAAACCCTTACACCATCTTGTCTCAGGTCCCACCTAATGCAAAATTCTTTTCAGTAGTAGATCTTTCAAATGCTTTCTTTAGCGTTCCAGTTCATCCAGAAAGCCAATTCTGGTTTGCCTTCAATTTCAATGGGTGAGGCTACACATTCACCTGCATGTGTCAAGGTTATTCTGAAAGTCCCACCATTTACAATGATGCTCTCGGACACAGTCTTGAATCTCTTGTTTTCTCTGCAGGAACGGCTCTTCTACGTTATGTTGATGATCTTATGATTTGCAGCCCAACGAAAGAGCAGTGTGAAGCCAATACAGTCAAACTCCTGAAACATCTGGCTAATACTGGTCACAAAGCCAGCTTGTCTAAGCTCCAATTTGTCCAGGAGAAAGTCATTTTCTTAGGACATGTCATTACCTCTGAAGGAAAGACTCTTTCACCAAAAAGAGTAGATGCAATTCAAAACATTCCAAAACCCATCACAAAAAAACAGATGATGTCATTTCTTGGTATGTGTTCTTATTGTAGACAATTCATTTCAAACTATGCCATTCTTGAAGCTCCGCTCGCCTCTCTCATTCATGGCAAAGGTCTACAATCACAGGATAAGATCACATGGACTCCTGAAGCAGAGCAATCTTTCTCTAAACTAAAACTTGCCTTACAGACTACTCCCACTCTGGGCCTACCTGATCCCACTAGGTCTTTCACTCAGACAGTAGATGAAAAGAATGGATACATGACTTCTGTTTTGTTACAGGATCACGGAAATAAACTACGCCCTGTAGCTTATTTCTCTTCAAAGCTGGATCCCGTGGCTGCAGGCCTCCCAAGATGTCTCAGAGCTGTGGCTGCTGCTGAAAAGGCAGTTATGGCCTCCAGAGACATTGTGGGCTATTCCGATGTCACCCTTCTGGTTCCACATGCTGTGTCCATGATTTTACTTGAACAGAAAACTTCTCACCTCTCCGCAGCACGATGGCTAAGATATAACACTGTACTTTTAGAAATGCCTAACATCACTGTTGAAAGATGCAATGTTTTAAACCCTGCCACCCTCCTTCCCACACCAAACGATGGACAGGAACATAACTGTGTTGCTGTCCTCCAACAGGTTTGCTCTCCAAGACCGGATCTACAGGAAACACCACTAACAAACCCTGATTTGGTTCTTTTTGTAGATGGATCCGCTTCACGCGACCCACAAACTGGTCGCAACAGAGTTGGATTTGCCGTCGTCTCTAATCATGAAACTCTTGTTTCAGACTCACTCCCCACTCACTATTCTGCACAAGCGGCAGAACTGATAGCATTGACAGAGGCATGTAAACTGGCAAACAACAAGACAGTAACTATCTATACTGATTCCCGATACGCATTTGGTGTTGTGCATGATTTTGGCACTCTGTGGAAACACAGACAATTCTTAAAATCTGACGGAAAACCCATTCTCCATCATGACAAGGTTGCTGCTCTTCTAGATGCCATTTTACTTCCAAACTCAATTGCTGTCTGTAAATGCCTTGCTCATACTAACAACTCAGATTCTGTCTCTTTAGGAAATGCAAGAGCTGATGCCGCTGCAAAAAGAGCTGCACTCCAACCCACTATCCTTGACCCTTTACTTGTTTCAACTCCAGTCTCTATTCCCAGCTCCCTTACAGCAATACAGTCCTTCGCCACACCACAGGAAAAGGCATTGTGGAGACGCTGCGGTGCCACGCAAAAAGAAGCAGTGTGGCGGGGACCCGACAACAAACCCTGCTTGCCTAAACATTTCTTTCCTCACTTTGCAAAATTGACACATGGTTTGGACCATGTGTCAAAAGGGGGAATGTTAGACACCATAACTCAACACTGGTTCACCAAAGGTTTTTCAGTTCATGCGGAGAAGTTCTGTCAATCGTGTATGGTTTGTGCAACGCATAACGCAGGTAAAACCAAAACAATCACACCCGCCGCCCACCCACCACCAGACAGGCCATTTGAACATTTGATGATGGATTTCATAGAACTGTCACCAGCAGAAGGAAAGAAATACTGCTTGGTGATGGTTGACATGTGGTCAAAATGGGTTGAAGCCTTTCCAGCAAAACATCAAAGCAGCCAAGTAGTGGCAAAAGCTCTGCTAACAGAAATCATCCCCAGATGGGGAATACCAACCAAAATTAGTAGTGATAATGGCTCACATTTTGTCAATTCTGCAATAACCCAAATTAGTGAATTTCTTGCCATTGACCTCAGACATCATTGTGCATACCATCCTGCAAGTGGAGGTGCTGTAGAACGAGAAAATGGCACTCTAAAATCAAAATTGGCCAAATGCTGTGAAGAAACAGGACTGCCATGGACAAAAACTCTTCCCATTGTTCTAATGCATATGAGAATGAGAAAAAGGTCCAGAGTAAACATGAGTCCCTTTGAGATTCTTTTTGGCAGACCTCCTTCTTTAGGAGTGGAGCCTGCAACCAGGCCACTCCCCTCCACTGGCCTATGCGAGGATGACATGCTACAATATTGCAAAAACTTATCTTCCACTCTCTCTCAAATCTCTCAACAGGTGAAGTCAGCCCTCCCATCACCAGCTTCCACACCTCTCCATGAGTTCCAACCTGGCGACTGGGTGGTGGTAAAGGACCTAAGAAGGAAGCACTGGCACTCCAAACGCTGGCGAGGTCCATTCCAGGTGCTCCTGACGACGCATACCGCTGTGAAGGTCGCTGAGAGGACAACGTGGGTCCACGCCAACCACTGCAGGAAGGTCCCTGAGCCAACGGAGGAACTCAACTGTCGACGCGAGGACGGACAACGCGAAAGACGGACAACACGAGGAATAACTCCACAAATTCAACAAACACCAACTTCTCCCACCGGACTACACCATGCACCACCTGATCCTGACCCTATCATACACAATAATGATGATAGAGGCAACCACCTACAAGCCTGCCATGACTGTCACTCCGACAGATAGCACAGCACAGCAAGCCCTCAGACAATGCAACGACAACAGTGCATGTGCTTTAGCTCTTTTACACAAAAAGGAGCTGAAGATCCCTGGTGACTGTTGGGTTTGTCATGCTTTAGCAGCTAAATGGCAAGCAAAACCCCTGACAGCAAGTATTGTATTACAAGATCACATGAAAGAACTTTGGGGCAGAGGAGATCAGGCTAAATGCACTGTCCCTCTGGGAATGATGATGTTACTGATTGCTGGCCAACAGATCAGAAATAATGTCTTAATTACTCCACATCCCAATATCACTTGTACTGATCCCCATTCACCTACGAACAACATGGCATTTGAAGTTTCCCTACAGCATGCAGAGACTTGTATTTGTTCAACATCGCCATCAGGCCCTCACCTAGGCCAGTCAAGTTGTCAAACTAAAATATTTGTGAACACTACAGCACCAGCCAATTGTTCTCACAGATGGCCTAATAACACAGTGACAAGATTTGCATGCCCATTTAGTCAACTTTCATCTCAACCAGGAATAATGTGGTCTTGTGGTAAAAAGGCCTATCATGGCTTGCCACCTCTATTTCAGTGGTCTGGTTGTTGCCACCCATCAATTGTCGCAACTGACACAAAAGTCTTCCATAAGAAGACTTCTACCACATATCTTCGCTTTCGCAGAAATATTCCCTCCAAATACAATAACTACATGTTAAGTGATCCCTGGACTTCTCCCAGCGCCAATGTTGGCTGGTCCTTGTTTCTAGGCGGCGGAACGGCTGCAGCCCTGAACAAAATCAATGGACTGGCTTGGTCTGTTCTTTCCCTGGCAAACCATACTGAAATGGCCCTTTCATTGATTAATACCGAAATGGTTGCCATCAGAACAGCAGTTATCCAACACAGACTAGCTCTTGACATAATTTTAGCTGAAAAAGGGGGTGTTTGCAAATTACTCAATGTCTCTTGTTGTTTTTATGTGCCTGATGAATATGAGAACATCACTGATATCAAACATATGCGAGATGCCATACAACCCCCACCAATAGCAGATAACTCATGGTTCTCTTGGCTAAAGTCTTGGGGCCAAGGATGGTCATCCTGGCTTTTAACAATAATCATCCCAATTATAGTTATTTTCCTTGTATTCTGTACCTTGATTCCGTGCATGTTGAGATGGCTGTCTAGCATGCTGACCAGTAAGATAATCCAATCCTCTATCTATATTCATGCGGACAGTGACAATACCGGTCAAAATTCAACCTCATCTTACAGCCCTGATTCCCCTTATTGTTCCAGCACAGACTCTGACTTTGAGGACATTCTGTAAATAATTATTTTTTACTTTATTTCTTTTTTTTATTCCCTTTTCCTCTCTCCTTTCTCTCTGTCTCCCTCTTCTTCTAAAAACAACTGCCATGATGATACTTTTTGAAAATCCATGTGAATTAATGTATCGGAAAATTAAGTTGTGACCTATTCTTTTATTTTCTGCATTTTTTATTTTTACTTTTATTTTCTTTTTTTCATTTTGTGATTGATGAATAATCAAAAGGGGGGAATTGTGATTGAAATTTGAACTTCTCACTTCCTTGTGTTCCTGAGATCCTTGAGACTTCCCCACCTCCTGCTGACTACACTAAGACACCAGGTCCTTTGATGTTAAGAAATTATCATGTCTAGACCTCTTGACAATGGGAGTACCTGAATACACAACCCTACAGAACACCCTTTAGGTGAGACACACCCTGGAGAGCCGGTGCCGGTACCTGACAAAGGAGTGCGAACCTCCTCTAGAACTGTGCTGGTGCCTGCAACAGACAAAGGGGTGTGAAACACGCCTTGGGGGACGTTCTTCAGGAATAAAAGTGCAGGTCTGCCAATGTTCAGGGCCTTTCTGCATTCTGACCGCTGGTGTGCTGATTGACCTTTTCTTTGCAAAGGAAATAAAACCTTGTCGGCCGGCAGAAGTCTCTATTTCATTCCTCACCAACAGATGCTGAAAAACTTCCACAACACCAGCTAAACACCAAAGCAGCCAAGTAGTGGCAAAGGCTCTGCTAACAGAAATCATCCCCAGATGGGGAATACCAACCAAACTTAGTAGCGATAATGGCTCACATTTTGTCAATTCTGCAATAACCCAAATTAGTGAATTTCTTGCCATTGACCTCAGACAACATTGTGCATACCACCCTGCCAGTGGAGGTGCTGTAGAATGAGAAAATGGCACTCTAAAATCAAAATTGGCCAAATGCTGTGAGGAAACAGGACTGCCATGGACAAAAACTCTTCCCATTGTTCTAATGCATATGAGAATGAGAAAAAGGTCCAGAGTAAACATGAGTCCCTTTGAGATTCTTTTTGGCAGACCTCCTTCTTTAGGAGTGGAGCCTGCAACCAGGCCACTCCCCTCCACTGGCCTATGCGAGGATGACATGCTACAATATTGCAAAAACTTATCTTCCACTCTCTCTCAAATCTCTCAACAGGTGAAGTCAGCCCTCCCATCACCAGCTTCCACACCTCTCCATGATTTCCAACCTGGCGACTGGGTGGTGGTGAAGGACCTAAGAAGGAAACACTGGCACTCCAAACGCTGCGAGGTCCATTCCAGGTACTCCTGACGACGCATACCGCCGTGGAGGTCGCTGAGAGGACAACATGGGTCCACGCCAACCACTGCAGGAAGGTCCCTGAGCCAACGGAGGAACTCAACTGTCGACGCGAGGACGGACAACGCGTGGACAACACAAGGAATAACTCCGAATTCAACAAACACCAACTTCTCCCACCGGACTACACCATGTACCACCTGATCCTGACCCTATCATGTTCAATGATGATGATAGAGGCAAACAAGCCTACAAGCCTGCCATAACTGTCACTCCGACAGATGGCACAGCACAGCAAGCCCTCAGACAATGCAATGACAACAGTGCATGTGCTTTAGCTCTTTTACACAAAAAGGAGCTGAAGATTCCTGGTGACTGTTGGGTTTGTCATGCTTTAGCAGCTAGATGGCAAGCAAAACCCCTGACAGCAAATATTGTATTACAAGATCACATGAAAGAACTTTGGGGCAGAGGAGATCAGGCTAAATGCACTGTCCCTCTGGGAATGATGATGTTACTGATTGCTGGCCAACAGATCAGAAATAATGTCTCAATTGCTCCACATCCCAATATCACCTGTACTGATCCCCATTCAACTACTAATAACATAGCATTTGAAGTTTCTCTACAGCATGCAGAGACTTGTGTTTGTTCAACATCACCATCAGGCCCTCACCTAGGCCAGTCAAGTTGCCAAACTAAAATATTTGTGAACGCTACAGCATCAACCAATTGTTCTCACAGATGGCCTAATAACACCGTGACAAGATTTGCATGTCCATTTAGACAACTCTCATCCCAACCAGGAATAATGTGGTCTTGTGGTAAAAAGGCCTATCATGGCTTGCTACCTCTATTTCAGTGGTCTGGTTGTTGCCATCCATCAATTGTCGCAACTGATACAAAAGTCTTCCATAAGAAGACTTCTACCACATATCTTTGCTTTCGCAGAAATATTCCCTCCAAATACAATGACTACGTGTTAGCTGATCCCTGGACTTCTCCCAACACCAATATTGGCTGGTCCTTGTTTCGAGGTGGTGGAACGGCTGCAGCCCTGAACAAAATTAATGGACTGGCTTGGTCTGTTCTTTCCCTGGCAAACCATACTGAAATGGCCCTTTCCTTGATTAACACCGAAATGGTTGCCATCAGAACAGCAGTTATCCAACACAGACTAGCTCTTGACATAATTTTAGCTAAAAAAGGGGGTGTTTGCAAAATATTCAATGTCTCTTGTTGTTTTTATGTGCCTGATAAATATGAGAACATCACTGATACCATCAAACATATGCGAGATGCCATTCAACCCCCACCAGTAGCAGATGACTCATGGTTCTCTTGGCTAAAATCTTGGGGCCAAGGATGGTCATCATGGGTTTTAACAATGATCATCCCAATTATAGTCATTTTCTTTTTATTCTGTACCTTGATTCCATGTATGTTGAGATGGCTGTCTAGCGTGCTGACTAGTAAGATAATCCAATCCTCTACCTATGTTCATGCGGACGTTAACAATACCGGTCAAATTCAACCTCATCTCACAGCCCTGATTCCCCTTATTGTTCCAGCTCAGACTCTGACTTTGATGACATTCTGTAAACAATTACTACCACTATTATTTTTATTGGTTTTTTTTTTCCTTCCTTTCTTTCTTTTATTCCCTCTTCCTTCTCTCTGTCTCCCTCTTCTTCTAAAAACAACTGCCATGATGATACTTTTTGAAAATTAATGTATCGGAAAATTAAGTCGTGACTATATTCTTTTATTTTCTGTTCTTTATTTTTATTTCCTTTTGCATTTATTGATTGATGAAATAATCAAAAGGGGGGAATTGTGATTGAAATTTAAACTTCTCACTTCCTTGTGTTCCTGAGATTCTTGAGACTTCCCCACCTCCTGCTGACTACACAAAGACACCAGATCCTTTGATGCTAAGAATTATCATGTCTAGACCTCTTGACAATGGGAGTACCTGAATACACAACCCTACAGAATACCCCTTAGGTGAGACACACCCTGGAGAGCCGGTGCTAGTACCTGACAAAGGAGTGCGAACCTCCTTTAGAACTGTGTCAGTGCCTGCAACAGACAAAGAGGTGTGAAACACGCCTTGGGGGACGTTCTTCAGGGATAAAAGTGTAGGTCTGCCAATGTTCAGGGTCTTTCTCCACTCTGACCGCTGGTGTGCTGATTGACCTTTTCTTTGCAAAGGAAATAAAACCTTGTCTCTATTTCATCCTTCACCAACAGATGCTGAAAAAACTTCCACAACACACGCTAACCGCCGTCTTTGTATCCACTATTTGTTTACATCAAATGTGTTTCTCGTTTGCTTGGAAGCAAACAGACTTATATTACTTTAGTTTTGGTGTGAGTTTATATGGTCAGTTGGCTGGATTTAGAAGATGGTAAAGTTCACTGTTTAGAGAAAGTGTGTGTGTGTTGGGCTTCACTATACTGTGAACAGCACATGGTGAAGACCGCATGTTTCTTTTCTGTGTGGAACTATTGGGCTCCTTTCCCCAATGCCCCCAGTTTCACAGATAGGTGTGAAATCACCCCGCACCCAGCTCCACAGTCGCCATTGGCCGGAGGGGACACATGATTTTACGACCTCAGCCCAAGAAAACCAGTTCAACCCCACTGAACTCTCTTTTCTGATCGCTCTTTTCTGCTCCCTCTTATTCTGACGTCTCTCCTGCAAAGGAGAGACCAGCTCTCCTGATCTCTCCTGAAGAGGAGAGAAGCTCAGGAATTCAGCTAAGCTCTGTCTCAGTGTGGTCTGTCCAGAACAGCCACCTCCTTCATGGTAGCGACACAAGGTCCAGCCTGAAGTAAGCAGATCAGTGCCAGCAGGCACGACCCAGAGTCTGCCAGCTGATAACCAGAACCAACAACAGGAGCACACCAGCAAGTTAGCACAGAGCTGCTAACTAACAGGAACAAAGGAGCGACCGGATTCCTCCAGCCTGCAACCGCACAGCAACGGACAAGAACCACACCTTTCCTCCAGCAACAGGCTGAGAAAGCAGCACCCTCAAGGACACTCCTTCTCCCCTTTAAGGACTGGTAAACTCTAACTGGGCATAATTAGCATAGCATTACTGCATACATGGTTTACCCCTGTTAATGTATTGACTTGCTTTAATGTTCATTGAGTTTGATTATTGTGATGTGTTGTAGATTACTGTGCAGCCATTAAGTTTAGTTGATGTTAGTTTGTTCACACAGACACAGAGTCTACATACAACTAACCACCTTTCCTGAACCTGGCGCCTTTATCTCAGACACACAGTCTGCAACAGGCCACTGAGGGACAAAGCTAAGCTAACAGCACTTAGCTTCCTTTGTCTCCTTTGCCCCACACCCCAGGGGGTCTGGCCATCACCATTTGGGCTCTCCCCCCACCTTTGTGGACCCATCTCACATTCCTCAGCCTTATCACACACACACACACACACTCTTATTATTTGTTAGTTTAGTCATAGAGATTTAGTTAGATTGTTTGATTTTGTTTCTGTAACAGCAGATATCTTTAATACCTACTCTGCTTCAGCTGTACTTACAACCAAAGTACAAGTCTTTCACCTTAATGAATAACAAATGATGTCCCTGAATTTTGCTCTGTTTTAATACCTGCTGTCTCCTTTAATGTTGTACAAGGGTGAACACTGCCAACCTCCACACTGTCAAGAGCTCCAAAATCCTTCAGCTAGCTATCAATGTGGTAATTTTGGTAGAAATTATAAAACATAATTCCAAATTGATAGTTTAGTATTTTTATGAGACTGAATCAATTAAAACGGCTGTCTTTTCCTCGTTTTTCGAGGTGGTGCCCCAATCGAGGTGGACTTTAATCAAAGTTCATTTATTTTAATAATTATTAATTATCTTTGATAATTATTAATTATTTCTGATAGCCAAATTGAACATTACCACTTGTCAAAGCACAACAAATGGTGCCCCCGTGTGAGGCAGAGTACTGTTGGCAATTGTTCATATTTGTACAATATTAAATTTCAGCATAATTTTGATCAAAACCAACATTTTTGATAAAACTTTAAAACGAACAAAATTATCATTTTTAACCACTAGTCCGTCACAGAAGTACTTCCAGCTGTACTTTCAAGTGCATTGTGGTGAAAATCAATCTAACTAAATTAAGCTAAAAACAATTTGAAGAGTTAGTGTACTGTGAATTAAGGCTAAAGCTAATGCTAATACTGGTGCCTATGTTTGAAAGCAAACATTGAAAGCCTCATAGTGTTACATTTAGAGCTTGCTACTGCTGCTAACCTTTCAGGTAAACCTATCCTGTAGGAAGATTTTTGGTTCTGCATTTGAATGTCACACATTCAATGCAATCTGTCCATTTGCTGTTAACTTAAGTGCTTCCTGTTTGTTCAGACACAGCGTGCCACCGGCCCTGTGAACTTAGAGCTTGAACCTGGTTGTTACTGCCGTGCATTTCAGCCTGAATAAGAAATAGAGCCTGAGAGAGAGCCACAGTGTGCTATCAGCCCTGTGAAGTTAGTACCTAGCTGCAACTGCCACGTGTTCCAGCTTGAGTAACTTAAAGAGACATTCCTGACTGTTACTGCCGTGCATTTCAGTTAGAGAGTCATAATATTTGGTGAGCAAACTTATTTTGTGTAAATCTGCATTTACCTTAATTGGCCTCAGTTTTCTATTCCCACCAGTTCCACTAGATAGTGTATAGCTACCTTCTAGTGCAGGCCACCACAGTCTTTGGTTAGGCTAGTAGTATTCCCCAAGCTACACTTCAAGGTGTCTGCCACTGCAACACCACAGCCAACCACTGTTAAATTCTTGCATTTTATAACTTGTTTTACCTCACCCCTTTTCAGGCAACAATGGAGAACCCCTGTGTAGAACAGTTTTTATTTCTTCCGTAGCACAGAGCCTAAAGCCTGGCTACCCCGAATTCATTAACAAATTGAATTTCAGTGAGTGCACAGAAGAGATAGACTCCCTACTCAACGACAGGTGTGATGCACAGACTGCATCCAAGGGCTCCTTGTTAAAATGCTTGCTCTTAACTTTTCACAGGCAAACCAGCCTCGCCCTTCAGAGCAGAGCAGCCGTAGAGAAGGAGGTAGAAGTACTGAAAGCGCAAAATGCTAGCCTCTTCCATGAGGTTCAGACAGCTAATAAGAAAGCCCTGCGCTACTTGAACGACCTGCACACAGCAGAGTTAGATCTCTGTTCGCAGAAAGAAGAAATGTATAGACTGAAGTCAGAACATTTGGCCCGACCAGAGTCAATCAGCCAGTGTGATTCCGGTTACTCCAATTCACACTCTTCCATAAGTGACAGGTTCAGTTTTTCCCCAAACAGAGGACATGAACTATTCCCACCTGAACACAAGTTCTTGGGAATGAAGTCAGCTCCTCAGCCTCCGCTGAGAGACCGAGCTCAAAGCCACCTGACTTCCCATTCCTCTGAAACAGACATAGAGGAGTTGTCTAGTATATCTTCTAGAAGATATTCTGTCCCAAGTCCCTCATTCACGTCATTGCACGACACATTTCTCCATGCTTGTCCCTCCAAAGATGGGACTAGAACAGTCCAGGACTGCTCAGCCTCCTCTCTGCATCACCGTCAGAGTGGCCGCTGTTCAGCCCCTGTTCTTCCACCACAGAGAAGTGTAGGGCATGATTTACATATCAATGACACTGGCTTAGTCTCGCCTTCACAGAGTCCCCGCCTTGAAGAGCTTGAGCTTCTAGCTAGAAGCATTGACAGGTTTGATCCAGATAACTGTGATCACCAAGTTGAGGACTATTTCAGGGAACTAGACTACAACTTAATTGACTTACCCCATGCAACTGAAAGGGAGAAAGTTAGACTTGTGTGGAAAACCAGCTCTAAAGCGGTCCACAAGTTTATACAGTCATGACCTCCCAGTGTCAGAAATGAGTATAAATTGCTACGTCAAGCACTGACAGAAGAATTTTCCTGTGCTACTGACGACACCACAGCAATAGTTGCAGCCCTACAAATTAAACATGCCCGTCGTGAGCATCCCAAAGAGTACTACCAACGTTTGAGACACGCATATTTCCAGGGAAAGAATGCACCAGGCTTAGAAGAAAGCTCCACCTTCAAGGCCTTATTCTTGAGAAACCTCCACCCATGTGTGCGTACTCACGTTGTACTCAGGACACCAGAAGGTGACCCCTCATTGCAGGAGATACGGAAGATGACACAGCTAGTTTGGGAAACTATTGTCTCTTCCAAAGCAAGGGGGGGGACAAGTGAGCCACCCAGCTCACACACCAAGGTCTCATATATGTCAGCTGCCCCAAAAGTTCACCCTCACAACAGACGAAAGGGGGGTGACAAAAGACCATATAGGGACACTGAGTGTAACCACCAGGTCCGTCCACTGCCCAGGGATAGACACTCCAAGCATAGGAGCAGGAGACTGCCATATGCAGAAATCCAGACAAGGAACAGTGACCAGGTAGCGTACGGGTCAGATGATGACTACAGCATCTCTGACTGCAGCTCAGAACATGGCCATAATCTACCAGACACTGATAGTGACTCTGAATGCCTCTCTCCCTCTGGCTACCAGGAGCGTTACAGCCCTGGGCCACGAAAGAATAAGAGCTCTAGAGCTCACTCCTTTTGGTCATAGCAGCACTGACCGGATGACAGACACCCAATCTTGCACCTCACCTTCACTACAGTTATTTAGGCAAATCTGAATTTGTTAGCAACAGCAACAAACTCATTTGAGCACTCAGTAATGAAACAAACATTACTGAAAGCCTAAATTCTGATTGGATTCAACACCACTGCTCAACTTCCAAGTACACTTGGACCAACTTCATATTTTGTCAGTAAGATCATACAAAACACACTTAGGACACACTGTTATGACTTTGTCATTTTAGGTGCCTCTATCTCTGCTACATAACACACTGACATTTCCTGTTCCCACTAACCCTCACTAACAACTGAGAAACACAGGTTATTAGGATGCAGTATGTCATTGTTGCGTATAAAGAACTGTTTTGTAACGTATGTCTGTTCTAGCTTAGCCAAGATAGATTCAGCATATGCCCAGTTGGATAACAAACTGCCCAGTAGTTACCAACTTGTTTCACCTGGACTGACAAAAATGAACAATGGCCGAAACATGCACAATTATCCCATCAGCATCCCACATCAGGTGACATCTGATGGCAGGGGGGATGTTGGGCTTCACTATACGGTGAACAGCACATGGTGAAGACCGCATGTTTCTTTTCTGTGTGGAACTATTGGGCTCCTTTCCCCAATGCCCCCAGTTTCAGCAGTCCCATTGGCCGGAGGGGACACATGATTTTACGACCTCAGCCCAAGAAAACCAGTTCAACCCCACTGAACTCTCTTTTCTGATCGCTCTTTTCTGCTCCCTCTTATCCTGACGTCTCTCCTGCAAAGGAGAGACCAGCTCCCCTGATCTCTCCTGAAGAGGAGAGAAGCTCAATTCAGCTAAGCTCTGTCTCAGTGTGGTCTGTCCAGAACAGCCACCTCCTTCATGGTAGCGACACAAGGTCCTGCCTGAAGTAAGCAGATCAGCGCCAGCAGGCACGACCCAGAGTCTGCCAGCTGATAACCAGAACCAACAACAGGAGCACACCAGCAAGTTAGCATAGAGCTGCTAACTAACAGGAACAAAGGAGCGACCGGATTCCTCCAGCCTGCAACCGCACAGCAACGGACAAGAACCACACCTTTCCTCCAGCAACAGGCTGAGAAAGCAGCACCCTCAAGGACACTCCTTCTCCCCTTTAAGGACTGGTAACAAACTCTAACTGGGCATAATTAGCATAGCATTACTGCATACATGGTTTACCCCTGTTAATGTATTGACTTGCTTTAATGTTCATTGAGTTTGATTATTGTGATGTGTTGTAGATTACTGTGCAGCCATTAAGTTTAGTTGATGTTAGTTTGTTCACACAGACACAGAGTCTACATACAACTAACCACCTTTCCTGAACCTGGCGCCTTTATCTCACACACACAGTCTGCAACAGGCCACTGAGGGACAAAGCTAAGCTAACAGCACTTAGCTTCCTTTGTCTCCTTTGCCCCACACCCCAGGGGGTCTGGCCATCACCATTTGGGCTCTCCCCCCACCTTTGTGGACCCATCTCACATTCCTCAGCCTTATCACACACACACACACACTCTTATTATTTGTTAGCTTAGTCATAGAGACTTAGTTAGATTGTTTGATTTTGTTTCTGTAACAGCAGATATCTTTAATACCTACTCTGCTTCAGCTGTACTTACAACCAAAGTACAAGTCCTTCACCTTAATGAATAACAAATGATGTCCCTGAATTTTGCTCTGTTTTAATAAATGTTTTAATACCTGCTGTCTCCTTTAATGTTGTACAAGGGTGAACACTGCCAGCCTCTACACTGTCAAGTACTCCAAAATCCTTCAGCTAGCTATCAATGTGGTAATTTTGGTAGTAATTATTAAATTAATTATAAAACATAATTCCAAATTGATAGTTTAGTATTTTTATGAGACTGAATCAATTAAAACGGCTGTCTTTTCCTCGTTTTTCGAGGTGGTGCCCCAATCGAGGTGGACTTTAATCAAAGTTCATTTATTTTAATTATTAATTATCTTTGATAATTATTAATTATTTCTGATAGCCAAATTGAACATTACCACTTGTCAAAGCACAACATGTGATAGGGAGAAAGTCTGTGTTCAGTGGTCGAGTAAATGTTTTTATGATGCGTTAGGCATTCATCTCTTTAGTTGTAGTTCTACATTAGTGAGCTTGTGTGTTTATTTGGTCGGCTGGCTTGAATTTATGAGAATAGTGTGTGTGTTCGAGAGGGAAAGTGTAGCGTACATGTTTTTGTGCTGGTGGTTTCTATTGGTACAGACAATATCTTTTGCTACCGCTGTATAATTTTGCGCGCTTCTGTCTAGAGTCTTTGTCTGCTTTGTTAGCGGCCAGCACGGTAACTTCCACGGTAACTGTAGTGTGTAGTGATTTTGTGTGTGTACACTTGTTTAGTAAACATGTAACTAAGTTAGTTAGTTTAATGTGTGTGTGTGTGTGTGTGTGAATTGGCGAACGAGCCATTGTGAGAAAGTGTGTGTAAAGTGATGTATTTTTAGTTAGTATTATCAAGTAGACAGTGAAAGGCTTTGTTTGTTTTGGATATTAATGGTTGTGGATTATATTTTTCTTTATCAGTTTAGCTTACTGACAGGAAAGCCAGATGGTGACACATTGAAAGGACCATCCCATTGACCCATCTGAAGATGTGGAGCAGAGTTGGTGTAAGTTAAATACATTGTTGCAAGATAAAGAGTGGTTGTTAATGCAAAAGTGTACTTATGGTCTGTGGAATGAATGAAGAACTTAATGTAAACATGTATCTTGATATGTTGTTTTGACAGGTCCACCTGAGTGATTATGTTGGGATGCCAATCCTGGCACAGCTGATGTGGTCCTCATCCTATGTCACACTTGACGAGACCCCATCAAAGCCAGTGGACCAGCCAAAGCCATAGGTGCCCAAGTTTTCTCCCAAGGTGGTTGTGAGGGGAGAAGAGCCTGCAACACGTCCACCAGTTGACCCATCTGCATGGCTGTTAGAATGTCTTTTTCATGTAACATGCTGTAGGGACATGTGTCCTAGATAACATACACGTTCCTCTCAAGTCAGCATTCTATCTTCCTGACTCCACTTTGTCTGGACGATGGTCAGCACATGTAAAGGTTAAGTCCATCTTTGGGGTACCCCCTCACATACCTGAAACCAGATCTTGCTTGTGGAATCCTATATATATATATATGTGAAAGCTTTGCTCTGTATTCTTTAGTCTCATCTATGCCTGTGATGTTAGACTCCGAGCTCGTAAACCTACATAAACTTCTTGAATGAACCTTGGACTACTCTCTTCATTACTACAACCACAGAAAAGCATCCCTACAATGGCCAGTAGTTGGACTACGCTTTGCTGATCATGAGGTCTCTCTGCATTGCTGTTTTCCGAGACCAGCAAGGAAGGTATGGCTTTTTTGACCCACACTCTAGGCAACCCAATGGCTTACCCCATGGTCCAGGTGGTACTGGCACAGCTGTCATGTTTCTGTTCACACATTTGAATGATCTAAAATCAAAGATTGTCACCACTGTGTGACAATGATTATATGCCAAACCTATCAAAATGTAAAACAAAAAGTGAAAGTTTCAAAGAAGAGTTAAGACACAGAGCTAAAGATGCAGTTCTTAACAGACAGAAAAAAATTCTATGAAATTGAACGTTACAGGCACAATGTTGAGTGCAGAAAGAGAAAGATGTCCTACATGACGAGTCGCTATCAACAAGACTCCAACTTCAGGCAAAGACAGAGATCATATATAAGGAATCGTTACAGTGGAGACAGTGGCTTTCAACAAAGACAGAGATCGTACATAAACACCCGCTATCACTTGAATGCTGGGTTCAGACAAAGGATCCTGCATTCAGATCCAAACAAAAAGAAACAATGAGACGACTCATGAGAAACAAAAGTGTTGACTAGAACCGTGCGTTGTGCATTGAAAGTAAGACGAAGGTACAGACAGATAAACAGACAGCATAACCAGAGGGATGACACTGAGAGAAGCCATAGATATTTTTCAACTACAAATAAAGAACGGGTACGTTAAAGATGCACGTGTCTGAAGCCTGCCTCACAGACAGGTTTGTTCATATTTGTACTGATGAATGTCAAAATTCACAACAGTATACAGCACCAGATGAGAGAGAGTGAGTGGATCTGTCATAGTTGTCATGATCACCTCAAGAATGGTAGCATGCCAGCCCTTGCCATGGCTAATCATTTACACCTGGCAGATATTCCAGATGAACTCTTTGATTTGAATATATTGGAGAGGCATCTCATTGCTAAATGCATAGCATTTGCCAAAATTAACCCACGTCCCAAAGGTCAGCAGAGAGCCATCCATGGCAACGTGGTGTGTGTTCCTTCTGAAGTGCAAGAAACGGTCAATGCCTTACCCAGACTGAGAAGCGAATCACAGGTCATGAGAGTGCTGACAACCAAGCTGAGCGGCAGACAGATCAGAATGCTAATGCTGAGGGTGATGAACCTAATGGCGGTATTGTACTCAAGTCATGTCTACAGTCTAGTGATATTTCAGAGGAGATATTACGTTTCAGTGAGGGAATCTACTCTGTTGCTCCAGCTGAAGGACAAAAACCTGTAAGCTTTTTCAGAACTCCTATACTTGAAGCAATGGCATTCCCAGTTCAGTTTGCCACTGGTGAAAACACGCTAGACTAAACCAGGCCTGTGAAATTAACACCTTGCAGTTATTTCAAAACCAGACTTTGCTGTATCGATGACTGTTTAACATAATACATCTGGACACTTCCAGTATGAGAATACAACTGCGGAAAGACAAACCTTTTACTCGAGATAATCGTAAAATAACCAACGCCATGTTGAGAGACAAAGTAGAGGTTGAAAAACTATTGCGTAACAAAGATGCAGTCTGATTTATGATGCCACTGAGAGGCACCCCGGCCTACAGGGAAAAAACCACAAAAGATCTGTTTGCTATGATCAGACGGTTGGGAACTCCTACTTTCTTTTGCACATTTTCTGCTGCAGAAATGCGCTGGAAAGAGGTTATTACAGCAATTAAGACTCAACAAGGTGAACAAGTAAACTTCGAACTCAATTGGTCCTCAAAGTGCGACATATTGCGCAGCAAACCTGTGGCGACCATGCGTATGTTTGACAAATGTGTCGAGGCGCTGTTCAGAGATTTAATGCAACCTGCATTAACATAACTAGCGCGGTAGTACCAACGACCTGAGGCTTTTGCCAACCATATAGCAACTACGTCCTGGAAACCGGGCCCAGTCTTCATTCCTACCAAAATTCCATGGGGCAGCTGCAACACCACCCAGTTGTTGGAAGACAACAACTGCAGTCCAGTCCATAAAGACAATATTGAGGTCAAAGATCAACCTGTGGATCATTAATTTTAAAGGGGGACGGTCTCTATCTCTCCCAACCCCAGGATTCTCAGGACCTGTGCGACATGTGCCATCTCTTCAACCTGAGCCTGGACCAGGAAAAAGTACCAATGTTGGGGTAAGAAAGCCCAAGAAGAAAGGGCAACGCCGGGTGAGGTTCTGGGAACTTCTCTCCTTCTGTTTTCCCATCTCCACCCTGGCATCAACAGATACTCATCTTCAAGCTGACATTGATTGTCACAGAGTGTTCCCACAAAGTAGATCAGTCACTGAAGATGATTGAGCACTAGTGGAATTGTAGAATCAGAGTTGTAAGCAAATACTTTGAAACTGGAACTTGAACCACAATGCTAACTCCTTCTTTCCCTCCGCCATCAGGCTCCTTAACAGCCAATAGGAGTCACAACTACCTCTAATCTGCACATTGACTGTACTTTATGTTAAGTTGCACATTTTGTAAATATATTGATATGTTAAACAATAGCAGTTTATTTAGCAATAGTAGTTTATATTTATATGTTTTTATATTTTATTCTATCTTCTTTTTTTTACTCTTTGGCATTCAGTGTGGATGGCAAAGTAAGATTTTCATTGTACAGGGAAACTCATTTCTGCACTGTACACTTGACAATAAACACTTTGAATCTTGAATACTAAGTAGAGGTGTTAACATTGCTGTGATATTCAGGTTTTTGCACACTTCATAGATTAGTTTGCTCTTTCAGTAGCTCAAGCATTTCTGGTCTAATTAACTTTCTGTAAAACTCCACAGGATAATGAATATCTGGAGGTGTGACACTCCTTTGAATGTGAAAAAGGTTTCTTTCTCTAAGAAGATCCTTTTTCCTTGGAAAGTTGTATTTTGCAGCACAGGACTCATGTTTGGCAGTAGTACCTCATCTAAATCATCTTATTCGCTACTGTCTGAATTGCGATACACTTGACTCAACGCATCCCTCAAACTCACTGTCATCTCCAGTGACGATTGCCAGTACATCCTGAAGACTGTATTGCTTCCTGTTATCCATTCATCTACAATGAAATTAAATTGACATTGAAACTGGATCAAAATGGAATAGTTTATTTTTGAGTGTCTCAGTTAGAGCCAAGGTGCATTTTTTTGTAATGATATGCAAACTTGTTTTATCTTTAAATGTGCTTTTTTAAAAATTGAATTTTTCAAGCACTGTTCTTAGTGAGAAGGATGTCACTTGGAATTTTCCATGAGTTTAAGGTTAATAGCCCAATGTAAAATGTCACAGGAATATTCACTGATGGGCAGTGGGCAGGCAGGATTCAGGGTGTTTAAGGTACAGCTTGGAATCTGAGAGACACCATCAGTGAAACACTGATTAGAGTCAGCAGTTCTTTGGCATTGTGATGTACAGAAGACCAAGAAAGTGTGCTGCTGCTTTGGAGGCCTTTAAAGGGTGAAAGGGGTAAAGATAAATCTACTGATTAATTAGACCTTGTCAATTTTATTTAGAGTCGTGAGGAATGGGATGTGAATTCTCGGTAAGTCAGGTTCCTGGCAGTTCATCATGTTCTCCCACAACATAGCACATTTTACACTGACAGGAGTTTTAATAACAGGTTGTTAGATATCTGGGTTTTGTGCTTTAATGTTAAAGCTTCCCTTGGCCAACATAAGCTGCTATGGTGGACCAGGACACAGACACCAGGGAAGAGTGAGTGAGGAGCTGGGGTTGATATACTGCAGATGCCATGAGCTGATTGATGACAGGTGTGTAGTCTGAGTAAGGTGATGAACTCATTGATGGCAGGTGTGCTACTGAGACCATGCTACAGAGACAGCTGGGAATACAAGACAGTACTGAGGCACTGTCAAACTGGTTACAAAAGCAGTTATTCTGTCCCTGCACAATACAAGAGTATATCCAAAAATAGTAATTCACTTCAATATCCAAGATAAGAGAATGGAGATGCCTAAAGAAAAAAACACTAACAATAAACTTTAAAGATATTCATTCATTCATCCTAGAAGACAGCAAAATAATTCCAGAGACTCAAAGAGCAAGAGACCTACAACTCTGTGGTACAGTTCTCACTGGCGCAACATGTGTGTTGCAAAGGGGCTCAGGATAAAAAAAAAAGATGAGTCCACCAACCCAAGACCTATCACATCAAAACAACTGTTATTCTGGCTACCAGCATGACCAAACACATTTTTAGCACAGAAGGGCAGGGGCATTTCTTCAAAGAAATGCTGGAGACAAGGGAAATGGTCCAACTAGAGATGACCACAGACTCATGACAAACAAATACAGGAGGAAGTGGGAATGAACCTCTCAAGAAATGAGATGTTGACTGATGCAGACATCTCTGTTCTGTCAAGAGTGGATTTATTCAGGTTTTTTCCAAAAAAGTATTTTTTTTAATGCTCATTAATTGAGTGCAGAAACTATTTTGTTTTGGGCAGACACAAGGCCTGCAATATTCAAGTGTATTTGTATAAAGAGAAGGACTTGTGAGGATAATGTAAGAAATTGAGTTTAAAGTGTACATTGCACTCATTTATTCTGCATTCATTCTATTTTATATATTGTAACCAAATTTCTGTGGGGTGATACTTCATTTGGAAACCTTTTACCATGTTCTCAGATTATATTTTAATTTAAGATAATTTAATGATAATTATGATGAACTGCCCACATTAATTTTACAGAGGGTAGGAGTGCTACAGAAGTCATATACATTATGCAGTACTCTGTGCTTAAGAGACAAAGTCAGTTTGTCAGTAAAACAAATTTGTCACACCACAGAGGATTTAATTGATAAATCAGTAAATATAAAACAAATGTTTTTAGAATGGTTCATGTAATTGTGTGGAGGAAGCCTATCAAGTAATGAACTGGTCGATATTTTGTAGTTTTATTATTCATTCATTTTTCCTGATTTATTTTGTAGTAGTCTCCTGTTCTTCCTGCCTTTGTGTGTTTTCCCGCCTTTGTGATTTCCTTCACCTGTTCCTTGTTTGCCTCACCTGTTTTCAGTCACTACTTATACCTGGACAAATCCCTTGATCATTAGTTTGTCTCAGTCTGCTGTCAGTGTCAGTCCTTATGGTTCGCTTCTGAATTTTTGTTACGGCTACCTCAAGTATGTCTTCATCTTTTGCTTTTTTAATATTAAAATGTCTTATGAGCTACCTGCTCATTATTTGCTCGTTATTGAAAACATTGGCATATTTTACACTAAGACCCAGCAATACCTATGGTTTTCAAAGACCTGGCATTCAGTCTGTTTTTATGTCCTCATATTCCACTTAAATAACTTTTCTGAACAAATGTCCTTTTGTTGGTTAATCTATATTAAGTCATCATTAAAACAGAAAATGGGCTTTCCTGGCCTGGAAAGTGGATTAGATCAGGGGCAGCAGCTGGGGCAAAAAGTTCCCTCTAACGGAAAATATGTGCAACATCCTTCAACAATAGCACATACTCCTCCTTGAGCAGTTGAAGCATCTAAGGCCATTCTATTATCACTAACAAACTGACAGATTAAATCCAGTTCATTGCTAATAGCATGAGTCCCTTAAGTGTGGCATTAGCTACCAATGCTAAATTGTGGCGTGTAAGCACTATAAGGTAATGATTAGCGTATTGTAGCTCTGTTCAAAAATATTGACCTGAAAACTATACACTATATAAACAAACACTAACAAATGATTTAATTTCAACAAAGAACGTGCACTGTCATTGCATTTCACCCACAAACAACATTTCATCTTTTCTCTGCCTCATATGCCAAACTAAACCAATTACACTTGTTAAATCAGGCACCACAGTTGAACTTAAACTAAATAGTTATAAGGGAGATCTATACATTTAAAACAACAAATTATCCCCTCGTGATCATTAAAGTACGTTGGCACCACTGTTGCATCTACATGATACTGTGGTGTTTTTATATACACATGATCAATCAGTGTGCCTCTCTCTGTCGTGGGCAGCAAGACAAATTGAACATATGTCCTGTCTGTCATAAATTTGCAGATTGTGGATGATTTTAAAATATTATTAAAATCTCCCATGACAGCAATATTGTTACTGAGTGGATCTAACCAATCAAGTAACTTCCCTAAGTTCTGTTTAAACAGACACAGGATATGATGGTAGTCGATAAACAACTACTAATATCAGAAGTAGCATAGTGACACACCAAACACTCTACATACAAGTCTACATGTGGCACTTGTAGAATGTTACATAAGTCAGTATCTGCAGTGTACATGCAAACACCACCATGTTGTTGGTCTTTCAAAACCATAAAGTTTGAAAACTATAATCTTTACTTCATCCAACAATGAAGCACCAGGTAGCCATGTTTCAGTCACAGCAATACAGTTAACCTGCAAATGCTGTGTACATGATGTCAAATCAGAAATGTGACTACTCAAGTTCTGCACATTCATTAAAAAGACACCAAAATGTGCGCTTCGATTGTCTGTCTTGTTACATTTTGTGTCAAATTGTGGCATAGTTTGAATAGCATCCTGAATGTCATCTTTGCAGTATATGGTTTTGATGTTAAAGTTCTGAATAATTAACCCTTGCAGACTTGTAACTCGACTAAGTGCTACATATGCTTGGCCTGCAGAGAAAGTCGTCTTCAGAGACCCAACAGCGCTGTCAACAGTGATGCCTTGTACTTTGAACAGTACAGGCCCAGGCTAATCTAAGTGGAAACTGGTGACGCAAACCGCCTTTAGTGGTCACTGTTTCCTCCTGGTTCTATTCCAGTTGAATCAACCAAGTCTACAGACACTCACACATCTCTTCCTCCTTTGTGATCAAACATTAACAGAGTTAACTATGTGTGTTACTGTGCCACAAACACCATTAACTAAACAATCAGCAACATCTACATTTTTGCACAGCATCACACACTCATTCCTTCCCAACAACAGCTGCTCAGCTAAACATGTGTTATGTTTTAGTATGGTGACCACTCTATAACCCCAGTTTCCCTGTTTTCTTATTATTAACTTAATCTTGTTCCTCTATTTCAACATAATCAGGACAACTCTGAAACAACTGCTGAATGTTATGCTCATTTACTTGTATATTAGTGGGAAAGATGTGTAAAGCTGAGCTGACTTCACCAGTTTCCTGACTTTTTTTTAAAATCTGAACATCACTCTCTCATATGCATGTGTCCTTTGACCGTGTTCTAACTCAATTCAGCAGTTCTGCAAAAACACTGTTTTTCTGCCTGACTATCTGTGTAAATTCAACTACTTTCAAAAAGACTGGATCACAAATTAACACCAACATCATCAACATACAGAGCTTTCCCTTCCACTCGAGGCAACTGGAAGAAATCTCCAATAGCAAGTATACTAACATTACCAGAGAGATAGGTGAGGGACCTTTCGTCAAACTAGATTTTGACAGGTACCACGCCCCCTTGAACTTTGTTTGACCCCCCTCAATCGGCCTCAATCAGGCCGGCCTCACTCACACACTGTACATCATGGACGCCGACAGCAGCGAAGGGTTTTATGTGAGCCTGCCCTCCAACGCTAGTAAAGATGTGTTTCAAGATAACACCAGCTCGAGTTTCACTGTAGATTTAGCCAAGGCTATTGAACTGAAGGGGAAATGGGTGGTGGGTCTGTGTGAAATCATTTAC
Organism: Pempheris klunzingeri; assembly: GCF_042242105.1. Classification (NCBI taxonomy): domain Eukaryota; kingdom Metazoa; phylum Chordata; class Actinopteri; order Acropomatiformes; family Pempheridae; genus Pempheris; species Pempheris klunzingeri. The sequence continues at coordinate 2,776,247 of NC_092021.1, forward strand.
CCACATACATGGTATACTCTGCCTACACATAATGCTTATTTCGAAATCGTCAAAGTGGAGGGTGACCCGCAACCGGTGGTGATTCAGAGATTTGGTCAAGGCAGGCATTTTGACAAACCAAAAGACCTCTTGGAACCATTCCTCAAAAAGTACGACCCGACCACGCAGGTGCATTACAATAACGTGACCAAAGGCAGTGGTCAGTACAAAATACGCGTCTATGCCCCCCTGGCCTATCTGCTGGGAATGAAAATAGGAGAATGGTGGACCCTCTCTAACCGCAGAGCTCCTTATCCCTGCGATCTGAGCATAGGGATTTATAACCTGTTTGTATACACAGATATCATTCAGTATCAGCAGGTGGGCGACAGTCACTCACCTCTGCTGGGTATCGTCCACGTGAAAGGGGATTTTGGAGACGTGGTGAACGTTAGGTATAACACCGTTCATTACTTACCAGTATCTAAAGGATACATCAAAAGTATTCACATCGAGATCAAGTCGGCTCGTGACAGGTGCATGAACTTTATGTATGGAAAGAGCATACTGAAGCTCCACTTTAAACCGGTTAAGTCCTTGTAAAGACTCATGGCATTTCACGGACAGGATCCTCGACGTCTTGTGAGACGGCTCTCCTGTGAGCTTCCTGTTACGGTAAGCGTCATTTCCGGCTATCTGAGTTTCCGTGTACTGTGCTATCAACAGCGTCTCACATTCCTTCTTCTCCACTGGGTCTATTTTCACGCTTTACTAACCTAACCACCAGCTGTACATTTAAATTTAAAACCTGCACACATATCTCACTTCTTGTGGTGAAAATCTCGTTATTTCTGTAGCTTAATACCTAAATCACTAGCTAGCTTATTAAAGCTAAAACCGCTACAATGGCTTCTCTCTCTCCCTCTCAGTCTCCTGCTGTCTCCTGCTCAGTGTGCCACATGTTTAGTTATTCCTCGGCCTCCATTAGTGAAACGGGCACCTGTAATAAGTGTAGTTTATTTGCTGTACTGGAGGCGAGGCTCAGTGAGTTGGAGACACGGTTCCGCACCATGGAGCATAAGTCAGCTGTAGCTAGCCAGCCCCCAGTAGCCGGTGCGGGCCGACCTAGCTTAGCTCCTACTCCCCCAGCGGTTCCCGCACAGCCGGGAAACCAGGGCGGCTGGGTGACTGTCCGGAGGAAACATAGCCCAAAGGAGAAGCCCACGGTGCACCACCACCTTCAGGTTTCCAACCGATTCTCCCCACTCAGAGACACACCCGCTGAGAAACAGACTCTGGTCATTGGAAGCTCCATAGCCAGGAACGTGAAGCTAGCGGCACCAGCGAACATAGTTAAGTGCATCCCGGGGGCCAGAGTGGGCGACATCGAATCAAACTTAAAACTGCTGACGAAGGCTAAACGTAGATTTGGTAAGATTGTAATTTACGTCGGTGTTAATGACACCCGATTACGCCAATCGGAGGTCACTAAAATTAATGTGGAGTCCGTGTGTAACTTTGCTAAAACAATGTTGGACTCCGTAGTTTTCTCTGGTCCCCTGCCCAATCTGATCAGTGACGACATGTACGAGGTGGTGCCCAGCTAACAATGTGGGCTTCATAGATAATTGGAAGTCTTTCTGGGGAAAACCTGGTCTCGTTAGAAGAGACGGCATCCATCCCACTTTGGATGGAGCTGCGCTCTTATCTAGAAATATGGCGAAGTTTATTAGTCCTAAAACTTGACAATCCAGAGTCGAGACCAGGAGGCAGAGCTGCAGTCTTACACGCTTCTCTGCTCCTCCATTAGTACAGTCACCCACCCAACATCCCATAGAGACTGTGTCTGTCCCCCGACCACTCAGATCATTTAGATCTATTAAGTCCAACAGGAGAGGAGTCCAGCTTAAACATTTAATCCAAGTTAGTACCACTGGCACAATGAAACAGGACAGGAGAGTGAAATGTGGACTTTTAAACATCAGATCTCTGCCATTCAAAGCTGTTTTAGTAAACGATCTGATATCTGACCATGAAATTGATTTATTGTGTCTGACTGAAACCTGGCTACATCCTGAGGAGTATGAGCGCACACTGAGGCTGCACACACAGCCTCAGTGTGTGCTCAGTCTCCTCTTTCCTGTTACGGTAAGCGTCATTTCCGGCTATCGGAGTTTCCGTGTATTGCGCTGTCAACAGCGTCTCTCATTCCTTTTTCTCCACTGGATCTATTTTCACGTTTTACTGTCTTAACCACCAGCTGTACATTTAAATTTACAAACCTGCACACATTTCTCACTTCTTGTGGTGATAATCTCGTTATTTCTGTAGTTTTTACCTAAATCACTAGCTAGCTTCTTAAAACTAAAACCACTGCAATGGCTTCTCTCTCTCCCTCTCAGTCTCCTGCTCAGTGTGCCATATGTTCAGTTACTCCTCGGCCTCCTTTAGTGAAACTGGTACCTGTAATAAATGGAGTTTATTTGCTGTACTGGAGGCGAGGCTTAGTGAGTTGGAGACACGGTTCCGCACCATGGAGCATAAGTCTGTAGCTGTAGCTAGCCAGCCCCCAGTAGCCGGTGCGGGCCGACCTAGCTTAGCTCCTACTCCCCCGGCGGTTCCCGCGCAGCCGGGAAACCAGGGCGGCTGGGTGACTGTCTGGAGGAAACATAGTCCCAAGGAGAAGCCCACGGTGCACCACCACCTTCAGGTTTCCAACCGATTTTCCCCACTTAGCGACACACCCGCTGAGAAACAGACTCTGGTCATTGGAAGCTCCATAGTCAGGAACGTGAAGCTAGCGGCACCAGCGAACATAGTTAAGTGCATCCCGGGGGCCAGAGCGGGCGACATAGAGTCAAACTTAAAACTGCTGGCGAAGGCTAAACGTAGATTTAACAAGATTGTAATTCACGTCGGCGTTAATGACACCCGATTACGCCAATCGGAGGTCACTAAAATTAATGTGGAGTCGGTATGTAACTTTGCTAAAACAATGTCGGACTCCGTAGTTTTCACTGGTCCCCTGCCCAACCTGACCAGTGATGACATGTACAGCCGCATGTCATCATTTAACCGCTGGCTGTCGAGGTGGTGCCCAGCTAACAATGTGGGCTTCATAGACAATTGGCAGTCTTTCTGGGGAAAACCTGGTCTCATTAGAAGAGACGGCATCCATCCCTCTTTGGACGGAGCTGCGCTCTTATCTAGAAATATGGCGAAGTTTATTAGTCCTAAAACCTGACAATCCAGAGTCGAGACCAGGAGGCAGAGCTGCAGTCTTACACACTTCTCTGCTCCGCCATTAGAACAGTCACCCACCCAACATCCTATAGAGACTGTGTCTGTCCCCCGACCACTCAGACCATTTAGATCTATTAAGTCCAACAGGAGAGGAGTTCAGCATAAACATTTAATCAGAGTTAATACCACTGGCACTATGAAACAGGACAGGAGAGTTAAATGTGGACTTTTAAACATCAGATCTCTGCCATCCAAAGCTGTTTTAGTAAATGATCTGATATCTGACCATCATATTGATTTATTGTGTCTGACTGAAACCTGGCTACATCCTGAGGAGTATGTTAGCCTTAATGAGGCCACTCCTCCCAGTCATACTAATACTCATATTCCCAGAGATTCTGGACGTGGAGGTGGAGTTGCAGCAATCTTTAACTCTAGTTTAATAGTCCAACCTAGACCCAAACTTAATTATAACTCCTTTGAAAACCCTGTTCTTAGTTTTTCACACCCAACCTGGAAAACTCTAAAACCAGTGTTGGTTGTCACAGTGTACCGCCCTCCTGGCCCGTACTCTGAATTCTTAACTGAGTTTTTATCAGATTTAGTCCTTAATGTGGACAAAGTGATTATAGTAGGTGATTTTAATATTCATGTGGATAATGATAATCTCAGCACTGCTTTTGTCTCACTACTGGACTCAATTGGCTTCTCCCAGAGTGTAAATGAACCAACTCACTGTTTTAATCACACTCTTGACCTTGTTTTGGCTTATGGTGTTGAAACTGAACATTAATAGAAGAAAATAAAAGCAACCCTAGATTCCTTTTCAGCACAATAGCTAGGCTGACAAGGAGCCAGAACTCTATTGATCCTTGTGTTCCCTTAGAGCTCAACAGTAATCACTTCATGAGCTTCTTTAATGATAAAATTCTAACTATTAGGGACAAAATTCAGCACCTCCTGCCCTCAACAGGGTCTGGTCCAACTTCAAACCTAGGAATCATGGAAACAGCTGTTACACCTGATGTGTACTTGGACTGTTTTTCTCCAATTGATCTTGCTGAATTGACCTCAATAATCTCCTCATCTAGACCGTCAACATGTCTCCTAGACCCCATTCCTACTGGACTCCTTAAAGAGGTCCTGCCCCTAATTAACGTCCTTACTGGATATGACAAATCAGTCTTTACTAACAGGCTATGTACCGCAGTCCTATAAAGTAGCAGTAATTAAACCTCTCCTGAAAAAGCCTACTCTTGATTCAGGTGTGTTAGCTAACTATAGACCTATATCCAACCTTCCCTTTCTCTCCAAGATCCTGGAGAAAGTCGTAGCTAATCAGCTGTGTCATTTTTTAAACTCTAATAGTCTATTTGAAGATTTTCAGTCAGATTTTAGAGCGAACCACAGCACAGAGACAGCACTGGTGAAGGTTACAAACGACCTCCTTATGGCATCAGACAGATGCCATTCTCTCTGTCCTGGTCTTGTTAGACCTGAGTGCTGCTTTCGACACCATTGACCATCACATCCTGTTACAGAGACTGGAACAGTTCATTGGTATAAAAGGAACTGCATTAAGCTGGTTTAAGTCCTATTTACTGGATCGATTTCAGTTTGTACATATTAACAATGAATCCTCTGTCCACACTAAGGCTAGACATGGAGTTCCACAAGGTTCAGTGCTTGGACCAATACTCCTTATTTTATATATGCTTCCTCTGGGTAATATTATCAGGAAGCACTCCATTAATTTCCACTGTTATGCAGACAATACACAATTATATTTATCAATAAAGCCTGATGAACCCAATCAGTTGGCTAAACTTCAAATCTGCCTTAAGGACAAAGTCCTGGATGAGCAGCAACTTTCTGCTGCTAAATTCAAATAAAACTTAAGTTATTTTGCTTGGCCCCGGACACCTCAGAGACAGCTTTTCTACTACCATAACTGCTCTGGACGGCATTAATCTGGCCTCCAGCTCCACTGTGAGGAATCTGGGAGTCTTATTTGATCAGGATTTGTCCTTTAACTCACACATTAAACAGATTTCTAGAACTGCCTTTTTCCATCTATGTAATATTGCCAAAATCAGGCCCATCATATCCACAGACGATGCAGAAAAATTGGTCCATGCATTTGTCACTTCTAGGTTGGACTATTGTAACTCATTATCAGGCTGCCCCAATAAGTCTTAAAGACTCTCCAGCTGGTCCAGAACGCTGCTGCTCGTGTTCTGACAACTAAAAGAAGAGACCACATTTCTCCTGTACTGGCTTCTCTTCATTGGCTTCCAGTAAAATCTAGAATAGAGTTTAAAATCCTTCTCCCCACCTACAAGGCTCTTAAGGGTCAGGCTCCATCATATCTTAAAGAGCTTATAGTACCGTACTACCCTACTAGAGTACTGCGCTCCCAGAATGCAGGTCTACTGGTGGCTCCCAAAGTCGCCAAAAGTAGTGCAGGAGGCAGAGCCTTCAGCTATCAGGCTCCTCTCCTGTGGAACCTCCTTCCAGTTTGGGTTCGGGGGGGCAGACACCCTCTCTACATTTAAGAGTAGACTAAAAACCTTCCTTTTTGACAAAGCATATATTTAAGGGCTGGATCAGGCCTTAGACCAGCCCCTAGTTATGCTGCTATAGGCTTAGACTGCCGGGGGACTCCTATGGTGCACTGAGCTCCTCTATTCTCTATCCTCCTCTTCCTCGGTTCCTATGGATCCTGGTCCTGGTCCCGCTGATGTGGTTCTCCATCAGCCAATGGATGTGCGTCTGTCCAAGGCTACAGGCCTGTCTGTCCTTGGGAGCTGGATCTCTCCTTCACTGTGGTGCTCCCGGAGATTTCTCTTTTCCCACTGGGTTTTTTGAGTTTTTCCTTCCCGAAGAAGGAGGGTCATAAAGGGCAGGTGATGCCTCGGACTGATCCATCGGACTGATCCACTGGCCTCATCGACTGCTGGACTCTTTATTAGATTGTTTGTTCGCTTACACTTGTTTATTTCAGTGAACTTTGTAAAGCACTATGAGACACTCTGTTGTGATATTGGGCTATACAAATAAAATAAGTAAAATAAGTAATAAAATGATGATATTACTGGTTGCTGGCCAACAGATCAGAAATAATGTCTCAATTGCTCCACATCCCAATATCACCTGTACTGATCCCCATTCAACGACTAATAACATGGCATTTGAAGTTTCTCTACAGCATGCAGAGACTTGTGTTTGTTCAACATCACCATCAGGCCCTCACCTAGGCCAGTCAAGTTGCCAAACTAAAATATTTGTGAACACTTCAGCATCAACCAATTGTTCTCACAGATGGCCTAATAACACCGTGACAAGATTTGCATGTCCATTTAGACAACTCTCATCCCAACCAGGAATAATGTGGTCTTGTGGTTAAAAAGGCCTATCATGGCTTGCCACCTATTTCAGTGGTCTGGTTGTTGCCATCCATCAATTGTCGCAACTGATACAAAAGTCTTCCATAAGAAGACTTCTACCACATATCTTTGCTTTCGCAAAAATATTCCCTCCAAATACAATGACTACGTGTTAGCTGATCCCTGGACTTCTCCCAACACCAATATTGGCTGGTCCTTGTTTCTAGGCGGTGGAACGGCTGCAGCCCTGAACAAAATTAATGGACTGGCTTGGTCTGTTCTTTCCCTGGCAAACCATACTGAAATGGCCCTTTCCTTGATTAACACCGAAATGGTTGCCATCAGAACAGCAGTTATCCAACACAGACTAGCTCTTGACATAATTTTAGCTGAAAAAGGGGGTGTTTGCAAAATACTCAATGTCTCTTGTTTTTATGTGCTTGATGAATATGAGAACATCACTGATATCATCAAACATATGCGAGATGCCATTCAACCCCCACCAGTAGCAGATGACTCATGGTTCTCTTGGCTAAAATCTTGGGGCCAAGGATGGTCATCATGGTTTTTAACAATGATCATCCCAATTATAGTCATTTTCTTATTATTCTGTACCTTGATTCCGTGTATGTTGAGATGGCTGTCTAGCGTGCTGACTAGTAAGATAATCCAATCCTCTACCTACGTTCATGCGGACGTTAACAATACGGGTCAAAATTCAACCTCATCTCACAGCCCTGATTCCCCTTATTGTTCCAGCTCAGACTCTGACTTTGACATTCTGTAAACAATTACTACCACTATTTTATTTTTATTTCTTTTTATGTACAGATAATTCTTTTTTTGTTTGTATTCTAAACCGGGTTAAGTTTGTTTTATTTTGTTAATCAGCTAAACTTTACATCCAATATTGTATGTGAAATTAAAACGTAAAACTTACGTATAAAGGGCATTATGAATATCAATTTGTTGACAGCATGCACATTAGGCAAACATTGAAGCATTTAAAACAGACAAATGTACATTATAAATATGTGCAGTTTAATGAGGCTTGGTTAAACAAATTTTGTAGGGAACAGAATGAAGTAGTTTCAGTGAAGGCTGGTGATAATGATGTAGTAAGTGGTGAGTCTTCTAGAGAAGTTGTTGAAGATGAGCTTCTCCATGACAGACAGCAGCATTGCATGTTCCAGGATACATGTCTAATGCCTGTTGATTGGTCAGGAAGCTCTAGATCAGTATTTTGATGGGGTTTTGAATGTGGCACCAGCAGAAGGGAACAATCCAGTTGGACTCCTTGCTGATCCGACAAATGAAGCTAAATGCTTCCCTGTGTTCCCACAGGGTCGGTTCACATACCATAGTAGTAGACCACAACGCTTGACATTGTCTCGTTATTGTAATAACAGGAGTCTACATGCTGATGACAGGTTTGCTCACAATGTAGAGTATATATTTTATGCCCAGTACATGTCAGAAAGTGAACAAGTTAAATCCAGTGTGTCCATTGCTTTAAGAAAAGGCAAAGGAGGTCAGACATCACAAAAGTTTAGTAATAACTGTGTGCAAGACAACAAGTCTTTGAGTCAGTTGTTAGAATTTGATGATGGTTATAGATTTTTGAAACCTATCAGAGGTACTCCAGCTTTCTGGCAGACAGCACAGCAGGACTTGTTGGCTTGTGTTCAACAGCTTGGTGTTCCTATGTGGTTTTGTTCATTTTCTTCTGTTTATCAGATGGACAAACCTGCTTAATAGTATTTTGAAACAGGAAGGTAGGACACAAACTGCTGAAGATCTGGAATGGGCAGAGGTGTGAATTGTTGTGTAGGAATCCTGCCAACGTTGTCACTCTGATAACAAACAGCTGTTAGCTGCCAAAGATGTCTAACCGGCTAACAGCTAACTGTTTGACGGTTAGCTAAAGTTAGCTTTTTTTAAAAGATAAGACATACCTCACTACATAATAAATATTGTGTGTTTTGGGTGTCTGTGCTGAATTGAAATATGTACGGAGTTAATGTCCATTCTTTGACTGGTTGTGTATCAAAACAATGACACCTACCACAGCTGAGATTTAGCAATAAGTGCCAGCTGTGTCATACATGTCATAGAGACCTATAAGAAATCTCTGAAAATGAGTGAAACTTTGTTTTGTGCATGCTTGAGGATTTTTAAATCACTTGTCTTAACATACAGTTAAATGGTATTTAAATGTAATTATCAACCATGATTTTAATTAATGATTGTTGTCTTCTGTGATTTACACTCCACAGAAGACTGCCTCACATCCCTGATACTTCATGTCACACAGATGTTAAACAGATCAGACATTCTCACTGTTGTGCATCATAACACAGAGGGACTGCCTTGTCATAGAGCAGATCTGAAAAGTCACCATGAACTGCGTCTCGCAGATGTCCTCTGTCTAACAGAGACTCATCTCAGTGGTTCACTTGTGTCTAAAAGTCTGCTATTGGATGGTTACAGCATGTTCAACCTCTACCACAAACAAGAATACGCCGTTATATCTGATTTTTATCTCTCTGCCATGGTGTTGTCTCCATTCTGGTGTGCTGCAAACGTATTATAGTTATCATAGTCCTGTGTATTGTATATTGAACAGTGATATAATGTAAATAGAAGTGGCATTTTGAGAACTTTGGGGAAAATGAATACTGCAAAATCGTGGCAAATTGGAGGCTATACAAATCACTCTCTCCATTTCCTGTTACGGTAAGCATCATTTCCGGCTATCGGAGTTTCTGTGTACTGCGCTATCAACAGCGTCTCACATTTTTCTCCACTGGATCTACTTTCACGCTTTACTGTCCTAACCAACAGCTGTACATTTAAATTTAAAACCTGTGCACATATGTCTCACTCCCTTGTGGTGATTATCTCGCTATTTCTGTAGCTTTATATCTAAATCACTTGCTAGCTTAAAAAGCTAAACCTCCAAAATGGCTTCTCTCTCTCCCTCTCAGTCTCCTGCTCAGTGTGCCACATGTTTAGTTACTCCTCGGCCTCCATTAGTGAAACGGGCACCTGTAATAAGTGTAGTTTATTTGCTGTACTGGAGGCGAGGCTTAGTGAGTTGGAGACACGGTTCCGTACCATGGAGCATAAGTCTGTAGCTGTAGCTAGCCAGCCACCAGTAGCCGGTGCGGGCCGACCTAGCTTAGCTCCTACTCCCCCGGCGGTTCCAGGGTGGCTGGGTGACTGTCCGGAGGAAACATAGCCCAAAGGAGAAGCCCACGGTGCACCACCACCTTCAGGTTTCCAACAGATTCTCCCCACTTAGCGACACACCCGCTGAGAAACAGACTCTGGTCATTGGAAGCTCCATAGTCAGGAACGTGAAGCTAGCGGCACCAGCAAACATAGTTAAGTGCATCCCGGGGGCCAGAGCGGGCGACATAGATTCAAATTTAAAACTGCTGGCGAAGGATAATCGTAAATTTGGTAAGATTGTAATTCACGTCGGCGTTAATGACACCCGATTACGCCAATCGGAGGTCACCAAAATCAATGTGGAGTCGGTGTGTAACTTTGCCAAAACAATGTCGGACTCCGTAGTTTTCTCTGGTCACCTGCCCAACCTGACCAGTGATGACATGTACAGCCGCATGTCATCATTTAACCGCTGGCTGTCGAGGTGGTGCCCAGCTAACAATGTGGGATACATAGACAATTGGAAGTCTTTCTGGGGAAAACCTGGTCTCATTAGAAGAGACGACATCCATCCCACTTTGGACGGAGCTGCGCTCTTATCTAGAAATATGGCGAAGTTTATTAGTCCTAAAACTTGACAATCCACAGTCGAGACCAGGAGGCAGAGCTGCAGTCTTACACGCTTCTCTGCTCCTCCATTAGTACAGTCACCCACCCAACATCCCATAGAGACTGTGTCTGTCCCCCGACCACTCAGATCATACCGTGTTGGCTCCGACGCTTGGACAAAGTGCTGTACCAAAGAGCCCGCAACCTGCATTAACATAACTAGCGCGGTAGTACCAACGACCTGAGGCTTTTGCCAACCATATAGCAACTACGTCCTGGAAACCGGGCCCAGTCTTCATTCCTACCAAAATTCCACGGGGCAGCTGCAACACCACCCAGTTGTTGGAAGACAACAACTGCAGTCCAGTCCATAAAGACAACATTGAGGTCAAAGATCAACCTGTGGATCATTAATTTTAAAGGGGGACGGTCTCTCTCTCTCCCAACCCCAGGATTCTCAGGACCTGTGCGACCTGTGTCATCTCTTCAACCTGAGCCTGGACCAGGAAAAAGTACCAATGTTGGGGTAAGAAAGCCCAAGAAGAAAGGGCAATGTCGGGTGAGGTTCTGGGAACTTCTCTCCTTCTGTTTTCCCATCTCCACCCTGGCATCAACAGATACTCATCTTCAAGCTGACATTGATTGTCACAGGGTGTTCCCACAAAGTAGATCAGTCACTGAAGATGATTGAGCACTAGTGGAATTGTAGAATCAGAGTTGTAAGCAAATACTTTGAATGCACATTGACTGTACTTTATGTTAAGTTGCACATTTTGAAAATATATTTGTTAAGCAATAGCAGTTTATTTAGCAATAGTAGTTTATATTTATGTTTTTATATTTTCTATCCTCTTCTTTTTTTTTTACTCTTTGGCATTCAGTGTGGATGGCAAAGTAAGATTTTCACTATACAGGGAAACCCGTTTCTGCACTGTACACTTGACAATAAACGCTTTGAATCTTGAATACTAAGTAGAGGTGTTAACATTGCTGTGATATTCAGGTTTTTGCACACTTCATAGATTAGTTTGCTCTTTCAGTAGCTCAAGCATTTCTGGTCTAATTAACTTTCTGTAAAACTCCACAGGATAATGAATATCTGGAAGTGTGACACTCCTTTGAATGTGAAAAAGGTTTCTTTCTCTAAGAAAATCCTTTTTCCTTGGAAAGTTGTATTTTGCAGCACAGGACTCATGTTTGGCAGTAGTACCTCATCTAAATCATCTTATTCGCTACTGTCTGAATTGCGATACACTTGACTCAACGCATCCCTCAAACTCACTGTCATCTCCAGTGACGATTGCCAGTACATCCTGAAGACTGTATTGCTTCCTGTTATCCATTCATCTACAATGAAATTAAATTGACATTGAAACTGGATCAAAATGGAATAGTTTATTTTTGAGTGTCTCAGTTAAAGCCAAGGTGCATTTTTTTGTAATGATATGCAAACTTGTTTTATCTTTAAATGTGCTTTTTTAAAGTTAAATTGAATTTTTCAAGCATTGTTCTTAGTGAGAAGGATGTCACTTGGAATTTTCCATGAGTTTAAGGTTAATAGCCCAATGTAAAATGTCACAGGAATATTCACTGATGGGCAGTGGGCAGGCAGGATTCAGGGTGTTTAAGGTACAGCTTGGAATCTGAGAGACACCATCAGTGAAACACTGATTAGAGTCAGCAGTTCTTTGGCATTGTGATGTACAGAAGACCAAGAAAGCGTGCTGCTGCTTTGGAGGCCTTTAGATGGTGAAAGGGGTAAAGATAAATCTACTGATTAATTAGAGCTTGTCAATTTTCTTTAGAGTCGTGAGGAATGGGATGTGAATTCTCGGTAAGTCAGGTTCCTGGCAGTTCATCATGTTCTCCCACAACATAGCACATTTTACACTGACAGGAGTTTTAATAACAGATTGTTAGATATCTGGGTTTTGTGCTTTAATGTTAAAGCTTCCCTTGGCCAACATAAGCTGCTATGGTGGACCAGGACACAGACACCAGGGAAGAGTGAGTGAGGAGCCGGGGTTGATATACTGCAGATGCCATGAGCTGATTGATGACAGGTGTGTAGTCTGAGTAAGGTGATGAACTCATTGATGGCAGGTGTGCTACTGAGACCATGCTACAGAGACAGCTGGGAATACAAGACAGTACTGAGGCACTGTCAAACTGGTTACAAAAGCAGTTATTCTGTCCCTGCACAATACAAGAGTATATCCAAAAATAGTAATTCACTTCAAAATCCAAGATAAGAGAATGGAGATGCCTAAAGAAAAAAACACTAACAATAAACTTTAAAGATATTCATTCATTCATCCTAGAAGACAGCTAAATAATTCCAGAGACTCAAAGAGCAAGAGACCTACAACTCTGTGGTACAGTTCTCACTGGCGCAACATGTGTGTTGCAAAGGGGCTCAGGATTAAAAAAAAAGATGAGTCCACCAACCCAAGACCTATCACATCAAAACAACTGTTATTCTGGCTACCAGCATGACCAAACACATTTTTAGCACAGAAGGGCAGGGGCATTTCTTCAAAGAAATGCTGGAGACAAGGGAAATGGTCCAACTAGAGATGACCACAGACTCATGACACACAAATACAGGAGGAATTGGGAATGAACCTCTCAAGAAAACAGTTGACTGATGCAGACATCTCTGTTCTTTCAAGAATGGATTTATTCAGGTTTTTCCAAAAAAGTATATTTTTTAATGCTCATTAATTGAGTGCAGAAACTATTTTGTTTTGGGCACACACAAGGCCTGCAATATTCAAGTGTATTTGTATAAAGAGAAGGACTTGTGAGGATAATGTAAGAAATTGAGTTTAAAGTGTACATTGCACTCATTTATTCTGCATTCATTCTATTTTATATATTGTAACCAAATTTCTGTGGGGTGATACTTCATTTGGAAACCTTTTACCATGTTCTCAGATTATATTTTAATTTAAGATAATTTAATGATAATTATGATGAACTGCCCACATTAATTTTACAGAGGGTAGGAGTGCTACAGAAGTCATATACATTATGCACTACTCTGTGCTTAAGATACAAAGTCAGTTTGTCAGTAAAACAAATTTGTCACACCACAGAGGATTTAATTGATAAATCAGTAAATATAAAACAAATGTTTTTAGAATGGTTCATGTAATTGTGTGGAGGAAGCCTATCAGATGGCCTTGCAGAGGTCAAGTAATGAACTGTTAGAAAATAATTACCCACAGAATCTATGTTTCCCCCGACAAATTAGTTGTGTTTTAGTTAAAGACTTTCAAGTTTTTTTTAAAAACTAGTCGATATTTTGTAGTTTTATTATTCCTTCATTTTTCCTGATTTATTTTGTAGTAGTCTCCTCTTGTTCTTCCTGCCTTTGTGTGTTTTCCCGCCTTTGTGATTTCCTTCACCTGTTCCTTGTTTGCCTCACCTGTTTTCAGTCACTACTTATACCTGGACAAATCCCTTGATCATTAGTTTGTCTCAGTCTGCTGTCAGTGTCAGTCCTTATGGTTCGCTTCTGAATTTTTGTAACTGCTACCTCAAGTATGCCTTCATCTTTTGCTTTTTTAATATTAAAATCTCTTATGAGCTACCTGCTCGTTATTGAAAACATTGGCATATTTTACACTAAGACCCAGCAATACCTATGGTTTTCAAAGACCTGGCATTCAGTCTGTTTTTATGTCCTCTCATATTCCACTTAAATAACTTTTCTGAACAAATGTCCTTTTGTGGGTTATCTATGTTAAGTCATCATTAAAACAGAAAATATTATTTTAAAATATTAAAATCTCCCATGACAGCAATATTGTTACTGAGTGGATTTAACCAATCAAGTAACTTCCCTAAGTTCTGTTTAAACAGACACAGGATATGATGGTGGTCGATAAACAACTACTAATATCAGAAGTAGCATAGTGACACACCAAACACTCTACATACAAGTCTACATGTGGCACTTGTAGAATGTTACATAAGTCAGTATCTGCAGTGTACATGCAAACACCACCATGTTGTCTTTCAAAACCATAAAGTTTGAAAACCATAATCTTTACTTCATCCAACAATGAAGCACCAGGTAGCCATATTTCAGTCACAGCAATACAGTTAACCTGCAAATGCTGTGTACATGATGTCAAATCAGAAATGTGACTACTCAAGTTCTGCACATTCATTAAAAAGACACCAAAATGTGCGCTTCGATTGTCTGTCTTGTTACATATTGTGGCATAGTTTGAATAGCATCCTGAATGTCATCTTTGCAGTATATGGTTTTGATGTTAAAGTTCTGAATAATTAACCCTTGCAGACTTGTAACTTGACTAAGTGCTACATATGCTTAGCCTGCAGAGAAAGTCGTCTTCAGAGACCCAACAGCGCTGTCAACAGTGATGCCTTGTACTTTGAACAGTACAGGCCCAGGCTAATCTAAGTGGAAACTGGTGACGCAAACCGCCTTTAGTGGTCACTGTTTCCTCCTGGTTCTATTCCAGTTGAATCAACCAAGTCTACAGACACTCACACATCTCTTCCTCCTCTGTGATCAAACATTAACAGAGTTAACTATGTGTGTTACTTAATCAGGACAACTCTGAAACAACTGCTGAATGTTATGCTCATTTACTTGTATATTAGTGGGAAAGATGTGTAAAGCTGAGCTGACTTCACCAGTTTCCCGACTTTTTTAAAAATCTGATCACTCTAATATGCATGTGTCCTTTGACCGTGTTCTAACTCAATTCAGCAATTCTGCAAAAACACTGTTTTTCTGCCTGACTATCCGTGTAAATTCAACTACTTTCAAAAAGACTGGATCACAAATTAACACCAACATCATCAACATACAGAGCTTTCCCTTTCACTCGAGGCAACTGGAAGAAATCTCCAATAGCAAGTATACTAACATTACCAGAGAGAGATAGGGAGGGACCTTTCGTCAAACTAGATTTTGACAGGTACCACGCCCCCTTGAACTTTGTTTGACCCCCTCAATCGGGCCGGCCTCACTCACACACTGTACATCATGGACGCCGACAGCAGCGAAGGGTTTTATGTGAGCCTGCCCTCCAACGCTAGTAAAGATGTGTTTCAAGATAACACCAGCTTGAGTTTCACTGTAGATTTAGCCAAGGCTATTGAACTGAAGGGGAAATGGGTGGTGGGTCTGTGTGAAATCATTTACCCACATACATGGTATACTCTGCCTACACATAACGCTTATTTCGAAATAGTCAAAGTGGAGGGTGACCCGCAACCGGTGGTGATTCAGAGATTTGGTCAAGGCAGGCATTTTGACAAACCAAAAGACCTCTTGGAACAGCTAGTGCCATTCCTCAAAAAGTACGACCCGACCACGCAGGTGCATTACAATAACGTGACCAAAGGCAGTGGTCAGTACAAAATACGCGTCTATGCCCCCCTGGCCTATCTGCTGGGAATGAAAATAGGAGCATGGTGGACCCTCTCTAACCGCAGAGCTCCTTATCCCTGCGATCTGAGCATAGGGATTTATAACCTGTTTGTATACACAGATATCATTCAGTATCAGCAGGTGGGCGACAGTCACTCACCTCTGCTCGTCCATGTGAAAGGGGATTTTGGAGACGTGGTGAACGTTAGGTATAACACTGTTCATTACTTACCAGTATCTAAAGGATACATCAAAAGTATTCACATCGAGATCAAGTCGGATCGTGACCGGTGCATGAACTTTATGTATGGAAAGAGCATACTGAAGCTCCACTTTAAACCGGTTAAGTCCTTGTAAAGACTCATGGCATTTCACGGACAGGATCCTAGACGTCTTGTGGCTTGTTATGAAAATCAAGCGGGTGGCTCTCTGCCCGGTTTTTATGGCGCTCCAGTCATGTATGGCAGGGGAATTGGATCGCTCTTTTCTAAGCTGTTTCGTTTCATCTCTCCAAAGAGGTTTTGCCATCGCTAAACCACATCTGAAATCAGCCGCCACAGGCATAACCTCAGACGTTGTTGTTGGGCTTCACTATACAGTGAACAGCACATGGTGAAGACCGCATGTTTCTTTGTCTGTAAAACTATTGGGCTCCTTTCCCCAATGCCCAGTTTCACAGATAGGTGTGAAATCACCCCCGCGCCCAGCTCCACTGTCACCATTGGCCGGAGGGGACACATGATTTTACGACCGCAGGCCACAAAACCAGTTCACCCCCACTGAACTCTCTTTTTTTTCTCATCGTCTCTCCTGCTCCCTCTCCTTCTGCAGAGGAGAGACCAGCTCTCTCCTGCTCCCTCTCCTTCTGCAGAGGAGAGACCAGCTCAACTCAGCTAAGCTCTGCCTCAGTGTGGTCTGTCCAGAACAGCCACCTCCTTCATGGTAGCGACACAAGGTCCTGCCTGAAGTAAGCAGATCAGCGCCAGCAGGCACGACCCAGAGTCTGCCAGCTGATAACCAACAACAAGAGCACACCAGCAAGTTAGCACAGAGCTGCTAACTAACAGGAACAAAGGAGCGACCGGATTCCTCCAGCCTGCAACCACAGCAACGGACACAAACCACACCTTCCCTCCAGCAACAAGCTGAGAAAGCAGCACCCTCAAGGACACTTCGTCTCCCCTTTTAAGGACTGGTAACTGCATACATGGTTTACCCTTGTTAATGTATTGACTTGCTTTAATGTTCATTGAGTTTGATTATTGTGATGTGTTGCAGATTACTGTGCATCCATTAAGTTTAGTTGATGTTAGCCTACAAACTAACCATCCTGTCTTAACCTGCACCTTTTATCTCTCTCACACACACAGTCTGCAACAGGCCACTGAGGGACAAAGCTAAGCTAACAGCACTTAGCTTTCCTTTGTCTGCCTCTGACCCACACCCCAGGGGGTCTGGCCATCACCATTTGGTCTCTCTCCTCCTCTCTTTGTGGGACCCACCTAACATCCCTCAGCCTTATCACACACACACACACACACACACACACTCTTCATATTCTTGTTAGTTTAGTCATAGAGATTTAGTTAGATTGTTTGATTGATTTTGTTTCTGCAACAGCAGATGTCTTTAATACCTACTCTGCTTCAGCTGTACTTACAACCAAAGTACAAGTCCTTAATGCATAACAAATGATGTCCCTGAATTTTGCTCTGTTTTATTAAATGTTTTAATACTTGCTGTCTCCTTTAATGTTGTACAATTGTGGACACTGCCAACCTCTACACTGTCAAGAACTCCAAAATCCTTCAGCTAGCTATCAATGTGGTAATTTTGGTAGTAATTATTAAATTAATTATAAAACATAATTCCAAATTGATAGTTTAGTATTTTTATGAGACTAAATCAATTAGAACGGCTGTCTTTTCCTCGTTTTTCGAGGTGGTGCCCCAATCGAGGTGGACTTTAATCGAAGTTCATTTATTTTAATAATTATTAATTATCTTTGATAATTATTAATTATTTCTGATAGCCAAATTGAACATTACCACTTGTTAAAGCACAACAAATGGTGCGTCCCGTGTGAGGCAGAGTACTGTTGGCAATTGTTCATATTTGTACAATATTAATTTTCAGCAGAATTTTGGTCAAAACCAAAATTTTTGATAAAACTTTAAAACGAGCAAAATTATCATTTTTAACCACTAGTCAGTCACAGAAGTACTTCCAGCTGTACTTTCAAGTGCATTGTGGTGAAAATCAATCTAACTAAATTAAGCTAAAAACAATTGGAAGAGTTAGTGTACTGTGAATTAAGGCTAAAGCTAATGCTAATACTGGTGCCTATGTTTGAAAGCAAACATTGAAAGCCCCATAGTGTTACATTTAGAGCTTGCTACTGCTGCTAACCTTTCAGGTAAACCTACCCTGTAGGAAGAATTTGGTTCTGCATTTGAATGTCACACATTCAATGCAATCTGTCCATTCGCTGTTAACTAAAGTGCTTCCTGTTTAAGACACAGCGTGCCACCGGCCCTGTGAACTTAGAGCTTGAACCTGGCTGTTACTGCCGTGCATTTCAGCCTGAATAAGAAATAGAGCCTGAGAGAGAGCCACAGTGTGCTATCAGCCCTGTGAAGTTAGTACCTAGCTGCAACTGCCACGTGTTCCAGCTTGAGTAACTTAAAGAGACATTCCTGACTGTTACTGCCGTGCATTCCAGTTAGAGAGTCGTAATTTTGGTGAGCAAACTTATTTTGTGTAAATCTGCATTTACCTTAATTGGCCTCAGTTTGCTATCCCCACCAGTTCCACTAGATAGTGTATAGCTACCTTCTAGTGCAGGCCACCACAGTGTTAGGCTAGTAGTATTCCCCAAGCTACACTTCAAGGTGTCTGCCACCGCAACACCACAGCCAACCACTTTGCTTCATCGCATTTTAACTTGTTTTACCTCACCCCTTTTCAGGCAACAATGGAGAACCCCTGTGTAGAACAGTTTATTTCTTCCGTAGCACAGAGCCTAAAGCCTGGCTACCCCGAATTCATCAACAAATTGAATTTCAGTGAGTGTACAGAAGAGATAGACTCCCTACTCAACGACAGGTGTGATGCACAGACTGCATCCAAGGGCTCCTTGTTAAAATGCTTGCTTTTGACCTTTCACAGGCAAACCAGCCTCGCCCTTCAGAGCAGAGCAGCCGTAGAGAAGGAGGTAGAAGTCCTGAGAGCGCAAAATTCTAGCCTCTTCCATGAGGTTCAGACGGCTAATAAGAAAGCCCTGCGCTACTTAGAAGACCTGCACACAGCAGAGTTAGATCTCTGTTCGCAGAAGGAAGAAATGTATAGACTGAAGTCAGAACACTTGGCCCGACCAGAGTCAATCAGCCAGTGTGATTCCGGTTACTCCGATTCACACTCTTCTATCAGTGACAGGTTCAGTTTTTCTCCAAACAGAGGACATGAATTATTCCCACCTGAACACAAGTTCTTGGGAATGAAGTCAGCTCCTCAGCCTCCGCTGAGAGACCGAGCTCAAAGCCACCTGACTTCCCATTCCTCTGAAACAGACATAGAGGAGTTGTCTAGTATATCTTCTAGAAGATATTCTGTCCCAGGTCCCTCATTCACATCATTGCACGACACATTTCTCCATGCTTGTCCCTCCAAAGATGGGACTAGAACAGTCCAGGACTGCTCAGCCTCCTCTCTGCATCACCGTCAGAGTGGCCGCTGTTCAGCTCCTGTTCTTCCACCACAGAGAAGTGTAGGGCATGATTTACATATCAATGACACTGGCTTAGTCTCGCCTTCACAGAGTCCCCGCCTTGAAGAGCTTGAGCTTCTAGCTAGAAGCATTGACAGGTTTGATCCAGATAACTGTGATCACCAAGTTGAGGACTATTTCAGGGAGCTAGACTACAACTTAATTGACTTACCCCATGCAACTGAAAGGGAGAAAGTTAGACTTGTGTGGAAAACCAGCTCTAAAGCGGTCCACAAGTTTATACAGTCACGACCTCCCAGTGTCAGAAATGAGTATAAATTGCTACGTCAAGCACTGACAGAAGAATTTTCCTGTGCCACTGACGACACCACAGCAATAATTGCAGCCCTACAAATTAAGCATGCCCGTCGTGAGCATCCAAAAGAGTACTACAAACGTTTGAGACACGCATATTTCCAGGGAAAGAATGCACCAGGCTTAGAAGAAAGCTCCACCTTCAAGGCCTTATTCTTGAGAAACCTCCACCCATGTGTGCGTACTCACGTTGTACTCAGGACACAGGAAGGTGACCCCTCATTGCAGGAGATCCGGAAGATGACACAGGTAGTCTGGGAAACTATTGTCTCTTCCAAAGCAAGAGGGGGGACAAGTGAGCCACCCAGCTCACACACCAAGGTGTCAGACAGGTCAGCTGCCCCAAAAGTTCACCCTCACAACAGACGGAAGGGGGGTGACAAAAGACCACATAGGGACACTGAGCGTAACCGCCAGGTCCATCCACTGCCCAGGGATAGACACTCCGAGCACAGGAGCAGGAGACTGCCATATGCAGAAATCCAGGCAAGGAACAGTGACCAGGTAGCGTACGGGTCAGATGATGACTACAGCATCTCTGACTGCAGCTCAGAACATGGTAATAATCTTCCAGACACTGACAGTGACTCTGTATGTCTCTCTCCCTCTGGCTACCAGGAGCGTTACAGCCCTGAGCCACGAAAGAGTAAGAGCTCTAGAGCTCACTCCTTTTGGTCATAGCAGCACTGACAGATTTGCAGACACCAAATCTTGTACCTCACCTTCACTACAGCTATTTAGGCAAATTTGAATTTGTTAGCAACAGCAGCAAACTCATTTGAGCACTCAGTAATAAACAAACATTACTGAAAGCCTAAATTCTGATTGGATTCAACACCACTGCTCAACTTTCAAGTACACTTGGACCAACTTCATATTTTGTCAGTAAGATCATACAAAACACACGTAGGACACACTGTTGTGACTTTGTCATTTTAGGTGCCTCTATCTCTGCTACATAACACACTGACATTTCCTGTTCCCACTAACCCTCACTAACAACTGAGAAACACAGGTTATTAGGATGCAGTATGTCATTGTTGTGTATGAAGAACTGTTTTGTAACGTATGTCTGTTCTAGCTTAGCCAAGATAGATTCAGCATATGCCCAGTTGGATAACAAACTGCCCAGTAGTTACCAACTTGTTTCACCTGGACTGACAAAAATGAACAATGGCCGAAACATGCACAATTATCCCATCAGCATCCCACATCAGGTGACATCCTGATGGCAGGGGGGATGTTGGGCTTCACTATACAGTGAACAGCACATGGTGAAGACCGCATGTTTCTTTGTCTGTAAAACTATTGGGCTCCTTTCCCCAATGCCCAGTTTCACAGATAGGTGTGAAATCACCCCCGCGCCCAGCTCCACTGTCACCATTGGCCGGAGGGGACACATGATTTTACGACCGCAGGCCACAAAACCAGTTCACCCCCACTGAACTCTCTTTTTTTTCTCATCGTCTCTCCTGAAGTGGAGAGACCAGGTCTTTCCTGCTCCCTCTCCTTCTGCAGAGGAGAGACCAGCTCACCTGATCTTTCCTGAAGAGGAGAGACCAGCTCAACTCAGCTAAGCTCTGCCTCAGTGTGGTCTGTCCAGAGCAGCCACCTCCTTCATGGTAGCGACACAAGGTCCTGCCTGAAGTAAGCAGATCAGCGCCAGCAGGCACGACCCAGAGTCTGCCAGCTGATAACCAACAACAAGAGCACACCAGCAAGTTAGCACAGAGCTGCTAACTAACAGGAACAAAGGAGCGACCAGATTCCTCCAGCCTGCAACCACAGCAACGGACACAAACCACACCTTCCCTCCAGCAACAAGCTGAGAAAGCAGCACCCTCAAGGACACTTCGTCTCCCCTTTTAAGGACTGGTAACAAACTCTAACTGGGCATAATTAGCATAGCATTACTGCATACATGGTTTACCCTTGTTAATGTATTGACTTGCTTTAATGTTCATTGAGTTTGATTATTGTGATGTGTTGCAGATTACTGTGCATCCATTAAGTTTAGTTGATGTTAGCCTACAAACTAACCATCCTGTCTTAACCTGCACCTTTATCTCTCTCACAAACACAGTCTGCAACAGGCCACTGAGGGACAAAGCTAAGCTAACAGCACTTAGCTTTCCTTTGTCTGCCTCTGACCCACACCCCAGGGGGTCTGGCCATCACCATTTGGTCTCTCTCCCCCACCTTTGTGGGACCCACCTAACATCCCTCAGCCTTATCACACACACACACACACTCTTCATATTATTGTTAGTTTAGTCATAGAGATTTAGTTAGATTGTTTGATTGATTTTGTTTCTGCAACAGCAGATGTCTTTAATACCTACTCTGCTTCAGCTGTACTTACAACCAAAGTACAAGTCCTTAATGCATAACAAATGATGTCCCTGAATTTTGCTCTGTTTTATTAAATGTTTTAATACTTGCTGTCTCCTTTAATGTTGTACAATTGTGGACACTGCCAACCTCTACACTGTCAAGAACTCCAAAATCCTTCAGCTAGCTATCAATGTGGTAATTTTGGTAGTAATTATTAAATTAATTATAAAACATAATTCCAAATTGATAGTTTAGTATTTTTATGAGACTAAATCAATTAGAACGGCTGTCTTTTCCTCGTTTTTCGAGGTGGTGCCCCAATCGAGGTGGACTTTAATCGAAGTTCATTTATTTTAATAATTATTAATTATCTTTGATAATTATTTCTGATAGCCAAATTGAACATTACCACTTACTACCAAAGCACAACAATGTGAAAGAAACGATGGGCAGAATGACCGCTCAAGCCAGGCAGGAGGGGTCAGGAGGGATTATGGTCCTTTCCCACAGACGGCGAAAGCGTCCTCCTGGGGACCAGATCCCTAATAAAGTCAGGGTAGCTCATAAGAGGAGGTCAGTCGCGGCTAACAAACCACGGGGGAAGAGGTCGGCTGATATTTTCTAGTCCATCAGAAATGGCTCATCACAAATCGCCAGAATGCACCCTGGCTGAGCTGGACCTATTCTCCGCCCCCATGATGCAACTTTCCATAGAGGATATGATGTATACTGAAATACTGCCTCTATCAGCCATCACCAACAGAGGTCCCATTGAATTTTTTTATTCCCGGAAATGGGGAAAAATATTTAGATCTGAATGACACTCTGCTCCATCTTCGTGTTAAAATCACCAACGCAGACGGCTCAGTCCTGGCGGATGATGCACCCGTATCACTGATCAATTATCCACTAAATACAATTTTCAGTCAATGTGACGTCACCCTGGGTGATAGATTTCCCAATCTAGCACCACTCATCCTTACTGGGCCATGATCAAAACCCTCCTCAACTATTCTGGGGACACTCAACAGTCAATTCAGTGCCGGGCTTTTTTGCAAAGACATGGCTGGAGCAATGGACTCTGTCGCCCTGGATGGTGCTGACCAAGGATTCAATCCCTTTTAACACTTCACTCACTGTAACATCGTACTCCTCCGTCTCACGTGGGGGTTCGGTCTCCTGCTTCTCCGGGGTGCTTGAATCCTGCTGCTGCTGCTGCAGAGTCAGTCACCCGCCGGTCTTCTTTTTGACCTTGCTTCATGAGCGACATATCTTTGCAGCAGAGCGTCATACTTTAATTTTTTCATAAGAACTCAGTCCTGGTTCATTTAATACTTTTCTAATGCTTTCATCCAAAACGTCCTCGGCCGTCTGTCTGATGGAAGATTCTGGCCGAGTCAGTCGATTAAGTTGATGGGGTGAGATGAGAAACATTTTCTGTGACATTATCTTCTGATGAGTCCTCCTAGAAGATTACCCAGGATAGGGACCGCCGCTGACAAGAGAGGGAGGATGAATCCCCCCGATTGTTTCATCAAAGTCTGACGCTTGTGTTTTACAGCCGTCTTTCTATCAGCCAGCAGTCTGATCATTTTGCTGTACTTTTTTAACTTTTTGTATTGAGAAGGGGAGAGAGGGATGTTCCCCTTTTTAAAACATTTAAAGCAATCTCACAGAGAGCCTGAAGAAAGTCCGGAGAACTGTGGGTAAGGATATCTCTGCGCTTGAGAGGCGTAGCCCGGTAAAGAGCCTAGATTAACGGAGTGTTCCTTCGTATCAGGGTCGACATGATGAATGAATGAATTAGTGTGATTAAGGCATGTAAACGGCGGGCCACTGGTGAGGTAATATACCCGTCCTCAGTCTGTAGCTTTCTGGGCAGGAAGGCGTGAGGTCTACGATTAAATACCCACAGGGCTCCTTGTTGGCGTCTTCAAAACTTTCCAGAAGTTTTTCTGAAATCACATCGTCCAGGATGATCAAATGGGTTTTTTCGGGGGGAAACAAATCTGCATCGTCAAAAGAATCAGGCAGTCCTTCCACAAAATTGATTTTTTTTATTCCACTTTTGCATCTCAGCATGCATTGGTTGATAAGACGTATAAATCCATACAATATTTTCAGGTACATTGTCCATCGCATTGTCTACTAAATTTTTTACAAAATAGGTTTTTCCAGACCCGCTGGGTCCGACGACCATACATGAAAACGGTGTAATGAATCTTGGATCAAACATAATTTCCTCTAGATGAGCCATCTTTCTTTCCTCAATACCCAAAAGGCAGAGTCTTACCGTCGCTAAAGAGACGTCTTTTGTCATACACCACTCTGAACTTTTTCTGAAATGCAGCATTCTTCAACCTGAAACCCTTTTTATCGCGTGTGATATTGAACTGAGGGCCTTCAATCACGTCACCGCGAGAGCCCTCGAGATAGCCTTCAACCAGCTCCCTGACACTGTCAAAATTGATGCGTTCACTACACTTGTGGGTTTGAGTGATCCCCTTGACACGCAACACTGTTTTCTTCTGATTTTTGGTGCATAACTTTTAGGACCAGCAGCTGCAAATTCATCAATAGTGTCACCGTCTAGCTCATCGGTTAAATCACCCAGATAATTACCCACTTCCAGCGGAGAATCTCCCTGTTTTACCACATAGATTAAGCTGTCGGTATCTGTGTAGAGAGCATTCTCTCCTACCTGCTCCAGATAACTGTACAATTTCAGGCGTGCATAAGCGGTGGTGAACGCAGCAATGAAGATGTTATCTGTTTTACCTGGAGGTGGTAGGCAGCGCTTGTTGTAACTCCACTGGACCATAGCAATCTCATCACTCAGAAAACCAAATGTAGCGGGTAGAAGCTACACGTTAATTAATTAATTAAAAGCTCTCGTATCAATAGGGGCACCACTCCGTCTTTACGGAGAATTATTAATTTATTACCTTATTAGCTCAAATGGCTTTAGTAATTGAATATTAAACAGTCTCAGTCTAAGTAGTAAATTCTCGAAAACAGGGATCTCTGCCTTTACGGGTAATAAATCAATATCGACAACGACGTGATAAATGAAATTTTATTAATGACTAAATGAAAAAATGTAAATGAAGTGAAAGCAATAATAATCAGACGACATAACAGAATGGATGAGGTTATTATAGGATTTGGCGATAATGGAAGGATAAGACAAAAAGATAAAGAAATGATATAGCCTGCTAAAGACCGCGGCGCATTTAATAACTGGTAACTTTAGCGACGGAAAAACGAACTTTAAGTCTTCACACCAACGTCTGACCAGAGATAACTTAAAAGGCATCCGTGATGGGCCTGCAACCGTTCACTCCCCCTGGTTAGGCTGGAGTGCACCAGGATATCCTTTAGATTTTTGTTTCTCCTGAAGGCTGAGATAATTTTGTATCTCTCCAGGTCCCCATTATCTGCCTGGGCCTCACGGAAGTGGGACTTTATTTTGGAGCTGAGCCTCACCAGGTCCTGTGAAAATGTGGCTACGAATGGTATAATGGATTTTTGATCCGGTTCCCTGATATATTGTCCCTCCCCTTGAAATATTTGCCTGACCTCTCCTTTTATGGTCCTCAGGAAGCGTTTGGAGTATCCCCGAGGCCTAAGCGCTGTGAATAGTGTGGACGTTGCCACCTCCACGTCCTCTGGGAAGCTACAGATCCTATGAAAACAGATGAGTTGAGACTTGATGAGTCCTCTGTAGGTGTGTTTGGGGTGAAAACTGGATTTATGTAATAGAGCGTGTCTGTCTGTGTCCTTAAAGTGTACTCTAGTGGCCAGTTTATTGTGTGTTTCGTTGTGTGGAGTGAAAAAAACCTGTGTGTCCAGAAATTCTATTTTTTTTCAGTGTGTATATTGTGGGTAATGGTGATCTATGGGTGGTGTGTATTCAGGATCTGGAGGAACCCCTCAAACTCAGTCTTGGAGCCCCCCCAGATCCCGAATATGTCATCCAGGTATCTGTAGTATATGAGTGGTAAATGTATGCATTTGGTAAAGGCTGTAGCTTCCCAGAGGCACATGTAGAGGTTGGCGTAGGCCAGGGCGAATTTTTTGCCCATGGCTGTCCCGTGTATTTAAAGGTAATGTTTATTGTTGAATTGGAAATCATTCCTGGTGAGGCTCAGCTCCAGTAGCTCCAGAATATCCTCATCCGGGCGTTCAGGGTCAGGGAATCTGTTAAAGATTTCCCTGATGGCTTGGAGGCCCAGAGTCGTGTCGATGTTTGTGTAGAGGGAATTGATGTCTATTGAGAATAAAAATGCATGATGTGGTACCTGAATTCCTTTGAGTTTATTTACGAAGTTGTATGTGTCCTGAATGTAACTGTCATGTTTCTGGGAAAGTGGATTGAGGTAGAAGTCGTGTGTATGTGTGTGTGTGTGTGTGTGTGTGTGTGTGTGTGTGTGTGTGTGTGTGTGTGTGTGTGTGTGTGTGTGTGTGTGTGTGCGCGCACAGCCACTGCACCACTGGGAGTTTAAATCAGAGTTGAGAGGGACTATTGCTGACAGGTCAGTTCCTGATTGGTCCTTTTGTTGGTGGTTGGGCCTATTTCAGTTATCTCCCCCAGGAGAGGAGATCACGCTGGGGGAGACAACAGGAAGATGGCAGCTGGGGGCAGACCTGGGCACGGGCTGAGGAAGGAAAGGGAGAGTAGGTTAGGGTAGAGGATAGAGGTGAGGGCTGAGGTTGAGGTTAGGGTCAGGCGTGAAGGTGGAAATTGAGAGTGGGAGGGGTTTAGAGGTTAGGGTTAGGGTCAGGAATAGGGTGAGGGTGAAGGTTAAGGTAAGGGAAAGCAGTGTGGGTAGGGGTTAAGGTAAGGGAAGGAGAATAGGGGCATTAAAAAGGCATTTGTGATGTGCCTGTAACTGTCCCTCCTCCCTTGTCAGGCTGGAATGCACCAGCATATCTTTGAGGTTTTTGTTCCTCCTGAGGGCCGAAATAATTCTGAATCCCTCCAGGTCCCCTTCCTCAGCCTGGGCCTCCCGGAAGTGGGATCTCAATTTGGAGCTGAGCCTCACCAGGTCCTGTGAATATGTGGCTACAAAAGGTATGGTGATTTTGTTGTCCTGTTCCCTGGTATATTGCCCTCCCCTCTGAAATATTAGTTTAACCTCCCCTTTTATTGTTCTTAGGAACCTTTTGGAGTATCCCCAGGGTCTTAAGGGTCTGAATAATGTGGAAGTGGCTCGTTCAACGTCCTCTGGGAAGCTACAGATCTTGTGGAACCAGATGAGTTGGGATTTTATGAGTCCTCTATATGTGTGTTTTGGGTGAAAACTGGATTTGTGTAAAAGTGCGTGTCTGTCAGTGTCCTTGAAATGTACCCTGGTTGCTAATTTATTGTGTGTGTCGTTATGAGGAATGAAGAAAACTTGTGTGTCCAGAAATTCTATTTTTTCATGGTGTATGTTGTGAGTTATGGTGATTGATGGATGGTGTGTGTTTAGGATCTGGAGGAACTCCTTGAACTCAGTCTCGGAGCCCCCCCAGATCCCAAATATGTCGTCCAGATATCTGTAGTATGTGGTTGGTAAGTGTCTGCATTTAGTGAAGGCTGTAGCTTCCCAGAGGCACATGTATAAATTGGCGTAAGCCGGGGCAAATCTTTTGCCCATAGCTGTCCCATGAATCTGTAAATAGTTTTTGCCGTTGAACTGAAAATCGTTCCGGGTGAGGCTCAGCTCCAGCAGCTCCAAGATATCCCCATCTGGGCGCCCCGGGTCTGGGAACCTGTTGAAGGCCTCCCTGATGGCCTGGAGGCCCAGAGTCGTGTTAATGTTGGTGTAGAGTGAGTTAATGTCTATTGAAAACAAGAAGGCGTTAGTTGGTGTGTATAGTCCTTTAAGTTTATTGACGAAGTCGTATGTGTCCTTGATGTAACTGGTGTGTTTCTGTGAGTGGGTTGAGGTAAAAGTCTATGTATTCTGCCACTCGACACGACTCTGAGCCACAATCACTTACTATAGGTCTGCCGCACGGAACTTCAGAGGGGACTGTCCATCCCACAGGAGGCTTGTGAATTTTGGGGAGCAGATAAAAAATCCTGGGGCGGGGTTGATCTGGACCTGAGAGATATTGTAATTGTTTAGTTGTGATGTATTTGTTATTGTGTATTCTAATTAAAATGTTGTGAATAAGTTTTTGTGTGTCCGGTTGTATGGATTGTGGTAATGGTACATAGTGTTTATTGTTATTCAACTGTCTGTTTGCTTCAAAGAGGTATTGGTGCTTATCCATAACAATCTGTGATCCTTTATCTGCTAGCTTAATGACTATGTCCGGCTTATTACTGAGTGATTTGATTGCCTGTAATTGTGTTGGTGTGAGATTGTACTGAGTAGGTAATCTGGGTCTATAATGAGTGAGGCTATCTAAGTCTTTACGGATGAGTAACTGAATTGAATGTGAAACTGAGTTTAATTGTGGATTCCATGTGGAGGGGTTTGTAAATGGTTGAAAGGTGTTATTGCTTTGGTAATTAAAATAATCAAGTAATTTCAGCCTCCTGTGGTATGTGAGGAGATCCCTCCTCAGCTCCGCACGGCTCCGGGGGCCCAGAGTGGGGATAAATGTCAGCCCCCTCTCCAGGACTTCACTGTGCTCCAGGCTGAGTTCGAAGGACCTAGAGAGATTGGTTATGTTGCCGAGGGGGGCTGTGTTGTCACACCTGGCCC
Source organism: Pempheris klunzingeri (assembly GCF_042242105.1). Taxonomy (NCBI): domain Eukaryota; kingdom Metazoa; phylum Chordata; class Actinopteri; order Acropomatiformes; family Pempheridae; genus Pempheris; species Pempheris klunzingeri. Next base: position 2,805,167 of record NC_092021.1, read on the forward strand.
CCCTCACATGTTTAAATCCGCTAGCCACATGCGGAGGATTTTCTTAGTGGGAAGGGGATTTAATTCAGGTAAAAACTTGCATTTGGCTAAGATGGAGCCATTCAGGGCCCTCAGGAGGTTCTGCTGTTTTAGATCCAGCCTGGGGGAGAAGTGGATTACAGGCACATAAATAACCCTAACCCTAACCCTTGATGACCAGGAGTATCTCATCGACTCCACTCTGGTGACAGACAGGGGGAGACAAACACACATGAGGGAGAGAGACAGGGGAAACAGGGAAAAGACACCAGGATCCTAACATCGGCAAATGATCATATTTTGGTGGATTTACATGCGGATTATATTGTGCGTAAATCAGCCATCGTTGAATGAATTTTCTCACCTTGTTCTCTAATTCTATTGTGAAGAACAGTTTAGAGATGTAATTCAGTCACCGCTTTTTAATTGACATGAGTTGCGCCATGCACATAAGTAATGAGAGAATCATATGCTAATCTTAGTAACACCACTTGTCAATCACTGGATTTCCATAGCTTGTCACCATCTTTTCCCATAATCTTCTTTCTGAGTCATCAGCTTGAGATTGAAAAGTAGAATAGAATAGTTTGTCATTGCATTGTACAATACAACAAGATTTAAAAGCTCTTTACTCATCACTCACTCCCACACATGCAATACAAGACAAAGGGAGACGCAGACAATATATACACAAGGTAATGGGGAACAGGTGGAGACAATCAGGGCGGGGCAGACAATCACACTGGCGGGAAAACACACAAGGGCAGGAAGTCAAACAGCCTGAAAAGAGAGGAGCGTTTAGGGTTTCAAAATAAAACAGGAAGTGAGAGACAAGACTAGGCACAAGTGAACACAGACAACTTACAGGTACGACGAGACATGACATAAGGATAAACAATATGATATAAATACTGCATAGTGTAAAGGTGCGTAAGTGTTAGGGAGAGTAAGGTGCATAACAGTTTCACAGTTGGAAGTGTGAGCACAACAAACAGTTTGGGTGTTTGTTACGCCCCGGCTCGCTAGGGGAAAGATGCGCAGACATAAAGGACCAGATGGTACAATAATGGTCAGCTCACAGTTGTTTTATTACAAACTGGCGTGGTTTAAAGTGTGCCGGACAAACAATGACAGGAGGAAAAAGAGGAGGGCGGTTGGCTGCTACTCAAACAAAACAACAAATCAGAACAAAAAGAGGACTCAACCTGAGTCTGCTAAACTAAACTAAATTCGGACACCACTCAAAAGTAAAAGAAACAAAAGACTTCCTATTCTATGCTAATGAACAAAATACAGGGGAGTAGCACCCTTGACGCTAAACAGCGTTTACACAAAGCTGCCGCACACACAAAGAAAAAGGTAGCCATAGCTAAGCCCAGTCCTCAAAGGATCGACAGGTTTTAACAAAGGAGCGAGATTTACACAGAGGCAAGCTGTTTACCAAAGAGCAACACACACCACGTTTGCTAACACAGTCAAACAAACAGCTGCCCGACTGCTGGTTCCGGTCTCTCTTTAAAGGAAGCACGCTGAGTTGAGGAGCTCCCTCACTGGATGGTCGATCAGCCAATGGTAACCAGTTGTGAGAGAGAGAACCAGGTGTGGGCGTGCCGCAGTCTGATAAGTCACGCCTCCAGTCCACAGACGGTGCTCCATAACAAACAGGGGGAGACAGGGTGCAACACTACATACCAAAGGCCACGGGCCGTAACAGTGTTGTTGACTCCCATCGGCTGTTGAGGAGCCTGATGGCTGAGGGAAAGAAGGAATTTCTGATTTTGAATTCCTGCACTTCAGACTCCTGTACCTCCAGCCTGAGGGGAGGAGAGTGAACAGTTTGTGTTGGGGGTGGGTGGGGTCCTTGATGATAGATGCAGCCCTCCGATGGACTCTTTATTTAAACAAGAAAATACCCAAAACACAGGAAATAATCTTCTAAAAATGAACAGGAGATTTCAGTCAATGCTGTTAACCTCTACAATCACAAGTTAAATCTATCACTACTGCAACAGTTGCCCTGAATTGTCACTTGGGAGTGCTGTACATTTAAAAGAACAAATAATCCTCTCATGATCACTAAAATATATCGGCACCACTGTAGCATCTACATCTACATCATACTGTGTCGTTTTAACGTACACATGATCAATCAGTGTGCCTCTCTCTGTCGTGGGCTGCAAGACAAGGTGAACATATGTCCTGTCTGTCATAAATTTGCAGATTGTTGATGATTTCAAAATATCATCATTGAAATCTCCCATGACAACAATAGTGTTACTGAGTGGATCTAACCAATCAAGTAACTTTCCTAGATTCTCCTTAAACACAGACATTGGATAAGACTGTGGCTGATAAATGACAGCTACTAATATGTTAGAACCAACATAGTGGCACCATATTAACATGTGGCACTTTTATAATGTTACATGGCACACCATCTGCACAATACATGCCAACACCACCATGTTGTTGGTCTTGCAGTGTCGGGTTGATACTGCTGTATGACACACTCCGTGGATGACTATGAAAACTAAAGCTGTTAATCTTTACTTCGTCCAGCAAAGATGCATCAGGTTGCCATGTTTCAGTCACAGCAATACAGTTAAGCTGCAAATGCTGTGTACATGATTTCAAATCAGAAACATGTGTACTTAAATTCTGCACATTCATTAAAAACACACTAAAGTTATGTGCATTGAAAGTCTGTCCTGTTATATTTTCATTCAAAAACTGTGGCATACTCTGAATTGCATCCTTAATGTCATCCTTACAATAAATGGCCTTAATGTTAACACCCTGAATAATTAACCCGTCTAAACTTCGAACACGACTAAGTCCAACATATGCTTGGCCTGCAGAAAACACCTTTTTAAGACTTACAAGGCATCACCTACCCTTTATGACCCTCCTTCTTCGGGAAGGAAAAACTCAAAAAACCCAGTGGGAAAAGAGAAACCTCCGGGAGCACCACAGTGAAGGAGAGATCCAGCTCCCAAGGACGGACAGGCTGTAGCCTTGGACAAACGCACATCCATTGGCTGATGGAGAACCACATCAGCAGGACCAGTACCAGGATCCACAGGAACCAGAGAACCACATCAGCGGGACCAGGACCAGGATCCACAGGAACCAGAGAACCACATCAGCGGGACCAGGACCAGGATCCATAGGAACCAGAGAACCACATCAGCAGGACCGGGACCAGGACCCACAGGAACCAGAGAACCACATCAGCGGGACCAGGACCGGGACCCACAGGAACCAGAGAACCACATCAGCGGGACCAGGACCAGGATACACAGGGATCCACAGGAACCTGAGAGATGAGAAAGCACAGAAAGGCTCCGGGGAAGATAGCAAGTTAGAGGCAGACATTTGGCTGACATGAGACATAACGATGGAGAGGAAGAGGAGGAGAGAGAATAGAGGAGCTCAGTGCACCATAGGAGTCCCCCGGCAGTCTAAGCCTATAGCAGCATAACTAGGGGCTGGTCTAAGGCCTGATCCAGCCCTTAAATATATGCCTTGTCAAAAAGGAAGGTTTTTAGTCTACTTTTAAATGTAGAGAGGGTGTCTGCCCCCCGAACCCAAACTGGAAGGAGGTTCCACAGGAGAGGAGCCTGATAGCTGAAGGCTCTGCCTCCTGAACTACTTTAGAGGACTTTAGGAACCACCAGTAGGCCTGCATTCTGGGAGAGCAGTGCTCTAGTGGGGTAGTACGGTACTATAAGCTCTTTAAGATATGATGGAGCCTGACCCTTAAGAGCCTTGTAGGTGAGGAGAAGGATTTTAAATTCTATTCAGGATTTTACTGGAAGCCAATGAAGAGAAGCCAGTACAGGAGAAATGTGGTCTCTTCTTTTAGTTCTCGTCAGAACACGAGCAGCAGCGTTCTGGACCAGCTGGAGAGTCTTTAACGACTTATTGGGGCAGCCTGATAATGAGTTACAATAGTCCAACCTAGAAGTGACAAATGCATGGACCAATTTTTCTGCATCATCAGTGGATATGATGGGCCTGATTTTAGCAATATTACGTAGATGGAAAAAGGCAGTTCTAGAAATCTGTTTAATGTGGGAGTTAAAGGACAAATCCTGATCAAACAAGACTCCCAGATTCCTCACAGTGGAGCTGGAGGCCAGATTAATGCCGTCCAGAGCAGTTTCTGAGGTGTCTGGGGCCAAGCAAAATAACTTCAGTTTTATCTGAATTTAGCAGCAGAAAGTTGCTGCTCATCTAGGACTTTATGTCCTTAAGGCAGATTTGAAGTTTAGCCAACTGATTGGGTTCATCTGGCTTTATTGAATATATACAGGGTTCACAAAAAGTTAGGGATATTCGACTTTCAGGTGAAATTTATGGAAAATGTAAAAAGTTTATGCTACAATGATATTATATCATGAAAGTAGGACATTTAAGTATCAGCTAACAGCAGTTAGCAGCTAGCAGCAGTATTCTAACTGAACCAGGAAATGTATTAGTGGTGGTTCATCCTGAAATTTCACCTGAAAGCCGAATATCCCTAACTTTTTGTGAGTAGTGTATATGCCAGATTTTTCCCTATAAATCTGCATTTCACAGCTCATACTGCTCAGCCAGCTTTACCCTGCTGCACATCTGTCCGTCATGACGGCAGTCTCCCTCCTCCATCACTTTCACGCTCACTCTAGCTTACCGTAACTTTTGCGTTCACTCTGCTAGCTTATCGTAACTTTGGCGCTCACTCAACTAGCTTACCGTAACTTTGGCGCTCACTCTAGATTACCGTAACTTTGGCGCTCACTCTGCTAGGTTACAGTAACTTTGGCGTTCACTCTGCTAGCTTACCGTAACTTTGGCGCTCACTCTAGTTTACCATAACTTTGGCGCCCACTCTGCTAGTTTACAGTAACTTTGGCGCTCACTCTGCTAGCTTACAGTAACTTTGGCGCTCACTCTGCTAGCTTACCATAACTTTGGCGCTCACTCTGCTAGCTTACCGCAACACTGTTGGCTTTGCCATTTCTCCGTGACAAAGTCAAACATCTGCAAAATGAAACACAAGCACTTCAGGGACCATGTGGAGACATGGCTAAACATAAAAATTACAACAAATCATGTACAAACTAATGCAAAGAACTTACACTAAGCAGCTGACAATCCCTGCGGACCTCCACCACCTCTGCATCATCCAAGGTTGCAAATGTGGAAGGAGAAGGGCTCGTCATTTTCTAACAAGCAACACGGCACAATTAACAACATTGACACTATTAAATTATCAGCAAACCACACAATTAACACACTAACCCTGACAGCCAAAGGCATTAATTCAATAATCATGCTCACCTCAGAAAACCAAAGTCACGAAATCACGTAGCCCCTCCCTCCTCAGAATTTATATTGCACATCCAAGAGTGGGTGATGTCATCAGTGATGTCACCAACTGCTACTACTAATATTACTGCTACTCTGCCTTTATGCTTCTTCAAACAATTTCCTATCTTCAGTTTGTTAACCTTAACCAAATTAGCGATATTCAAGACAAGAGCACAGTGAAAATCATCCACTTGTCAGATGCTCCAAACCTCAACCAAGGCAACATGATGCAAAGTGGGGAAGAAACATCTTTGTCATCATCTGACACAATATTACTCTCCTCTGATCCAGAAACTTCTGGGGCCCAGTGGCCCATAGAATTCCAAATACCAAAGTTTCCATATGATGTGGAGATGCAACTTCAAAGTGCAAACCAGGCCTTCATTTCAAATGGAGTTCTTCTGAACCCCAGTCACGAACTTTTGAGAAGGTTCACTGTAACGAGAAGGGTTGAGGACATTGGAGGAAATCTGGAGCTTCAGCTGAAGTACAGAACGGTTAACTTTCCTCCTGGCTCTGGATGAGAGCTGCGATGTACGTGACACTGCCCAGCTACTCATCTTCTTACGTGGGATCACTGCAGACTTTAAAATCACGGAGGAGCTGGCAGCCATGCAGTCAATGAAAGGGACGACAACAGGGAGTGACTTCTTAACGGAGGTAAATCGAGTTTGGACAAGTTGGGACTGAAATGGGACAAACATTCAGACATTCAGTCAGATTTCAATGCACTTGTTCAAGCCCAAGACAGACTGGATTGTTCTCACTGAACAAGTAAACTGAACTGAAAACATCAAAAGTGCTTATTGCTTTTTGTATGTAGTTGATCAGTTGCTTATCTTTAACATACTGCAAAACACCTTTTCAGTATTTGTGAAGATGAACAAGTTACAAATAGAATGAAACAGTGATGTAATGATTGTTTTTGTTTTAAACTGTTTATTACTTTTATAGGATTGTTTTCCTCTTCGACCTACTCCACAATTCATGAATTTACATAAAAATTTACAGAATGTTCATATACTTCTGATTACCAGTAGCACCTAATCAAAATATATAATTCACTGCCTTTTACAATGGGAGAAAATTAATATTGAGCAGAATTAAGTTCAAGTTATCGTTGGTTCGGCTCTCCAACACAGTTCAGATTTTTCATGTGGCCCCCTGTAGAAATGAATTGCCCAGCCCTGTTCTAAACAAAGTCATATCAATTCTGGATGATGTTAAACGGTTGCTGATCGCTCTACTGTCACATTTAAATCTTGTACAGCACAGAGTGACTGGATGCTAGCTGACTGTCGCTACCCTGGTGAGGTAAAATGGTATAAATACATTGACTCAGCGGTGAGTGAAACACTGTAAAACCCGTTAGGTTCACTGTAAGATGGCTGATATTTGTGTTAAAAATGTTGAAAATTGTTAATGGTGCTAGCTACCTGATGTGCTGTGATGCTAATAGCCTGTTAGCTTGAGCCTAGCCACTTAGCTGGTATCGCTATATGGTGTTATATGTTAGCTTCAACCTATTGAAGAGACAATTTGATTTATTTGTGTTTTTTCTGTTATAGTAATTAAAAAGGTTAATTTTTAGTGCATTCTTTTACTGTTACCGGTGCAGCGAGAGATAATTAAGCATGTTAAGCCTTAATGCCTCTAAATTACTAAGAATGTTTACTGCATTTAATGCATATTCGCCAAATTAAAGGGAGTTGCAGTATTTTTATTTTGTTTCTGTAAACTGTTTCTGTTCATTACTAATGTAACTAAAGTCCATTGAACACTTGAACACGATAAAAAAGCACTTTGAATGTAGTTGCTTAACTGCAATTGGATATTTGAATTTAAATTTTTGTTGTACAACTAAATCTCTTGAGAACATGATTTGAATTGATTAATACATAATAGTGTTAATTGGTAATAATTAATGTGAAATTAGAAAATAAGCATGATTTATACAGACAGTGTATGAATGTAACAGGCCATTTGAATCTTGTCTGGCCTATCATAGGTCTGTGGAAATTCCATTTGGAAAGGGTTGGAGCCACACCCAGCAGAAGTTGGCGTACTTCCTGGGCTTGTGTGGAGTTCAGTCCTGGATCCAGAGATAACCCCCAGATTTCAAGACCAGAGATTCCCAGTGTGAACTGGGTGGCGAGCCAAACCAAACCGAACCACCAGTATCGAAGTGTGCAGGGTTTCCCTGAATTCTCCTCCCTCACGGTTTGTGTGGGAGAGTAAAATAAACATTGGCACACTGACATTACCGGTTAAGGGCCCCAACGGAAGAAAATTTAGAACTGTGGGAAAAGAGTAGTTTTTTGTGCCGGCTTTATAATTTTTGGTTTGTTATTTTCTACTCATTGTTTCGATATACTGTTATATTAACTGTGCTGTTTATAATAATTGAAAAAAAAACAAAAACCCTCAAACTATTGTTGTGTCATCTGTTGTGTTGTGTTGTTGTGTTATCTAATGAATTTATGCAGCACTGGACTGAACTTTATAGCAAGTTACTATTAATAAATTAATTAATTAAATACTAATTTGAAGCAAGTGTAGAGCAGTATATAGCAGTATATGGCCCGCGGGCCGTAGTTTGCCCATGTCTTATCTACAAGGTGCCAAATCACTGCAAATCGGTCTGGTTTCAGTTTGTAATAATGACCAGCTCAGTGCACATAATCCCTTACATGTGGGAAACAATCTACTGCAAACAAAACGTGTGAAAAAAATGATAGTAACCATAGTACAATTGCAACAAACATATTTATTTAAATGAACTGATTAATGACGAGGATGTGGGTGGCGGGGTTAATCCAGAGCCTCACAGTTGAGGATTCCACCATCACCGTAGCGGATTTTTATGTTTTCAGGGAAAGTGGAGAGAGGGTCAGGAAACTCTTTTTCCCACACATCCTGGGGTATGACAATTTCATTGTCGGTGCTGTCGAGCACCTCCAAGCTGCCGTTGTCCAGGACTCGCAATCCCCGCACTGCCACCACCCTTTCTTCTGGAATGATCTGTAGGGAATAAGCATTTTAATTACTACTGGAACAAGTCAACTGGATGCCCCAGAAATATCAAACCATAAAATCATTTACTTAAGTCAACAGTGGAAAAAATGGTTGACTGCAAGGCTGAGGAGGCATTTTGAAACTGCATGTTGGTGAGGGTAAGGTTGGCCTCTTTCCACTGGACCGTCTGAATTTCTGCTTCACCCTACAATACAAAAGATAACTAGAAAAATTGCAATTCCTAAAGAAATTGCAGTGTGAATGCTGCCCCCTGCCGCGACACCACTGCTGCTGCTTTACATGCTGAATTCTTTAATAAGCTGCTGCTTCTATCTTGACCCGTTTGAAACGGTGCCGAAGAAAGCGCCGATGATGTCACCACATACACACTCACGTAAAATGAGAAAAAGGAGGGAATAAAACTAAAGCCGTGATTTTTGTCAAAAAAGTAGATCATAGAGCTGAACCAACACCACCATGAGCAGCAGAAGACTCGACTGAACACGAAAATGTGTTATTTGTTTGGATAAAGTTGAAAAATGTGTGATTTCACAGTTTTAAAATTCCAAACTTTGTGGGTTTGGTCACAGATTTCAGAGCTGAAATAACATTGGAGTCAATGAAGGTTGAGTTGAAGTCGTGTCCTGGTGCTTTGGGGCCGTGGCGCCAAAAACTGCAGGTCCAGCAGCTGAAATGCTTACATGGTCTTAAAGTAGTCATGTTTATCTACATTTTGGTGCATAAATTGTGACTGTGGGTGAAGCAGTTCGGCCGTGACACAGTGAAGGCTGAAAAATCACCCGCTCTAGCTCGGCCACATACACACACATTGTAAAATGAGAGAAGGGGGGAGAGCGGTTATAAAACTAAAACTGCGATAGCGTCCAAACCGTAGAAGATACAAACAAGGTTCCAATGAAGCGAAAACAGCTGCAGATCTCATGACTTGATTAAAATTGTAATGGAGTTTCTAGCTGAAAGTATGAGGAAGTTATAAGCTTTTTAAGTGGAGGAAGTTGAAGAAAATGTCAAAATTCCTCCAAAACAGTCACTTTATTTTCATCCAATATAGTCTACTAGTATATAAAGCCAAGGTAAAACAGTAAATTAATCTATGTTTCAGAGTATAGATAACAGCATCAGTGTGAAATGTGTTTCATGACAATTGTTTGTGCTAGTTTGACAGATTTCATACAGTCCTGAAATGGGATGAGAAGGTGCTGTGCCAGGAGCTACATTATAAGGCTGAAACTTACTGAGGTCACATGTCCCCCGACTGTAACTGTATGCTTGATGTCTCCGTTGACATCCCTCAATTTAATTTCAGGTGACGGAGGGTAAAGAATTTGTCTTGCTTCCTCCTCCAGTACTAGGGGCACAGTTACTGGAGGACAGACATATATGGCAGTCTGTCTGTGACATAAAAGAATGTTACGGCCAAATTTTGACGTTGCATAATTTTTTATGACATAACTGTGCCCCTCTTGTAAAGTTGCCGCTATTTCTTTATAAAAAGTCATTTTATAGGCAGTGCTGCCGTCACACAGCACTCCCGTGACATTATCGAATTTGTTTCGGGCCTCTATGATCTCGTCACGAATAAGCCAATTTGTGACTCTGTTTGTTTGATTGCAATTATTTTGACCGCCATGCAGGTCTTAAGAGCCGTCTTGCTGCTCCATTGCTTTGCCATTCTGAAAATACACAACAAAAAATAATGTTTACATAGGCATGCTAAAATTTATTAGACATAATGAGCACACCATGACACATATATTTTATTTTTCCCAGTAGCCTGTGCAGTTGATGAACCTGTAAATGAACCTGGTAATACAGTTTTTAAGGGGTCTTAAGGCTACACACTCCACTACAGTAGGGCGCGCAGCTTTTGGTTGGGCTGACTGTATCTTTAGGGCTGCCAGTCAACAGAAGAAGTGGCAGAAGATTTAACAACTGATGAGGGCAGGTGCAGCACGGTGTGTGCTTCATCAGCGCCACGCTGCAGGTAACCAAGATGACAACTACAGGCAAGACCTGCAAGTTAACGTTGTTTTTAATGCTACAGATTCCCAGCAGTGAATGGTAGCTTAACCTTGGTGTTGCGCATACATGTTGACAGGGCTTATTTGAGTAGTGGAGACGACTGTTAAGCTAACGTTAACACCAGAGCTAGGACTGCTAGCTCAGCTTTTTGGTTAGCTGTAGCAGCAACATGATGATACGCGGCGGTTGTTGTAAATTCTGACTGTTGGGCATTTATTATATATATTAAGTTAAGTTAGTGATAGCAAGCAAGTAACCGTTATACCACAGCGTACTTTCTATGTGTTCAAGCTGGCTTACTGTGTGTCTCGTTATTATTTAGTTAGTGATATACTACTAGTTAACTACCCAACAAACTAAATACCAGCTACTCATTCCCGTTTTTAACAGCTAGCGTACTTTCTATGTGTTCAAGCTGGCTTACTGTGTGTCTTGTTATTATTTAGTTAGTGATATACTACTAGTTAACTACCCAACAAACTAAATACCAGCTACTCATTCCCGTTTTTAACAGCTAGCATTAATGCTAAGCAAAGCCAACGTTGACACCGGTTACCGGTTCAGTGCTTGTCAACGTTGGCTAACGCTGCGGTGCTGCCTTTGGGTAATAAAGTAACACTGACTACTCTAAACAGACACAGTAACGGTGAAAAGAACATTTTGTTACATCTACTGTATTTATGCAGTACTGGACTGAGGTTTATAGCAAGTTATTATTAAAAATACTTGTTTGAATAAAGTGTAAAGCAGGTCACCCACCTTGTTCTACAGTTGAAATCTCTAACTGATAAGGTTTCCAACGGCTGATGTGGTTTCCAACAGCTGATGCGCTCGTGCTCATTTTGACAGATGTGTTCACTGACATTCAGCCTCTAAAGTGACCGTGGGGTTAAATCGGTAGTGATTGAACATTACAGCACTCTACAGTCTGCAATTTCTGTATGACTGAAGCAAAAACCCCATTTAAAAAATCCATAAAAGGACTTTTCTGTCCTCTCCAACTGTCACAGGACCAGGATCGGAGGACCAGGATCACAGGGGCCCAGGACCACAGGGGCCCAGGACCAGGACCAGGATCGGGGGACGTAGACGGGTCCATGTTATGATACTGAATGCACAGTGTGTGGAGGGCAACTTTACTTACTACAATCCTCAAGTGACATTTTCCAGGAAGACTGATACTTTTTAGAAGTATGGCACTCGTTATCAATGCAGTGTTTTTATTTATTGTACTGGCACAAGGTCAATAAAGACATTGAACTGATGTTACGAATATTGTAACATTGCACCTCATTCACAGCTGTCACACCTTAATTTCTGTGCCTTACATGTGGGAAACGCCGCAGTGCGCATCTACTGCACACCAAAAGTGAAAAAACAAATGCTGCTGGGAGTCTTGGTGAACATCGTGAGGCGTGTCACTCCCAGTGCTCCTGCGATGGCCACAAAGTCTTTCAGAACAGTCTCCTTCCTCATCTAGTAGAAAAACAGACAGGTCAGACACTAGCAGCACTTCATATTTTACTCAAAACATAAAAGCAACCTCATTCAGAGCAGTCCAGTCCAGGTGGGGAATTCTCTGCTAACGTGAGAAAGGTGATGCCGCTGGATGAGGCTGAAAGTGAAGTTATTGACATCCAGGCCGCTGGTGACACGGCGGCTGCTCTCCATGGTTCTGAAAGCTTGAGCAACACTGTGACACACTGAGGACACGTCAAGCTGGTGGCTAGATACAATGAGCATGTGAAACAATAACAGAAATGTTACATGAGAGCAACGAGTTTGTCGTCATCATTGATTGAAGGCAGGCTATGGCACAAGCTACTGTACTTTTCAGAGAGACATACCTTCTCCTTCTCACTAGGCCATTCCTGAATTCAGCAATATTGTGGTGGGCCTCAGATGGTAAATATTCTTCTGGGGCCGTGCGGTGCGGCAGCCTGTTGCAGTAGCTCCCGCTAGATGTTGGTGCTTTTCAATTCAGTCAGGTATTCAGTGCTGGAGGAAATCAGCTGATTTGTGACCTTTGACCCACAGAGACACACGCACAATGACAGTCATCCAGATTTTCAAAATAAAATGCCTCAGATGGTACATTAGTGCACTTTGGAGGAAATCAGCTGATTTTTCACCATTCAAACTATTCCTACATGGATTCTGTACATCTTTCAACTTTTCACCTATTCAGATTAGTAGTTTCTTCATTCATTCAGGTATTCAATGCTTTTTCAACTCAAAAGGCAGCTATTCAGTGTGGCGTAAGCCATTCAGCTTCACGCTTTCACCTATTCAGATAAGTAGTTTATTTATTCATTCAGGTATTCAAAGCTTTTTCAATTCAACAGGCAGCTATTCAGTGTGGTGTAAGCCAATTAATAGTTTATTCATTCATTCAGGTATTCAATGCTTTTCAATTCAAAAGGAAGCTATTCAGTGTGGTGTAAGCCATTCAGCAGAAAGCATTCACACCGCAATTTCTTAAGAAATTGCATTCTCTAGTTATTTAATAATATTTGGTAAACTTGTGATGTAAACTCACATGTGGACAGAATGGACGGGCAGGATTCCACGGTTGCTATGTTTTGTCTCCAGGTGCATCATTTTCATAAAATCACCATTTAACCCCTCTCCTCCCCTTTAAATGGGCCCTGAGGGACAAGAGTGTAATAAAAGTTAAAAATGTTTTTTTTTTTCCACTTTCACCACATAAAATCTTTTCAACAACTTCAGACCTATCCATAGATATAAAGTTTTTAAATATTTTTTAACTCTTTAGGCGGCTGAGTTTTTTCAAGAAAATATACAATTTTGATATCAAGATTTCAAAAGGCTATAACTTGAAAGTAGTTTGAGATAAAGGTATACTGTTAATGAGAAAATTGTTCAGTATGACTCAAAGTCTGTGATGTGAGTGAAATTATTCATCTAATTTGCATATTATGACGTCACAAGGTGGCGGCCATATTGGAAAATGTTCAATTTTGATATCAAGGTTTCAAAAGGCTATAACTTTAAAGTGGTTTGAGATAAAGGCATACTGTAAATGTGAAATATCTTTAGTATGAAACGAAATTTGGGATAGGCTCCAGAATTCATCATTCATAAAAAGAGAGATGAAATCAATGGGCTCAGAATTTGTCGGATCGTCTCCACAATAACCAACAGGCTCATCAAAATTTCGGATCCACTTTTGATACACTTCCTCTTCTCTCAAGAACTGCCAGCCATCATCATCATCATCGCCACCGTGATTTACGGTGCGGCAATGAATGCCACCTCCGCCGCTATTAGCGGTGTGTTTTTTCCCGCGGCTTCTCCCGCGTCTGCCACGACAACTGCGGTTGTTTTCATCCCCGCTACATTCACCCATATTTGCGGTGTTATGAGCCCACCTGCCACCTCGACCACGTCCCCTGCTTGACGTTCGCAGAATGCTTCTACCCCGGCCACGCTGAGGTGAAGCATCTGTTATACCTTGTGCTGATTGTGGACTATGGCGCGCGGACTCACCGTCACTACTAATGTCAGTTTCTGCTTCACTGGACAACTGCATGTCTTCCTCCTCGGAATCGGAGTCAGCCAGTACCTGACGAAGTACTTCGTCGACGGTAAACCGACCTCTCGCCATCGTGAGTAAATGAAAAAACACTCTTTCGCTCTCGCTAGGCTCTGCACTACTACTTCTGCTTCGCTGCTGCGTCTCTGCGCCGGAGGGTGTTTTACAAACTCTTTTTACTCTAAAACTTTGAATAGAACCACGCCCACAAATGCTGCTCAGATTACAGGCACACATGTCCGCCATGTCCTGGTGAAAAGTAGTAACAAGATTCGGCACCACATTTATAGATACAGCCTGTTTTATTCAGCAATGTTGCTTGTTGCAATTTTGCGACTTTGGCGCTTAAAGGGTTAAGATTTTTTGTTTTTATGCCCTTTTTGTCATAAGAACTCCTAATTTTTTCAGTGTTAAAAACAAAAGTAAATATGCTATATTTTCCAAAAAATAAGGTGCAAAGAGGAATATTTGGGATGAAGTTATTACAGTCTTGATTAGGTCAATAATTGATAGCAACATTGATTTTGATGCATTATTGTTTTTGGAACAATGAGAGTTTATTAACAAACTATAACAAACTCCCACAAAACATTTGCACTTGCATTTACAAGCAAAAGTGGCAGATTATTTTCAGGTGCATGCTGCATGCGTGTGTGCCGCATTTGGCACATTGTTTCCACATCCTCCTGCGCTGCGTGCACAAAGCACACTGCTTTCTCTTTTTAGTGGGACCTGGCTGTGGTTCCTCCTCCTCCTCCTCCTCTTGACCATGGACCTGGCTAGGAGCTTATCGGACCAGGCTGGCTGCAAATGGCCCTCTCGGCAGACACTTCCTCTTAGCCATGGCCGGGGTGACCAGCGCTCTGCCGACCTGCTCCAAAAACAAATGCCGCCTGTAGTGTCTGGTGCTGTTCCAGCCGGGATCCACAGCAGTGAAGGGGATGTAGGCATTTTAACATGAAACATCAAGCATGTGGTAGAACAGGCACATGGGCCACCTCGCGCCTGTCGCCGGCAGGAGTAGGTGCCACAAACCTGCAAAAGGAAAAGAAATGATCAGATGACATGAATACATTTATACACATCCTTTTTATTATTTTGATAAATACAAAAATTCAGAGTAAAGTTAAGTAAATTGTCTTTGGCTATATCAGACAATCATACATAATGAGTAGCAGTAAATCAATTGGTAAATAATTGATTGTATAAAAAAAATTGTATGATTGTGCTTACCTGGTCTAAACAGTCCACAGCCCCCTTGCACTTGTTGTAGTCCAGGATGATCCTGGGCTTCTTTTTGCCAGATTCCTGGACCTCTGGCTCTCGGTGTCGTGTGCTGATGAGTAGTACATTTTTTCCCTTCTTCGGGACATATGACACAACAGTCTTGTTGTGACTGAAGCCAAAGACAGAGGACAGCACCTCTCTGCCTTTGGCACTGAGCAGCTGGGGGGGAGCTCAGGTTTGTTTGCTCTCACGGTCCCCACCAGTGCCATCCTCCGCTTCAGCAATTCCTCTGCCAGAGGAAAAGACGTAAAAAAATTGTCTGTGGTCACTGTATGGCCCTCCAGTTCGTCTGTCAGCTGCAGGACCACCCGCATGCCTTGATTGAGCTCTCGTGTGGCAGACTTCTGTTGTGCTTTAACAAGTGGTAATGTTCAATTTGGCTATCAGAAATAATTAATAATTATCAAAGATAATTAATAATTATTAAAATAAATGAACTTTGATTAAAGTCCACCTCGATTGGGGCACCACCTCGAAAAACGAGGAAAAGACAGCCGTTTTAATTGATTTAGTCTCATAAAAATACTAAACTATCAATTTGGAATTATGTTTTATAATTAATTTAATAATTACTACCAAAATTACCACATTGATAGCTAGCTGAAGGATTTTTGGAGTTCTTGACAGTGTAGAGGTTGGCAGTGTCCACAATTGTACAACATTAACGGAGACAGCAAGTATTAAAACATTTATTAAAACAGAGCAAAATTCAGGGACATCATTTGTTATGCATTAAGGACTTGTACTTCGGTTGTAAGTACGGCTGAAGCAGAGTAGGTGTTAAAGACATCTGCTGTTGCAGAAACAAAATCAATCAAACAATCTAACTAAATCTCTATGACTAAACTAAAATAATATGAGTGTAAGAGTGTGTGTGTGTGTGTGTGTGTGTGTGTGTGTGATAAGGCTGAGGAATGTGAGATGGGTCCCACAAAGGTGGGGGAGAGAGACCAAATGGTGATGGCCAGACCCCCTGGGGTGTGGGTCAGAGGCAGACAAAGGAAAGCTAAGTGCTGTTAGTGTGGCATGAGAAGCTCAGGCAACCTCAATCTAAAGTCACCATGAGCTTAGCCACGCAGGTCAGATACCACTGGGCAGGACGTGTTTTCAAAAATCAATTTTATTAATAAACTTAATCATAAGAAAATAAACCAAAATCACACACCAGATCAAACACACGATAAAATGGGCAGAAAAATATAAAACCACAGGGCTGGGGGCTTACCATGCGGCAGGACAACCAAGGAGGAAGAAGGGATCCCTCAAATGAATCACCCGTGACACTGCAAATACACACGCACACAAAATCAAAAAAAGGAGGGAGGGGACCGTGAAGAACGCACCACCACCAGGGAGTAACTGCCGCAGTCAGCCCACAGCACCTGAAAGCAGCAGAAACACACAGATTAATACAACGTGCCCATAAACATAACAAAAACTGGTGTGGACTAAACAAAGAAATCCCAAAGAAACAATGATTTAATAACTAAAAAAAAACAATAAATGAAGCAAAATAAATGTATGTAAATATACAAACAAATCAAATTAACACAATACAAATGAAACCAAAATACCAAACAAATTACTAAATCTATCATTAAACAATCAAACGAAAAAGGAACAACTTAAGTTGTTAAGATCTTCTTCATAAGGCCCGTGTCACGAGGCGTGGACAGCCACGCATTTCCAGACGGTGCGTGACACCATTAGCCTTATCTTACAAACGGGACAGTCAGCCGCTGAACCAAAGCAGAGTCCTCTCTGCGCTGACCCCACGCCGCAACGGAACCAAAAACAAAACAAAAAGAAACCAGAAGAATACAAATATAACCAGAACCAAAACAGCAGTGTAGTCCAGGGAGTGATGATAGCAGCGGGCAGGCAGTTGCTCCAAGCAGCGCAGCAAATCCCCAAGCCCCCGGAAGATATGGGCCTCTATGGTTGGCTCAACCGCACAGCCTAAAAGTTACGCTCTGTGTTAGCAAGGTGAACAGCAGACAAAAGGGCAGGCAGACAACGTGGAATTTACGTACCGGAGCGAGCAAGTGACCGTACACAGTGGTGCGCCAGTGAATCTCTCTCTCTCTCTCTCTCTCCTGCCCCGGCCGTCAGCCGCGCTGAAAGGAGCGGAGATCTTGTGATTCCCACACACGCTAACGTGCAACCGAAAGGAAGAAAGACAGCAGGGTACTCACCTGGGAGGAAACTCAGGGCGCCCAAATGGGAAACACCAACACACGGTGCACGCACCAAACAAAGGGGCTGCCACGCCACACAGCGCTGCCACGCCGCACCAGTCACCACGGGAGTCAGCAAAGAGCGGAAGAGACCTGTACTGCCGCCACAGCCCTGAACTTAAAAGTTCCCCTGGCACCGCCCTGCAATCAATACCTGCGCCACACCTGGCACCGCCCTGCCATCAGTACCTGCACCGCTGGCACAGTGCCCAGCCATCACAGTGCCCAGCAGTGGCAAAAAGGGGGAACAACACCCGGCCACATCTACCCCCCACTTTTGTATCGTCGACCCGACGATGTACAGAAAATGCTGGGCTAACACCAAGGCCTGAACACTGCAAACTGAGCATGGGACACAGGGCCCGGGGCCCCGACAGTTGCGTTGTCCCTGTTACCAGCAGATCGAGGAAAGTGATGGACATTAGAATGATGACCAGCTGTACAGCGAGTAGTTCTACGCAATGTTTGCTGACCTGTACTTGGCTGATCAGTTGGGGACAATGAAGGAACTGGCGGCTCTGGTACTGGAGGTCCCGCTGCAACCGGTGGAGCCTGCAAAGGGGCTGCAACAGAAGGGCTGGTGGGACACAAAACACCTGCAACAGCTGCAGATGGTGGATGAGGTGTTTCAGGGACCAAGACCCACAGGTCACCGTCACAAGAAGACTCACTATCGGGTGCTGTCTGGGTAGGCAGTGAGGGTATTCTCGATGGAGGAGTCACAGCTTCAGGCCGGACTACAGCCTTCAGCATGTCCCGATGCACATTCCGGACCTTCTGTAGATCATTCACTGGAGCCACAGTGTAAACCGCCCCTTCACTAACAGGTGCCCTCACCACCTGGTGAATCACTGAGCTCCAGAGATCCTGGATTTTCTGGCGCCCTCTATGACTATGGTCCCTCAAGTACACCAGCTGCCCCACCGACAGAGGTGCCTCCCGAACCTGCTGGTCGTGCCGTTGTTTTCGCCGGTCAGCAGCTGCCAACAAGCGCTCATGAGCACCCTCAAAAGCGACTCGAAGCCTGGTTTGATGTTCAGCCACCCAATCATGTACCTGACCCGGCACGGGGTCCTGAACTCTGCCCAGAAGGAAGTCAACAGGAAGCTGGGGCTCCTGCCCAAACAACAAATAGAACGGAGACTCTCCTGTGCTCTGATGAGGGGTTGTATTATAACAGAAGAGCACCTGAGGCAAACAAGAAACCCAGTCGCGCTTCCGTGATGCTGGAAGAGTCCGAAGGAGATTATGTAGGGTTCGGTTAAACCGCTCACATTGTCCATTACCTGCAGGATGGTACGGGGTAGTACGGGACTTTGCCACACCATACAGAAGGCAGAGCTGATTAATCAGTGCGCTCTCAAAACTCCTTCCTTGGTCTGAATGAAGACGGCTCGGAATGCCGAATTTGTAAAACCACTCGGAGATCAAAACCTGGGCCACAGTAGAGGCCTGTTGATCCCGTGTAGGCACTGCTACGGTAAATTTACTAAATACGTCAGTCATGACCAGTACATTTTCATACCCGTTTCGGGAAGGCTCCAACAGCGTGAAGTCAATAGCCAAGATCTCATTGGGTCGGGAGGCAAGCAAGTGGCCCATGAAACTATGCTGCCTGTGTCCAGAGTCCTTAGCGACCTGGCAACGCTCACACTTGGACACCCACTGCTTTATGTCTGAGGACATGTTTGGCCAATAACAGCGCTGCCGCACCAACTCGGTCGTCCGTTCAATGCCCTGGTGACCATGTTCTTGGTGAAGCTGGTTCAAGGTCTCCTGCCTGAGAACTGCAGGCAAGATGAGCTGGAGAAACCTTTCTCCTCCATCAGGGCGGGAGACCTGGCGGAAAAGAACCCCATCCTTCTCCACTAGGCGGCCCCACTGGCGCAAGAGGGCTAGGGCTGCTTTAGGAAGCCGTTGCCTCTCCTCCCAGGTAGGCGGTGTGTTCCGTCGCCAAAATGGCAGCACAACTCTCAGGAGGGGATCTGCCTCCTGCAAGGAACAGAGATCGGTAACAGAATGGGAGGGAAAAACTGAAATAGCAGACTGAGTGTGAGATGCCACTGGGCCTAGGTGTGGGCCTTGCTGAATGTTAAGAGGAACTGAAGTACCAAGCAAAGAATCAGCAACCACATGCGAAGCAGACACATATTGCCGCGAAAGTGCATCCGCATTCCTGTTGCTGCGGCCTGAACGATACTTAATATCAAAATCAAAAGAAGCCAATTGGGCAGCCCACCGGTGCTCGGTGGCCCCTAACTTGGCAGACTGGAGATAGCTCAACGGGTTGTTATCAGTGTAAACAATGCACCTATGCCCCAACAGGTACTCCCGGAACTTCTCCGTCATGGCCCACTTGAGTGCAAGAAATTCCAGCTTCATTGAGCTGTAGTTAGACATATTTCGCTCCGTGGGCCGAAGGCCCCTGCTGGCGTAGGCCACCGGTCTCACACCGCTGTCTGTGTCCTGGGAGAGAACAGCCCCAAGACCACTGTAACTGGCATCGACCTCTAGAATAAAAGGGCGCGAGAAGTCAGCGTAGGCAAGAACTGGGGCGGAGACCAATTTTGCCTTTAAGGCCTCAAAGCTGTCCTCACATTGCAGGGTCCATGCAGCCCCCAGAGCCTGACCTGAGCTTCTCCTAGACTTCGTGCCAGCTAGTTCTGCCACCAACCGATGCAGAGGGGCTGCCAGATTGGCAAAGCCCTCTACAAAGCGCCGATAGTAGCTGACAAAACCCAAAAAGGAGCGCAGCTCTGAAACATGACTGGGGCGCCGCCAGTTAGCCACAGCCTCAATTTTCTTGGGGTCGGTGGAGACCCCTTGGCTCGAGATCACATGCCCCAGGTAGGTGACCTCCTGTTGGAAGAATGCACATTTATCAAGCTTCACCTTCAGGCCCTCCTGGTGGAGCCGACCAAGCACCATTTCCAAACGCTGCAGATGTTGCTCGACAGAGGACGAATAGACGACAATGTCGTCCAGATAGAGCAGTACGGACTGACACTGCTGGTCGCCGAACATCCTTTGCATCAGCCGCTGGAAGGTGCTTGGGGCGTTACACAGGCCAAAAGGCATCCGATTGAATTCAAAAAGGCCAAAAGGTGTACAGAAGGCCGTTTTGGGCCGGTCCTGCTCAGCCACTGGAACCTGGTTATAACCACTGGCCAGATCAAGCGTGCTAAACCAACGGGCTCCCGAAAGTGCATCCAGACTCTCCTCAATACGTGGCAAAGGGAAGGCATCCTTCCGGGTTTTAGTGTTTAAGAGGCGGTAGTCCACACACAACCGCAAACTGCCATCCTTCTTCCGAACCAGCACAATGGGGGAGGCGTAGGGACTACTGCTCTCCCTAATGACCTCAGACTCCAAAAGTTGATGAATGTGGGTCTTCACTGCCTCATATTCCGACGGAGGAATGCGCCTGTATCTCTGTCTGACCGGCACATCATCAAGCAGGGGAATGTCATGCGTGATGAGATTAGTGCAGCCCAAATCGCCATCATGAGTGGAAAAGACAGAATGGTACTTGCACAGCAATGACTTTACACCTGTCTGCTCCTGCTCAGTCAGTACAGACAGATCCAGCGCCTCCATCCTATCTAGCACTGAAGGGGTAGCTGCTTGGGAAGAAACAGTAGCCCACATTGGCTCCTCGGTCACACCGGCAGGCAGACTGACAACTTGTGCAAACCCAAGGGTGCCAAGGCCAGTCCTTGGATAAAGTAGAGCCTCAGTTGCCCCAACATTAACCACAGGGACATACACTGTACCCTGAACAACCTGTACAAGGCATGGAGAAGCTAATAACCCAGCCGGCAGACCAGCTTCTGGGGGTTCGAACAATACTAATTGACCAGAAAACTGTTTTGGGCAGGTGCTCGCAACTAACTTCATTGTCCCACCAGGTACACGCACAGCTCGCCTGCCCCGGACCCTCACAGCACCTGTGGGGTTCGTTGGGGTTTCAGTGGCAGCCCGATGGCACCTCTGCAAAGCTGCCACAACTGGACTAGGTGCCTGTGAAACAAACGGAGAGTCAAAAAGAGAGGTGCCAAATGTACCAAACAGCTCCCTGTAACACCTGCGAATCACATTCATCCCCAAGATTCCAGGGACAGGAGACATGGCACCAGGGGGGTCTTTAACTACAAGGATCCCACAGCGGGGTATCGCCTTGCCACAAAGTTCCACATCGAGCTCCAAGTAGCCGATATATGGAATTGCTAGGCCATTAGCTGCTCGCAGCTGTAGCCAGTGACAGGAGCGAAGGCGATCCTGGTCCCAAGGCGCGAATTGTGCCAGAAAGAAGCTCTCAGTGACGGTGGACACCATGGAACCAGTGTCCACCAGGCATGAAACCATAACTCCTCCAATGGAGACTTCAATATTTGGACAAGCAGCCACTAATTCAGCTGCCGCACCTTTCGGTGAGCCTAAAGACTCCCCAACTGAGCTGTGGCTCGACAACTCAGCGGGCTTCAGTTTCCCAGCTGGTGAGGAAAAGGAAGTTCAACAGTATTCAAGTTCCCGCCAGCCACAGAATTAGCACGAGGGCGGGAGGGGACCCGCTCACTATCACACTCACGAGCAAAATGGCCAGGCCGCTGGCACCTTCTGCAAATCAGAGGGCCACTGCGAGGAGCCCGGCCTTGGTAACGGGGGGCCTGCAGGGAGGCTACAGTTTGAGTAAGCTGGTTAAGTTGCTCCTGCTGGCGCTTCATAAGTTCCAGTAACTCACCAAACCCTGGTTCCTGTGAAGCGACCTTAGGAGTTGGCTGAACACGACCCTGTACCCCATACTGAAGGCCGTAAGCTGATGGCAAGGAAAAACTGCGTCCCCTAGTACCCCCTGGAAGGCCCTCTCTCTCCCACCTAATAGCTTCGCTCCGTAACTCCAACAAAGTGGCAGCTGGCTGACGGCGAACAAACTGCTTAAGTTCTCTCCGGAGGGAACTATCAAGGACATGCTCAACAAATTGGTCTCGGAGGAGAACATCAGCATTTGGCATCCCATCAGGTGCACACTGCCTCACTTGTGCCATTAAAGCCAGAAGGACTAACGAAAACTCCTGCAGTGTCTCACCTTCAAGTTGGTGCCTGGAAAAGAAAGCCTGTTGTAAAGTGACATAGGATTGAGCACAACCATACAGCTCCTTCAAGATGGCGAGAACCCGGGCTGGGTCTCCTCGCTCTACACTAGAGCGAAACTTGATCTCCTCCTTCGCCTCTCCCTCCAAATGGTCAAAAAGGAAAAGGGCTTGGTCAGTAGCAGAAAGATGGCGGGCACGCACACACGCCTGAATTTCCTCCACCCACTCGGCTATCCCAATGCCAGTCTTTCCATTGAACATGGGGCACTTACGATCCCTTGGTATGACAACCAAACGCTCTGCGACAGCAGTGGCAACACCTGCAGATGGGACATGACCAGCCGGAGCAGAGGAAGAGGAGGCGGCTCGCTCCTGACGAAGCCGCTCGTTATCTGCCCTAAGCTGCAACACAAGCTCCTCAAGCTGCTGCACTTCCGCCTCCATGCTGGCCAGGAGAGTGCTGCACCAACCAAAAAAAAGATGACAAATTGGACCCCTAGAGAGAACACTGCTGTTTTGGTTCTCACCACTAAAGCAAATCAAATAACAAAATCAAAAACACCAACTAACAATAAGGCAAACAATAAGGGGAAAAAAAGAAAAGAAAACACGTCTCTGCCCCTTTAAATGTGATATCCTGCCGACAACGCCAGAATGTGGCATGAGAAGCTCAGGCAACCTCAATCTAAAGTCACCATGAGCTTAGCCACGCAGGTCAGATACCACTGGGCAGGACGTGTTTTCAAAAATCAATTTTATTAATAAACTTAATCATAAGAAAATAAACCAAAATCACACACCAGATCAAACACACGATAAAATGGGCAGAAAAATATAAAACCACAGGGCTGGGGGCTTACCATGCGGCAGGACAACCAAGGAGGAAGAAGGGATCCCTCAAATGAATCACCCGTGACACTGCAAATACACACGCACACAAAATCAAAAAAAGGAGGGAGGGGACCGTGAAGAACGCACCACCACCAGGGAGTAACTGCCGCAGTCAGCCCACAGCACCTGAAAGCAGCAGAAACACACAGATTAATACAACGTGCCCATAAACATAACAAAAACTGGTGTGGACTAAACAAAGAAATCCCAAAGAAACAATGATTTAATAACTAAAAAAAAACAATAAATGAAGCAAAATAAATGTATGTAAATATACAAACAAATCAAATTAACACAATACAAATGAAACCAAAATACCAAACAAATTACTAAATCTATCATTAAACAATCAAACGAAAAAGGAACAACTTAAGTTGTTAAGATCTTCTTCATAAGGCCCGTGTCACGAGGCGTGGACAGCCACGCATTTCCAGACGGTGCGTGACACCATTAGCCTTATCTTACAAACGGGACAGTCAGCCGCTGAACCAAAGCAGAGTCCTCTCTGCGCTGACCCCACGCCGCAACGGAACCAAAAACAAAACAAAAAGAAACCAGAAGAATACAAATATAACCAGAACCAAAACAGCAGTGTAGTCCAGGGAGTGATGATAGCAGCGGGCAGGCAGTTGCTCCAAGCAGCGCAGCAAATCCCCAAGCCCCCGGAAGATATGGGCCTCTATGGTTGGCTCAACCGCACAGCCTAAAAGTTACGCTCTGTGTTAGCAAGGTGAACAGCAGACAAAAGGGCAGGCAGACAACGTGGAATTTACGTACCGGAGCGAGCAAGTGACCGTACACAGTGGTGCGCCAGTGAATCTCTCTCTCTCTCTCTCTCTCCTGCCCCGGCCGTCAGCCGCGCTGAAAGGAGCGGAGATCTTGTGATTCCCACACACGCTAACGTGCAACCGAAAGGAAGAAAGACAGCAGGGTACTCACCTGGGAGGAAACTCAGGGCGCCCAAATGGGAAACACCAACACACGGTGCACGCACCAAACAAAGGGGCTGCCACGCCACACAGCGCTGCCACGCCGCACCAGTCACCACGGGAGTCAGCAAAGAGCGGAAGAGACCTGTACTGCCGCCACAGCCCTGAACTTAAAAGTTCCCCTGGCACCGCCCTGCAATCAATACCTGCGCCACACCTGGCACCGCCCTGCCATCAGTACCTGCACCGCTGGCACAGTGCCCAGCCATCACAGTGCCCAGCAGTGGCAAAAAGGGGGAACAACACCCGGCCACATCTGCTTAGCTTTGTCCCTCAGTGGCCTGTTGTAGACTGTGTATGTGAGAGAGATAAAGGTGCAGGTTAAGACAGGATGGTTAGTTTGTAGGCTAACATCAACTAAACTTAATGGATGCACAGTAATCTGCAACACATCACAATAATCAAACTCAAGGAACATTAAAGCAAGTCAATACATTAACAAGGGTAAACCATGTATGCAGTAATGCTATGCTAATTATGCCCAGTTAGAGTTTGTTACCAGTCCTTAAAAGGGGAGACGAAGTGTCCTTGAGGGTGCTGCTTTCTCAGCTTGTTGCTGGAGGAAAGGTGTGGTTCGTGTCCGTGCTGTGGTTGCAGGCTGGAGGAATCCGGTCGCTCCTTTGTTCCTGTTAGTTAGCAGCTCTGTGCTAACTTGCTGGTGTGCTCCTGTTGTTGGTTCTGGTTATCAGCTGGCAGACTCTGGGTCGTGCCTGCTGGCGCTGATCTGCTTACTTCAGGCAGGACCTTGTGTCGCTACCATGAAGGAGGTGGCTGCTCTGGACAGACCACACTGAGGCAGAGCTTAGCTGAGTTGAGCTGGTCTCTCCTCTTCAGGAAAGATCAGGAGAGCTGGTCTCTCCTCTGCAGGAGGAGAGGGAGCAGGAAAGAGCTGGTCTCTCCACTTCAGGAGAGACGATGAGAAAAAGAGAGTTCAGTGGGGGTGAACTGGTTTTGTGGGCCTGCGGTCGTAAAATCATGTGTCCCCTCCGGCCAATGGTGACAGTGGAGCTGGGTGCGGGGGTGATTTCACACCTATCTGTGAAACTGGGGGGCATTGGGGAAAGGAGCCCAATAGTTTTACAGACAAAGAAACATGCGGTCTTCACATGTGCCATTCACTGTATAGTGAAGCCCAACACTTCCCTGTGTAAACTTGAAGCCTCCATGCATAGGAGGTCTGCACATCACATAGAGCCCAGAAAAGGGACCAGCTGCTCGTCAATACAAATGTCTCTCCCTGGGTTGTAAAGCTTGGGGAGGCGGGTGCTCCACTTGCTCCAGATATCCATAATTGGGGCCAATTTGTCTCTTCTGTGGCGCTCTGGCCTTGACAGGCAGTCATCAAATCTCAGGGCGACATTAATTTGCATGAATCTCTTCTGCGACATCGTTGCTGCAAAAATTGCACGCCCCGTCTCACGGTCCCACAGGCTTTTTGTAGCTTCGTGCTGTGACCTGTACTTGCCTGCCAGGATCAGAAGCCCCAGGTAGGCCCGCAGTTCCTCCTCACTCACAGTTTTCCAGTCTTTCACAGACCTCCTCCCCTGCAGGTTAGTGAAATGGAGGATTAGCTGCAGGATGTCCTTGGAAAAAAACAGGCCAAACGCTGTCTCAGGGCTGCTGATCCTGGCGATGGCAAAGTGGGTCGGCCCTGGGGTCAAAATTGGAGGGGGAAAAAATGGCAGGACCTCTCTGTGAGTGGGAGACCACATGATTTCCCCATTTTTGGGCCGCCATGGAGAGGCTTCATCCTCCATTGCTTCATCCTCCTCTTCCTCCTCCTCCTCCTCCTCCTCAGAGATGCTGGAACTCTCTGTCCCTGGCAGGAATTCATCCACAGAACCTTCACTCTCACCTGAGTCTTGGCTGCTGCCAGAATCTTCTCCACTTTCCTCAGGAGACTGCAAAATTGCAGCTGTAGCCCGTCGAACCAGTAGTGTGGCTGACTCACTTGCCCTATGACCTCCTGGACTGTCCTGTGACAGAGGAAAGGGGGGGGGGTTGGCACAAACCCATGCTTTAACAGTGAACTGGCTGTGAATTAACCCTGAACTGACTTATCCAAGACAGGAAGCCATTGTATGAGAGTTCTGGATGATAACGTGATGAACGCTAAAAAGACTGATAAGTGACAATGATGAAGTGATGGAACCCAAAGCTTGCCTCTGGGTAGGTGTTGTGTAAAAGGCCTCACAGTGACTGCCACAAAGTTAACAAAGGGCTTCTATCGACATATACGTTCTGAACCCTCTATGAACCAGTGATTAGGACAGAAGGGTCCTGTCCGAGCAACCCCGTGGTCTCTCTCTCACTCGTGGACCCCGGAGGCCCAGGCCAGACTGATCAGGGAGAGGAATGAGGGAAGTCTGTATCAACATTCTTCCATTTCTGCTATAAGTTTAAATGTGGTTAAAGAAACTGTCCAAAGTGCCCACAGATCAGTTAATGCCAATTAATGTGTTCTTTTGTCTAATGGTGTAACCCACATGTTCATTTATATCCAAGGATGACCAACTAACCAATTACAGCCTTTGAGGATGCTGCTTCAAATCCTGTGATAACACTGCAATTCACCAATGAGTGAGAAGACTCAGGAAGTCCATATAATTAATAATCTGTGTCTAATAAATTAGAAACTAACCAACAATATATTCAATCCAGGTCTGTTTAATCTGTGTCATGTGATAATTAGAGTAATGGAAGTTAATGCAAACTTGAGAATGTTAAAGATTAGGTCATTGTGTGTCATGCCATTTAGGAAGTTATTTGGTAAAGACTTAATGAATATATGTATTGGAAGAGAAATATCTTGATTCTGTATACCATGCAATGTTAGGAATGAAAATGGATTTGGAACATAGTGAATATGAAACAGAAATCTAATTTAGTACGTCTAAAACTCTTAAGTGATGACACAGGCGTTCCTCTGTCAGAGGAGAACACTCCCCTAAGATGCAGAGGATAAAACCTCTGTCTTCCCTTCTGTCATTGCTTAGCCCTCATTACACCCAAAACCTCTTTTCCTGGTATTTTGAAGGTAGAGGCTTAGGTTCATTAGGTATTCATGGGAAATGCATTATAATTTGTCAGGATCACAGTATATATCTATACACCTTCGAATAGAGGGGATCATGGAATTTTGAAAATAATGCTAAAAAAATATATCCTGGCAAGATTTCATACAAATAGCCTTTAAAATGACCGATATATTGAGAAATGAAAACAAAAAAAAACATTTGGGCCCTAAGGGAGGAGACGGGTTAACTCTGAAACGGTCACAAAAAGTTCTGGCAAGTTTTATTTGAGGATTTCTGTAAAGTTATCACTTCCACCGAGGACTTCTTTTATCCTGACAAGTATTTAAGACTCAAACAGACGAACGAACTAAAGAGACACAGTACCGACCTGCGACATGGAAAATGTAAGCTATGAACATTATGGACTTTTCTATGTGTTTGCACTGATACATGGCTAACAGGCTCTGACATGAACAGACCCACAGACATGTAAGAGCTGAGCAGTATGGAGATCTGGATTAAGCTTATTTGGTCATACACTGTTGCCCATAAAGTTGGAATAATTGCAGAATAATTTAGTTTTTGCCTGAATACACAGTTTGCAAAGGTTCATTGTGGTTTAAGTTTCACTGTGATATGTTTGGAAGAGTTTGGTTGTTGAGAAGTTGAGAAGATATACACTTTATTTATCAAGAATAAATCACATTATCAGGTAAGAGGTAAAGGTAAGAGGTAATAAACATTTTATTCCAACATTATGGGCAACAGTGTATATAACAGGCCTATATGTCATATTGTAGAAGGATTTGAAGAAAAGCTGTGAAATAAATTGACACATTTTGCTGTTTCTCTGCGTCTCTTATTACAACTTCCATGTGTTGTTCTGCTGGTTTTCACTCACGATGTGATAAAAAATGGCAGATTTAAAATTGGTTTATTGTCAGGACTGTATTTCACAGATGTGCACCTGGCTTTTTCTTCTAGAGTTGAATTTATGTCTCATCTCTGATCTCTGAGATTCCTGTCAGTGTGTAATAAGATAAGATAAGATAAGATATTCCTTTATTTATCCCACAATGGGGAAATTTCAAGTCAGCAGCAGTTCTGATTCACACATACAAGATACAGTTCACACATACAAAGAAAGGGAATAAAAAATATAAAATATATATATGTTTACATGTACAGTATATACAAAAAATAATGTATGGTGAAAGAATGAAAGAATGAGGTGATAGAAAGGCTATTGCACATGGGGGAAAATATAAATATATAAATATATATGAAATATTGCACTTGTTCCTTTTTCTTGGTCTTTGGTCTACTGGGAGCAGATTTGGTTGTAAAGTCTGATGGCAGCAGGGAGGAAGGACCTGCGATTCCTTTCTTTGGAGCATCGTGGGTGACGAAGCCTGTCACTGATGGAGCTTTCCAGGGCTCTTACAGTCTCATGTAGGGGGTGGGAGACATTGTCCATGATTGATGACAGCTTCGCTACCATCCTCCTGTCACCCACCACCTCCACAGGATCGAGGCTACAGCCCAGGACAGAGTTGGCTTTGTCCACCAGTTTGTTCAGTCTCTTCCTCTCTGCTGCCGTGATGCTGCTGCTCCAGCAGACCACACCGTAGAAGATGGCTGATGCCACCACAGAGTCATAGAAAGTCCTCAGGAGGCCCTCCGCCACTCCGAAAGACCTCAGTCTACGCAGCAGGTGGAGTCTGCTTTGGCCTTTCTTGAAGAGTGCCTGAGTATTAACAGTCCAGTCCAGCTTCTTGTTGAGGTGAACACCCAGGTACTTGTAAGAGTCCACAATCTCTATGTCCGTTCCCTGGATGTTCACCGGAGAGGGAGGGTCTTTGTGCCGACGAAAGTCCACTACCAGCTCTTTGGTTTTTCCGGCATTAATCCGGAGGCAGTTCTGCTGGCACCAGTCCACAAAGTTTTTGTTCAGCTGTCTGTACTCCCCCTCGTCTCTGTTGTTGATGAGACCGACGATGGCTGAGTCGTCAGAGAATTTTTGAAGGTGGCAGTTTGTTGTATGGTGTGTGAAGTCTGCTGTGTATAGGGTGAAGAGGAGAGGAGCCAAGACGGTCCCCTGTGGTGCCCCCGTACTGCAGACCACCGTATCGGACACACAGCCTTTTGTCCTCACAAACTGTGGCCTGCTGGTCAGGAAGTCCACTAGCCATGCTGTAAGTTGGTGGCCCACTCCTGCACTAATGATCAGCCTGTCTGCAATGACACGACTGCAGTTACTGTATTCTAGTTACTGTATTTTAGCACTTAATACCTCTACCTAGAGGTACCTATATTTTATTCTATATATTTATTGTGGCTTAAACTGGGACCTGAGAGTGTAATTTCGTACCACCCCATGTGTAAATGTTTGTTGGTATGACAAATAAAGTTCCTTGAATCCTTGACTCCTTCTTCCACTAAAGGTCTAATAATAAGTTCTTTCATTATTACTGTTGCTATAATGTGTTATTTTAATAAAACATGTTGGTTGTGACTGTATTTCAGAGATGTGTACATGGCTGATTTTACACCTTATTCTGTTCAATGCTTTGGTTTAACACAAGTTACCAAAAAGCAGAAAGAAGCTGTGACAAGTCAAAATGTCTGTCGCGAATACAGTCTATTGGACTTTAACTGTGTTTGTGAAACGTCGATCTAACATGAGGCTATATTGTTGCAGTGTGACAGCCACAGTGAAAAGAGAAGATCTGAGCGGCAGGCAGCAAGAGCGACGCAGCCTGGAGTCCACAGCACATGCCGGTGCTGTAGAGACTGCCAGGTAAGGCATTTGATTTCCATGTTTTCTATGTTATGAAGGCGTGTGTCTCAAAAATCCTAGAAAATGGATATAATAAAGTTATTTACATTGGACAAACTAGTCCTTCGATGGTGATGTGATGTGGATTTCTGTCTTGTGACATTATAAAAGAGTGTTGTTAAGTAAGACGTTTACTGGAGCCTGACATCCTCTCATGTGTTGCTGACCGCCCACAGGTGCCAAGTGTAAAAAGAAAGCGCCAGCCCTTAGCTACTGCGGCCAACCCTTCCAAGAAGAGGAAGAGAACCTCCGTGGCTCGTTCTTCCAAACAGCATGAGCATCCTGAAGTGCTGAACCCGGTTCCCCCTCCTCAGCCCTCCACATTAGAGGACCAAAGGCCGGTTCCCCCTCCTCAGCCCTCCACATTAGAGGACCAAAGGCCGATGTCTCCCATCCCACCGGACGACCTGCCGGTGGTTTCAAGTGTGCCCACTAGCCCCAAGCCCTCCCCTGCTCCACCGTTGTATGTTTGTGTCAAAACTCAGAATTCTTTCAATCGGATGATTTTCACACTTTAGAGCAGAAGATTTTGGATCACACGTATCGTTATGATTGAATCCTTTTCTCTGTCTCTCACAGGTACAAGAATGGCCAGCCTCGCCCGTACTCCCTTGACCTCGGGCGTCGCATCAAACAAAAGCTGTGGGAGAGACTGAATCGTCCCACACTCACAACTCCTCCCCAACATGATATTGATGTTTCACATGAGCCAAAACCTCAGAATCCAAAAAAGCACTAAATCTAACAGCGTTAGAATAATTAGATGATGTGCAATCACATATCAATAATAAGCAATCAATAAGTATCATTTAGTAGTAGTAGTGTTAGTGTTAGTCATAGTGTTAGTTATAGTTATAGTGTTAGTGGTAGTTTAAGTAGTAGTTTATGTAATGGTAAGTTGTATGAACTGTGATTTTTGTTTGAGTCTGTAAATATTATCTCTAATAAGAAACTCTCTCCTCAGCCTCCACCACCACCACCCGACTCACCAGCCACACCTCTGAATGACCACTTTAAGCACCATCTTCCTCCATCCACCACCTTCACCACCACCTATTTCCTCTCTCACTCTGTTGCAGATTAAAATTTGACCACCAGCCTGCAGCAGCCACCCACTGTTTCCAGCCTCTGCCAGCAGTTTTTACCCTCCACCTGCTGCCCCTCGCTCCACCTGCAGAACCTGGAAGACATCTATAGACACAACCCACCCTCCATCAATACCATCTTACAGCCACCTTCACACTACAGCAGCTGTCTGCTGATCTAGCCTCCACCTGCAGACAGCAGACAAATACTTAAACTGCAACCTCCTCCACCAAACCTGTAGCCACAGCCTCCACCTGCAGATTCTAGCAGAGACATTCAGCCATTCAACTTCCACCTTCAGACTCTGCCAGTAATCTCCAGCTGCTGGCTCCACCTGTAACTTCTGCCACACACATGCAGCCACAGCCTCCACCTGCAGAATCTGACAGAAAGTTGCAGCTTAAACCTCCACCTGTAACCTCTTCCGGACACATGCAGCCACCGCCTCCACCTGCAGAATCTGACAGAAAGTTGCAGCTTAAACCTCCACCTGTAACTTCTGCCACACACATTCAGCTACAGCCTCCACCTGCAAAATCTTGCAGAAAGCTGCAACGAGAGCCTCCACCTACAACTCCAGCCACCCACCACCGATTTTTCTGTCAATCTGCTGCAAATTGAAACAGCAAAAGCCTCCACCTCCACCCAAAACTCCAGCAACCTACACCTCTTCCTCCAGTCAGCCCATAGCTCACCTACAATCCCTACCAGCATCCTGCACCTCTGCCTCCCCTCAGAGATCATGGCAGCATCATCCTGAGCACCCACCTCTGCCTCCGATAGCTAGGTGAAAACTTCACCTGCAACCCCTGGCATCCTCCCCTTGTAGGTAAGTACAGTTCCATTCCTGTCTTCCTGCCTACATTAGGCATGTTTTACTCTAGCAGCCTCTGCCTGCAGCCTGCAACCCCTTTCATTCACTTCTCCATTCTGCCAGGTAGCTGCAAACAACAGTTCCTGTCCACGAGACACGACGTCAGCCACCATCCATCAACTCCAGCACCAGCCTAAAACTCTAGCTCCTGCTAGATGTGCTATGCCTCCCCTTCAACCTCCAGACTTTTAAACATGTTTTGATTTTTCAATTTTATTTATTTATTTTTATTGCTTTTATTTATGCTGTGTGAGCTGTGCTTGTTCTATTAACCATTTGCTATTGGTTAATAAATCCTATTGCTATTGCTATTGACTCATTTCAGTCCCAACTTGTCCAAACTCGATTTACCTCCGTTAAGAAATCACTCCCTGTTGTCGTCCCTTTCATTGACAGCATGGCTGCCAGCTCCTCCGTGATTTTGAAGCCTGCAGTGATCCCACGTAAGAAGATGAGTAGCTGGGCAGTGTCACGTACATCGCAGCTCTCATCCAGAGCCAGGAGGAAAGTTAACCGCTCTGTACTTCAGCTGAAGCTCCAGATTTCCTGCAATGTCCTCAACCCTTCTCGTTACAGTGAACCTTCTCAAACGCGCCCTTTTTCTCTGGGCACATCTGAGTCCACCAAACACTCCTTAATAAACTCTCCGTCAGAAAACGGTTTACTTTTTCTGGTGATTTTGTGAGATATGACATAACTTGTCTTGACAGCTGCATCTCTGGGTGTGAAGCTCTGGGTCTCCTCGTGTTTGGTCACGTGGTGGCGATCCAGATTGTAATCCTTAAACACAGCGACTTGTGTACCACAAACTAAGCACATGGCTTTACCTTTGACTTCTGTGAAGAAATATTTAGCAGTCCATGTCTTGTTGAAAACGCGGCATTCGGAATCAACTTTTCTTTTTTTATGTGAGTCAACATTTTTAGGGGGCTAGGGATAGCTGGCTAGCATTGTCTGTCGCCGTGCAGACAGACGCAGATACGCCAGGCTTTTCAAAATAAAAGCAACACAGTTGTACTGCATGCACAGCATAAATACTTGTTCATTAGTGGGCCGCTTGCAAGCAAGGCCCACTATTGTTATGTTATTAGTGGGCCGCTTGCAAGCAAGGCCGACTATTGTGACAACTATGCAAAGCTTAGCATTACACGTCATATACTCAAAATGTGCAACTATCTGATTGGTTTGTCAAAGATGGGGAAGAGCCGTGGTTTAGACTTAGCTCTCCCTGGTGCACAGGCTGGTATCAGCCTGTAGGCACACAGATCATCCAGTCAGCGGAGACAGCGCCCTAAAGGGGAGGAAAAACCTACACTCCCTCATCTTGCGTCTTTTTTCTTTTGTGTGTGTCTCTGTGAGTATATGTGTGAGTGTGTGTGTGTGTGAGTTTATCTCAGCATAGCTTTACTGCTTATTGATTAATAATACATTTACATAATATAAAAAGGCACTTCATAACCATAACCACAACTTTTAAATCTCAACATCAGTAGTAACAACATGTAAAAAAATGCTAAATATAATTAAGTAAAAGCAATGTTTTTCCCCTTTTAAATGTGATCAGTAGTTGTCAACAGATTAGGCCTGTCCTACAGGAGGCTGTATAGGGTGCAGAAGGGTGGAGAAAGGCATTGTGAAGCCTGAGCGTGAGGCAGACAGTGCGTCTGACGTTGCGGATGAGGAAGTGGGAGCGGAGGCTGCCACGGCCTCGGACAATGTCAGCGCCCAGGTGCAGGCTGGAGCGGAGGCTCCTGCAGTCGGTCTGGCAGGGCTAGATCCTGATCCAGGCTGGTGTGGACACAGAGGATCTGAAGCTGGCCCTCCGCCTGAGAGAGGTGGAGCTTCAAACAAAAACCCGTGAGGTTGAGCTTATGCATCTCCGCATAAGGGCCCAGGAGGTCGATCTGTCCAACAAAAGTAAAACACCTACCACTGTAAGTATGCCTCTCCCCTCAACTTCTGAACAGTTTGATGTGAGCAGGCACATTGCTCTTGTACCTCAATTCCGAGAGAGCGAGGTAGATTCATATTTCAATGCTTTTGAGCGCATTGCAGCTACTTTAAAGTGGCCCAAAGATGTTTGGAGCCTTTTGTTGCAGTGTAAGTTAGTGGGAAAAGCGCAGGAAGTCTGCACAACATTAGCAATTAATGAGAGCCTTGATTATGATGTGGTGAAAGCCACAGTGTTATTTTCTGTCAAAACTGTTTGCCCAGGTCCTGACGTCGCTGTCCATTCAGTACCACAAATCCAGCGCGTATCATCCAGTCCCAGGGCACACTCGAGCATTTCCATCAGACATTAAAATCTATGCTTTGGAAATTATATTTAGAATCAGGAAAGGAGTGGGATGAAGGTTTGCCATTCCTTATGCTAGCTGTACGAGAAAGTGTGCAGGAATCCATAGGTTTCAGTCCTGCAGAGCTGGTGTTTGGACACACCGTGCGTGGTCCTCTGCGCGTGCTGAGAGAACGTTAATTGTCAGAAAAAACGTCTAGCTCCAACCAGAATATACTCGATTACGTGAGCTCTTTCAGAGAGCGTTTGCACAAAGCCTGCGAGACCGCGCGCAGCGCTCTTTCAGTGTCCCAGGGGAAAATGAAAAAAAAATTCGCTAGAAAGGCAGTGCAGAGAAGTTTTGAAGTTGGTGATAAGGTGTTGTCACTACTTCCAATTCCCGGTTCCGCCCTCAAGGCCAAATTCTCGGGTCCTTATTCTATTGAGAAAAAGTTAAGAGAAACTGATTACGTGGTATGCACCCCTGATCGTCGGAGAAAATCCCGTGTGTGCCACATTAATATGCTGAAGCCATATTTTCTTCGTTCTCCTGTTTCTCCCTCTGTCCCTCCAGCCGTAGTGTCCACTGTTGTGCAGGTGCCTCCGTCCCAATACAGTCCTGAGAGCGATGGATTATATCTTGGCCACGGAGACTCGTGCACTCGCCTCCAGAACTCAGAACTTGAAAAATGTGCAGCATCACTTAAAACACTTAGACTTACCCGCTCGAAAAGATATCTGTCAACTAATCGAAAATCACCTACTTTTGTTTTCAGATACTCCATCTCGCACCACCGCCATATCCCACGATATTGATGTAGGAAATAACTCTCCCATCAAGCAGCACGCATACCGCGTTAACCCCACAAAGCGTGTACTTCTCCAACAGGAAGTTAACTATTTGTTGGAAAATAGATTAGCTGTTCCAAGCTTCAGTGCATGGAGTTCTCCTTGTCTTCTCGTTCCCAAAGTGGACAAAACTCCTCGTTTTTGCACAGACTTTAGAAAAGTTAATAATGTGACAAAGGCTGACTCTTATCCTCTGCCCCGAATGGAGGATTGTGTGGACAGAGTCGGTGCTGCCAAATTTGTGACAAAACTCGACCTGTTAAAAGGTTATTGGCAGGTCCCTTTGACTCCCCGTGCTTCAGAAATCGCTGCCTTTGTGACTCCAGACAGCTTCCTCCAGTACACTGTCATGCCCTTTGGTCTCAGGAATGCGCCGGCCACTTTCCAACGGCTAATGCACAAAGTCCTAGGTGGTGTTGAGAGCTGTGAAGTTTACCTAGACGACATTGTTGCGTATTCCAAAACGTGGCCTGAGCACATTAAAACACTGAGCACAATCTTCAGTAAGTTGAAGCAGGCTTCCCTCACCATAAACCTGGCCAAATGTGAGTTTGGTCACGCCACTGTGACCTACTTAGGAAAGCAGGTGGGTCAGGGTCAGGTGCGGGCCCTGGCAGATAAAGTCCAAGCTATCCTCGACTACCCTGTGCCTCAGACATGGCGTGAGCTTCGCCGTTTTATAGGGATGGCTGGCTATTATCGTGGTTTCTGTAGAAATTTCTCTGATGTTGTGGCTCCACTCACTAGTCTAACTAGTCTCTCGCGGCCATTCGAATGGTCCCCTGACTGTACAAAGGCCTTCCAGTCAGCCAAAGCCGTCCTCTGTAGCACACCGGTTCTGGCCGCTCCTAACTTTGAGCGCCCCTTCAAGATGGAGGTGGACGCAAGCGCCAGCGGCGCAGGGGCGGTGCTGCTGCAGGAGGACGAGCGCGGTATCGAACACCCTATCAGTTACTTTTCCAAAAAGTTCAATAGGCATCAGGTACAGTATAGCACCATCGAAAAAGAGGCTCTCTCGTTGCTGCTGGCCTTGCAGCATTTCGAGGTTTATGTAGGCTCCAGTTCCTTGCCTGTGGTGGTCTACACGGATCATAACCCCCTTGTGTTTCTGGCCCGGATGAGGAACAGAAACCAGAGACTAATGAGGTGGTCCCTGTTGCTCCAGGACTTTAACATCGAAGTTCGAACCAGAAAAGGCACAGAGAATGTGTTAGCAGATGCGTTGTCTCGGGTCTCTTCTTGAAGTATCAGACATTATAGGGGAATGTCTGATATTTAGGAAGGGGGGTGTTACGGCCCTGGCCGTTATTGTTCTGCCATGTGTTGCTGTCTTCTGTGTTGTCCTTTTGGTTTGGTTTTTGTTGTTGTGTCGGAGTGAGTGCTCTCTTTTTTTGTAGCAGCTGTGTTGGTCCTGCCCACCTCCGACCAGCAAATGGTGTCGCGGTTCCATTGGTTCCTCCAGCAGCCGCCAGGGATTTAAATCCAGGGAGTTCCAGTCCCCGGGAGAACCTCGACTTGACAGCAGCTAGATTAGGAACTTGATTGTGAACTTTGTCCTCAGATCGATTTTGTTTGTTAGTAGTGCTCTGAATAGGTTTGTAGTTTGGGTGGTGGTTCTGTTTTTGATTGCTCGTTTGTTTGATTGTTGTCTTTGGTAGTCACTGTATATATATTGCACTATTTTGGTTTTGTTCGTGGAACTTTTTACCTGCACGTCAGGCCTCTTTCTGTTTACAATAAATTGGTACATTTTGATTTGGAGACAAAGTTTGTGTTTTTCTCACTCGTTTATGTTGTGTCCCAGCTCCCCTAGACTGGGTCGTAACACCACCTGGTTTCAACACAACACATTTGCACTGAACTTTGAGATGGTGGTGCTCACCTGTGGCGTGTGCGTGCGCACACACACACACACACACACACACACACACACACCATACCACACCACACAGCAGCTCTCTCATCCCCTGCACGGAGCAGATGAAGGCGGTCGGTCTGTTCAGCAGGCGGCACTGGAACACTCTTCCCCGGTGCTTCTCGATCCGCTGCCGGCAGAAGCTCACCGGGTCCCGGTAAAACTCCAGCGACTTGTCCCCGAGCACCGACACTCCCGCGTTTCCTGCTAGTTTAGACATTCGGGGCCGACGGTGAAGCGACTACTTTTTATTATTTCTATTTTGATTCTCCTCCGAGTTGAAAGGTGGATGCAGCCAGGACTGGTGCTACATCGCCTCCCAGGTGGGCCCCTAGGTGTTTGGGACACAAGTTTTTCTTTTCTGGATCATGGGTTGTGCTTCTCCATCCTATAAAGAGTCAATACTCCAATCAGCAGTTCACTAATTCTGATTGATTTTATTCAATTATTTGATTTGATATTGTGGGGAATTTTAATACTACTTTTAATACTACTTTTAATCACTACTTATAAAAAGGCCAAATATATAATACTGTGTGCCTTAAACTTGTACTAACAACACTATATGTAAAACTAATTACCCAACACTGGATTTGAATTAGCAATAATAACTGTATGACTAACATTATATTAATAGTAAACTGTATAACCTTTATTTGAACTAACCAAGTGACCTGTGAGTGAACTAATAACACTATATAATCAACCATTAGAACCATTTGTGTTGCTAACACTGGAAGTTCAGTTCTTACTGACAATGTATGCACTGTTTTTAATCTGCAGGGAGAGACATAGTAATGCAATGCACCACCACAGGGAAGAGCCATACCCCAAAGTTGATAGAGGGGAACAAGCACTGGCCCCAGGTTCTGAAGGGCCAGACACATGATGATTAAGTGGGATGTTTATGGCAAGAAAGCACAAGCACGCTTACATGCACTACTACACACCTCATAAACTACATTTCACACCCAGTACTGGGAGCTCCAAGGACGAGGCTGGTGGGAGGCCGTTACTGGAACAGCAGGATGAGATAACTGCAGGGGAGGGATGCTCTCAGAAAGACTCCATTGTAAGAAGCACACACACGATAGGGAAAGGTCACCAAGGAGGATACTTTGTTACAGGTACAGCTGCTGGATGAAGGTCGTGATGCCAAGAGGCTGGGACCAGCCTGTGCACCAACGAAGGGAGGGCCAAGCATAAATCCACGGCTACTCCCCACCTAGTCAACCAATCAAAAATAATTGTATTCTTGCTGGAATGTATATACTGTTATTGCATATGTGCAATTATTAATCATGTGTTAGCACTGTTCATTTGGGATAAATAAAAACAATGTGAAGTGTGTGGACCTGCCCGTTGTGCTCTTTTATGTCCAGGGAGCCTCATCTGGCCATTTTTGCAGCAAGCACATGAGCCAGAGCCCGTCTGCCCTGTGCCACGGCTCTGTGAAGAAATCTGGCAGTTTGAAAAGAAACGACACAGTTAGATTATATCCACATGCAAATGACTTCAGACTGTTTATCCACTACTTTGAGCTATTTCATTATTTGACTATGCCAGCCACTTTTAGTTGCCCATTTCAACCTCTTTGCTTGCTAACTAGTGTTCAGTCTTTAATACCCCTGCCAGGAATGACTGCTTTAAATTGCTGACTTTGAACTGTGTTGGTCCGTAGTGAAAACCGTGAGTTTTCATCAAAAGCTGTTGCCTTGGTGGCGCGACCAATTTCCATCGAAAATGTTCCTTCGCCGTGAGCATTACAAGTGCAGTAACTCCACTCTGCAAGGTCCTATCTTCACCACATTTCTACTGTTTGACGACTGTCCGGCTCTGAAGACATGTGCATAGTGGAGGGAGGAAGTGCATGTTTTATTCTCAGACGTCTCTCTCTCAGCAGGTTAGTTACAGCCACTTCAAATTTGGTCCAAACATTCCCAAGACGTGGATGATGCTCACTTATGAAGCTTTTGAGGTTTTGTCAAACACTGTCACTGTGGCGACACCGTGTTCGCCATGAAACAGGAAATTGTTGTATCTTCAGTGTACATTATCCAATCTGTTCCAAACTTGTCATGATTAATAAGAGTCCCGGCCTGAAGACATCTACATGCCAGTTAGCTACCACAGTCATTGCGCCACCTAGTGACAACAGGAAGTAAGACTTTTGTGCCAATCATCATTTGATTTGCATGACATTGCCCGACATGCACAAAGGTGCGAGGGCCCTTCAACGCTGCTTGCAGCTTTAATTTCGGATGCATTTCCTCACATTTCAATAGGGTCCTCGCAGCGCTTGGTGCTCGGGCCCTAAATATACATAAGCAGCTTTGTCACATGGCTTGTTATTCTGCTGAAAGTAGCCATTAGAAGATATGTTGAATTCAGCAATGAAGGATATGGTCAGCACACAGATAAGGACACATGGCTGAAGTTATGATATAGACTACCGCATATGAACCCACTATATGTAATACTGTTACAGGATTACAGTGTGGTGTAAAGACTAAAGATGTTGGAGATGCTGGGGATTGAACCCAGGACCCCAGAACCTCAGTGGTATTTCAACTGGCCAATGAGTGCCTTAGTACCTCTATGGATACTGATGATAGGATAGGGTAAGTTCTGTATATTATGATAGAAAATTGACAGTAATTATTCACTAAATTGTCAGTGTATTAGGTTCACCAAGCTAAAGAGATCAATTGTCTAACACAACAGTCTCTTCCTCTCTTCATGAAGGTCATGATGTTCAGTTGGTGTTGAAACTGTTTAGAGAGATGGTGATATGGTCACTGCCTCGGGGTAAACTGCTGCTCCTTCCTCGAGCAACCAGTTTAAGCAGCCACCCGGGGCCCAATCCCTGGAATATTTTACATTTTCATACCCCACTCATCCATCCATCTATAGTGCTCATCCTTAAGGTTCATGGGGGAGCTGGAACCAATCCCAGTTGACATTGGGCAAGAGGTGGGGTAAAACCCTGGATTCCTCAACAGTCAATCACAGGGGTAATGAGGACTGGATAGGTGGATGTATGGCTGGATGGAGGGACGGACATGCGGATTGGCAAACAACCCAAAGACATAATGACTCCCACAACGGCTGCCATTGTTCAGTCCAAATGGAAAGGTTTGTGCAGAATTTGAATCATGAAAATGAATGCGTTCCTGAGAAACCTCATTCAGTACAATTGGACTCACGGGTGGACAGACCAATAGATGAACAGATAAACAAAAGGATCGATTGAAATTATCAGCTTACCGTTTGAAACGTACAAAGTATTTGGGAATCAGTGACTTTGATCAAAACCTGTTTGCTTCATGTTTGCTCCTTTCCCACTTGAGTTGTCTGGGCACACTCTGAGCAGAGACTTGCCTGCATCAAAGGCTTATCCAACATTCCGGAACATGACTTGTCAAAGTGATGACACATCAAAGGACCTTTTGTGAAAAGTCTCATCAGGCACCAAGGGCCCAATCTCTGGATAGCGCTTATCCTTAAGGGTCGAGGGAGAGCTCCCAGTTGACATTGGGCAAGAGGTGGGGTAAAACCCTGGACTCCTCAACAGTCAATCACAGGGTCAATACATAGACACAGACAACCACTCACGCTCACACTCACCAGCTGAGAACAGCAGGCGGCTGGAGAAGCTGGTTAATAAGGCTGGCTCAGAGCTGGATACAAGTCTGGATTCACTGGG
Source organism: Pempheris klunzingeri (assembly GCF_042242105.1). Lineage (NCBI taxonomy): Eukaryota > Metazoa > Chordata > Actinopteri > Acropomatiformes > Pempheridae > Pempheris > Pempheris klunzingeri. The sequence goes on from NC_092021.1 coordinate 2,846,212, forward strand.
GATGGTGGTGGAGGGACGCACACAGTGCAAGCTGCAGGACATCATGGACAATGTCAGCCGTTGCATTCCTAAGAATGGGATAGATGGAAGACAGACAGAGAAAAGAGAATCATAATACCTCAGTCATCATCTGTAATGAGGACTGGATAGGTGGATGTATGGCTGGATGGAGGGACGGACATATGGATTGGCAGACAGATACCATTTTGATTTAATGACACACAGCACAACTGTGGTGTAAGGGCTTTTTGTGCTAAACATTAACTTGTTGGAGATGCTGGGGATTGAACCCAGGACCTTGTACATGCAAAGCACACGCTCTACCACTGAGCTACATCCCCTCTCTTGTTTTGAGTATTTCAACTGCTCAATGAGTGTCTTCCTACCTCTATGGCTAGTCATGATAGGGTAGGGTGAGGAAGTTGTGTATGAAAGAAAATTGACAGTAGTTGTACACTAAGTTGTCAGCTTATTGCATGCACCAAGCTAAAACTGATGGTGTAACACAACAGTCTCTTCCTCTCTTCATGAATGTTACACAGTTGAGTTTATATTCAAACTGCTTAGAGAGATGTTGTTATGGTGTTAACATCACTGCCTCTGGGCTTCCTCAAGCAGCCAATTTCACCAAACACCAACAGCCCGATCTCTGGAGTATTTTACATTTACATATCCTACTCACCCATCCATCTATAGCGCTTATCCTTAAGGGTCGAGGGAGAGCTCCCAGTTGACATTGGGCGAGAGGTGGGGTAAAACCCTGGACTCCTCAACAGTCAATCACAGGGTCAATACATAGACACAGACAACCACTCACGCTCACACTCACCAGCTGAGAACACCAGGCGGCTGGTCAAGCTGGTTAATAAGGCTGGCTCAGAGCTGGATACAAGTCTGGATTCACTGGGGATGGTGGTGGAGGGACGCACACAGTGCAAGCTGCAGGACATCATGGACAATGTCAGCCGTTGCATTCCTAAGAATGGGATAGATGGAAGACAGACAGAGAAAAGAGAATCATAATGCCTCAGTCATCATCTGTAATGAGAATTAGAATCAACTTTATTGGCCAAGTTTGAACAGGCAAACAAGGAATTTGACTCAGTGAAACTTGACTCTCTATGTACAGTGAGGAGAAAAATAGAAATAAACTACAACAACAGGAAAAGAACAGGACAATATAAACAGTATAGAACTCTTTAACAACAGTATGTACAATAGAGGTAGGTGTAGTGCAGAATTGCAGTGCAAAAATGTTGCAAATGTGCAGGAGTGTGGAACTATTGCACAGTGGATCCTGAGACTCTGAGGCTAGTGCGAGTTCATCAGGGTGACGGCCTGGAGGAAGAAACTGTCTCTGTGTCTGGTGGTTTGGGTGTACAGTGATCTGTAGCGCCTACCAGACGGGAGGAGTTTGAAGAGTTTATGTGCGGAGTGTGAGGGGTCTGCAGAGATGTTACCTGCCCTCCTCCTGACCCTGGACAGGTACAAGTCCTGGATGGAGGGCAGATCGGCCCCAATTATCCTCTCTGCAGATGAAGTGTTGTTTTTTTCCGAAAGAAAACAGGCAACTTCTCTCATTTAAGGTGTTTTAATATGTGTAAGAATAAAACTTAAGCATGGCCATGGACTCAGTCTGTTCTCGGAAAACCACAGTCAGCAAGCTGTTAGTCTGTAGCCAACAGATAGCAGAGTGAGCCCCAGGCTCTGTGTGAGGCATCAATTTGTACATTCAGATATTGTGGATAGAATTGTGATTTGTTTTGACTAGGTGGGGGAGACCATGGTTTAGACTCAGCCCTCCCTTGTTGGTGCACAGGCTGGTCCCAGCCTCTTGGCATCAAGACCTTCATCCAGCATCTAGTGATTAAAAGTAGTATTAAAAGTAGTATTAAAATTCCCCACAATATCAAATCAAATAATTGAATAAAATCAATCAGAATTAGTGAACTGCTGATTGGAGTATTGACTCTTTATAGGATGGAGAAGCACAACCCATAATCCAGAAAAGAAAAACTTGTGTCCCAAACACCTAGGGGCCCACCTGGGAGGCGATGTAGCACCAGTCCTGGCTGCATCCACCTTTCAACTCGGAGGAGAATCAAAATAGAAATAATAAAAAGTCGTCGCTTCACCGTCGGCCCCGAATGTCTAAACTAGCAGGAAACGCGGGAGTGTCGGTGCTCGGGGACAAGTCGCTGGAGTTTTACCGGGACCCGGTGAGCTTCTGCCGGCAGCGGATCGAGAAGCACCGGGGAAGAGTGTTCCAGTGCCGCCTGCTGAACAGACCGACCGCCTTCATCTGCTCCGTGCAGGGGATGAGAGAGCTGCTGTGTGGTGTGGTGTGGTGTGGTATGGTGTGTGTGTGCGTGTGCGTGTGTGTGTGCCACAGGTGAGCACCACCATCTCAAAGTTCAGTGCAAATGTGTTGTGTTGAAACCAGGTGGTCAATAATATTCTTACAATGACTTTACACATTTATATTTATAGTCTGCATCTATATGATGGTTGATGGGATTGTTGGTGCCTTCACTGGTTATAGTCACTGATTTAAAGGGAAATCAATGGTTTCTAATGAGCTGGCAGTGACCTTTTCTCCTTTGCCTCAAGATAACGAGTCTTAATAATGACTTTCCTCTCACTCAAAGGCACAAAATGAACATTTTCCTCCATAAGGAGTGAAATTCACCCCGAGATTAGTCTGATCTGTCATGAGAGAGACTCGTGATGCTGCTGGAGGGGGGGTAGGGAGCTACTGAGAGCTACAGAAAATCATTTCCAAATATAAAAAGGGAAAAGGGAGGGGGATTAAATGTGCTAATACATAAAATGGATTTCAATAAAGTTCTCTTACACTCACAGTAAAGTACAAGATATAGGAGAATTATATAGATATTGTCTTTAGAGACTTTAAAGAAGGATGTTGTATTGAGATGTAAAACATACACACGTGAGACATAATGACAAAACAGATAAACAGCCTGACTTGTTATGAATGTCAGACATTCAATACTTCCTTAAAGGTGTCATGGTGTGATGAGACACTGCAGTTGCTTAGATATATTACAAATGTTTCCGTGTTTGACTTTATTGTTTGTTTTGTGACATTGTGAAGTGATGGTGAAGGTTATTTAGAGGGTTTATTTAACGTGTGACTGACTGGATAACTGTCGCACCTCCAGTGAAGCATCCTCAGTGTCTCTTTCCCTCCTGCTCACCTGCTTTGTTTGCAGCACTCATACACAGAATGAAACTCTGCCATGTCCTGTATGCTGTATGTGTACGTTTGTGATGAAGTTTACGTTGTGTGTTTCTGAGAAATCCCACTTATTTGTGAAGGATCCTACTGACTTGATGACCAACATGTATGGTGACACTGTTGTCACCACTAATGGTGAATACACTCACACACAAAACCTCCACAAGTGACAGTTGATTGACAGTTGAACTAATTGGTACTAATATTTAATATAGATATTTAATTGAAAGCTGAACATCTGTTCACATTAGATTGTGTGGTTGCATTTGACATTTGTGAGGATATGTATTTTATGATGTGGAGAATCCTGTGGTTCATGGAACTTGTTCTTATTTTGACTCTAGCTGTATATTTAGAGCCTTTGGTTCAGTGGGTGTCCGTGATGGCACCAAAAATAGTGGCAAGGATATTTGTTACACAACTGCAAAGCTTTATTGCTGCAGTAGTTGTAATGTGTCCATCAATGCTGAAGGTGTCTTGAGCAAGAACTGACCCAAATCCCCACAGTTATTATACTGCGTGTAATGTGGTGCAGCAAAATGCAAGACATACGTTTGCAGAACACCTTAGAATGACTTCATCTTGTTTGAGACTAAAAGGGGAGGGGTGATGCCATCGTGTGGCCTTATCATGCAATGAGATGAGCTGTGTCAGGTCATCTGTGAAGTCTTAAAGGTATAAAGAGGTAAGGTCAGTAATGAGAGTGAATACAGCTCAGGGAAAACAGAGAGACTGCACACATTAGTTTAAGTTGTGTGGATCAGCTGACAGTCACAGATGATCTTCCACATTTGAAGACAGATGTGAATACACCTGTGTTTAATAGACACTTAACGATGAAATGCCCATGAAAATATGTTACCTTGTATCAATTGCTATAATAACCTTCATGGGAAATTGACAGAGGCACTATTTCACACAGCAAATGCCATCCTGTGTTTTAATGAGCCTGTCTATAAGACTGCTCCCTGAACACACTGTGTAAAGACGATAATGAATGCACAATATCACTGTTGATTTCTCTTCTTCTTATTATTATTGTTATTATTATTTCTTCAGTTTTATTGACAAGCAATTCCATGGTCATGCATTGGTCCTGTTTCTTTTTTTTGTCTGTTAGGCCACGAACAAGGAACCAGTCATTAGTTCAGTGCATGCAGCGCCATCATGTGGCCATTTCTAAGGTACTTTACATTACAGAAGTCTAAAATCAAACTTTCCCATGATTCCTCCAGACACATGAGTATTAATAGGCAATTAGATAAGACAGTTAGATGATGAGTTATCTCTGCTGGCAAAAAGTTCAAAATTATATAAATTCATAAGAATCTCAAATATTAAAGGTTTAGTATGCAGGATTTGAGAGGTCTATTGAGAATGAAATGTAATATAATTAATAATCATGTTCTCAGTAATGTATAATCACCATAAACCATGGTTGCAATCTGCAACTTTACTACAAGATTAAATTAAATCCTACACACTGCATCGTGCACATCAAATAATGTGTTTTCTAAACATTAAACCATGTAAACCTGTTTTTAGGAGGACCTCCAAATACAAGTATGAACCTGAAAATGAGCAGAATAGGGGACCTTTAAGGTATTTCTTATATACTAATACACTTATCATATATGATGTACTCATGACTCATCTGACAGCAGCAGAAAGGGATTTATTAACCAACAGGAAATGGTTAATAGAACAAGCACAGCTCACACAGCATAAATAAAAGAAAATAAATAAATAAATAAATAAATAAAAAATCAAAACATGTTTAAAAGTCTGGAGGTTGAAGGGGAGGCATAGCACATCTAGCAGGAGCTAGAGTTTTAGGCTGGTGCTGGAGTTGATGGATGGCGGCTGACGTCGTGTCTCGGGACAGGAACTGTTGTTTGCAGCTACCTGGCAGAATGGAGAAGTGAATGAAAGGGGTTGCAGGCTGCAGGCAGAGGCTGCTAGAGTAAAACGGGCCTAATGTAGGCAGGAAGACAGGAATGGAACTGTACTTACCTACAAGGGGAGGATGCCAGGGGTTGCAGGTGAAGTTTTCACCTAGCTATCGGAGGCAGAGGTGGGTGCTCAGGATGATGCTGCCATGATCTCTGAGGGGAGGCAGAGGTGCAGGATGCTGGTAGGGATTGTAGGTGAGCTATGGGCTGACTGGAGGAAGAGGTGTAGGTTGCTGGAGTTTTGGCTGCAGTTCTGTGGTAAATTCTGCAGGTGGAGGCTGTGGCTGCATGTGTCTGGCAGAAGTTACAGGTGGAGGTTTAAGCTGCAACCTTCTGGCAGATTCTGCAGGTGGAGGCTGTGGCTGCATATGTCTGGCAGGTGGAGGTTTAAGATGCAACTTTCTGTCAGATTCTGCAGGTGGAGACTGTCACTGCATGTGTCTGGCAGAGGTTACAGGTGGAGGCTTTTGCTGCAACTTTCTGTCAGATTCTGCAGGTGGAGGCTGTGGCTGCATGTGTCTGGCAGAGGTTACAGGTGGAGGTTTAAGCTGCAACTTTCTGGCAGATTCTGCAGGTGGAGGCTGTGGCTGCATATGTCTGGCAGGTGGAGGTTTAAGATGCAACTTTCTGTCAGATTCTGCAGATGGAGACTGTCACTGCATGTGTCTGGCAGAGGTTACAGGTGGAGGCTTTTGCTGCAACGTTCTGTCAGATTCTGCAGGTGGAGGCTGTGGCTGCATGTGTCTGGCAGAAGTTACAGGTGGAGGTTTAAGCTGCAACTTTTTGTCAGATTCTGTAGATGGAGGCTATGGCTGCATGTGTCGGGCAGAAGTTACAGGTGGAGGTTTAAGCTGCAACTTTTTGTCAGATTCTGTAGATGGAGGCTATGGCTGCATGTGTCGGGCAGAAGTTATAGGTGGAGGTTTAAGCTGTAACTTTCTGTCTGATTCTGCAGGTGGAGGCTGTGGCTGCATGTTTTTTGGCAGAAGTTACAGGTGGAGATTTAAGCTGCAACTTTCTGTCTGATTCTGAAGGTGGAGGCTGTGGCTGCATGTTTTTTGGCAGATGTTACAGGTGGAGGCTGTGGCTGCAGGTGTCTGTCTGAGGTTACAGGTGGAGGCTGTGGCTGCAGGTGTCTGTCTGAAGTTACAGGTGGAGGCTTTTGCTGTTTCAATTTGCAGCAGATTGACAGAGGAAATCGTGGTGGATGGCTGAAGTTGTAGGTGGAGGCTCTCGTTGCAGCTTTCTGCAAGAATTTGCAGGTGGAGGATGTGACTGTTCTTGCAGAAGCTGTTGTGGAGGTTTGGCTGTAATTCTAAGATAGAATCTGCAGGTGTAGGCTTCTCTTGCAGTTATCTGGCAGAGGTTACAGGTGGAGGTTTAAGATGCAACTTTCTGTCAGATTCTGCAGGTGGAGACTGTCACTGCATGTGTCTGTCTGAGGTTACAGGTGGAGGTTTAAGCTGCAACTTTCTGTCAGATTCTGCAGGTGGAGGCTGTGGCTGCATGTGTCTGTCTGAGGTTACAGGTGGAGGTTTAAGTTGCAACTTTCTGTCAGATTCTGCAGGTGGAGGCTGTGGCTCCAGGTGTCTGTCTGAGGTTACAGGTGGAGGTTTAAGCTGCAACTTTATGTCAGATTCTGCAGGTGGAGGCTGTCGCTGAAGGTCTCTGTCTGAGGTTACAGGTGGAGGCTTTTGCTGTAACTTTCTGTCAGATTCTGCAGATGGAGGCTGTGGCTGCATGTGTCTGGCAGGTGGAGGTTTAAGATGCAACTTTCTGTCAGATTCTGCAGGTGGAGACTGTTGCTGCATGTGTCTGTCTGAGGTTACAGGTGGAGGTTTAAGTTGCAACTTTCTGTCAGATTCTGCAGGTGGAGGCTGTGGCTGCATGTGTCTGGCAGAAGTTACAGGTGGAGGCTGTGGCTGCAGGCGTCTGTCTGAGGTTACTGGTGGAGGCTTTTGCTGCAACTTTCTGTCAGATTCTGCAGGTGGAGACTATGGCTGCATGTGTCCGGCAGAAGTTACAGGTGGAGGTTTAAGATGCAGGTGTCTGTCTGAGGTTACAGGTGGAGGCTGTGGCTGCAGGTGTCGGGCAGAAGTTACAGGTGGAGGTTTAAGCTGCAACTTTTTGTCAGATTCTGCAGGTGGAGGCTGTGGCTGCATGTGTCTGGCAGAGGTTACAGGTGGAGTTTCGGCTGCAACTTTCTGTCAGATTCTGCAGGTGGAGACTGTGGCTGCATGTGTCTGACAGGTGGAGGTTTAAGATGCAACTTTCTGTCAGATTCTGCAGGTGGAGGCTGTGGCTGCAGATGTTGGACAGAGGTTACAGGTGGAGGTTTAAGCTGCAACTTTATGTCAGATTCTGCAGGTGGAGGCTGTGGCTGCATGTGTCTGGCAGACGTTACAGGTGGAGGTTTAAGCTGCAACTTTCTGGCAGATTCTGCAGGTGGAGGCTGTGGCTGCAGATGTCGGGCAGAAGTTACAGGTGGAGGTTTAAGCTGCAACTTTTTGTCAGATTCTGCAGGTGGAGGCTGTGGCTGCAGGTGTCTGTCTGAGGTTACAGGTGGAGGTTTAAGCTGCAACTTTTTGCCAGATTCTGCAGGTGGAGGCTGTGGCTGCAGGTGTCTGTCTGAGGTTACAGGTGGAGGATTTTGCTGCAACTTTCTGTCAGATTCTGCAGGTGGAGGCTGTGGCTGCATGTGTCTGGCAGAAGTTACAGGTGGAGGCTGTGGCTGCAGGTGTCTGTCTGAGGTTACAGGTGGAGGTTTAAGCTGCAACTTTGTGTCAGATTCTGCAGGTGGAGGCTGTGGCTGCAGATGTCGGGCAGAAGTTACAAGTGGAGGTTTAAGCTGCAACTTTTTGTCAGATTCTGCAGGTGGAGGCTGTGGCTGCATGTGTCTGGCAGAGGTTACAGGTGGAGTTTCGGCTGCAACTTTCTGTCAGATTCTGCAGGTGGAGACTGTGGCTGCATGTGTCTGACAGGTGGAGGTTTAAGATGCAACTTTCTGTCAGATTCTGCAGGTGGAGACTGTCGCTGCATATGTCTGTCTGAGGTTACAGGTGGAGGTTTAAGCTGCAACTTTCTGGCAGATTCTGCAGGTGGAGGCTGTGGCTGCATATGTCTGGCAGGTGGAGGTTTAAGATGCAACTTTCTGTCAGATTCTGCAGGTGGAGACTGTCGCTGCATGTGTCTGTCTGAGGTTACAGGTGGATGTTTAAGCTGCAACTTTCTGTCAGATTCTGCAGGTGGAGGCTATGGCTGCATGTGTCCGGCAGAAGTTACAGGTGGAGGCTGTGGCTGCAGGTGTCTGTCTGAGGTTACAGGTGGAGGCTTTTGCTGCAACTTTCTGTCAGATTCTGCAGGTGGAGGCTGTGGCTGCAGGTGTCTGTCTGAGGTTACAGTTGGAGGTTTAAGCTGCAACTTTTGTCAGATTCTGCAGGTGGAGGCTGTGGCTGCAGGTGTCTGTCTGAGGTTACAGGTGGAGGTTTAAGCTGCAACTTTCTGTCAGATTCTGCAGGTGGAGGCTGTGGGTGCAGATGTCGGGCAGAAGTTACAGGTGGAGGTTTAAGCTGCAACTTTTTGTCAGATTCTGCAGGTGGAGGCTGTGGCTGCATGTGTCTGGCAGAGGTTACAGGTGGAGTTTCGGCTGCAACTTTCTGTCAGATTCTGCAGGTGGAGGCTGTGGCTGCATGTGTCTGGCAGACGTTACAGGTGGAGGTTTAAGCTGCAACTTTCTGGCAGATTCTGCAGGTGGAGGCTGTGGCTGCAGATGTCGGGCAGAAGTTACAGGTGGAGGTTTAAGCTGCAACTTTTTGTCAGATTCTGCAGGTGGAGGCTGTGGCTGCAGGTGTCTGTCTGAGGTTACAGGTGGAGGTTTAAGCTGCAACTTTTTGCCAGATTCTGCAGGTGGAGGCTGTGGCTGCATGTGTCCGGCAGAAGTTACAGGTGGAGGCTGTGGCTGCAGGTGTCTGTCTGAGGTTACAGGTGGAGGTTTAAGCTGCAACTTTCTGTCAGATTCTGCAGGTGGAGGCTGTGGCTGCAGGTGTCTGTCTGAGGTTACAGTTGGAGGTTTAAGCTGCAACTTTTGTCAGATTCTGCAGGTGGAGGCTGTGGCTGCAGGTGTCTGTCTGAGGTTACAGGTGGAGGTTTAAGCTGCAACTTTCTGTCAGATTCTGCAGGTGGAGGCTGTGGGTGCAGATGTCGGGCAGAAGTTACAGGTGGAGGTTTAAGCTGCAACTTTTTGTCAGATTCTGCAGGTGGAGGCTGTGGCTGCATGTGTCTGGCAGAGGTTACAGGTGGAGTTTCGGCTGCAACTTTCTGTCAGATTCTGCAGGTGGAGGCTGTGGCTGCATGTGTCTGGCAGACGTTACAGGTGGAGGTTTAAGCTGCAACTTTCTGGCAGATTCTGCAGGTGGAGGCTGTGGCTGCAGATGTCGGGCAGAAGTTACAGGTGGAGGTTTAAGCTGCAACTTTTTGTCAGATTCTGCAGGTGGAGGCTGTGGCTGCAGGTGTCTGTCTGAGGTTACAGGTGGAGGTTTAAGCTGCAACTTTTTGCCAGATTCTGCAGGTGGAGGCTGTGGCTGCATGTGTCCGGCAGAAGTTACAGGTGGAGGCTGTGGCTGCAGGTGTCTGTCTGAGGTTACAGGTGGAGGTTTAAGCTGCAACTTTCTGTCAGATTCTGCAGGTGGAGGCTGTGGCTGCAGATGTCGGGCAGAAGTTACAGGTGGAGGTTTAAGCTGCAACTTTCTGTCAGATTCTGCAGGTGGAGACTGTGGCTGCATGTGTCTGACAGGTGGAGGTTTAAGATGCAACTTTCTGTCAGATTCTGCAGGTGGAGACTGTCGCTGCATATGTCTGTCTGAGGTTACAGGTGGAGGTTTAAGCTGCAACTTTCTGGCAGATTCTGCAGGTGGAGGCTGTGGCTGCATATGTCTGGCAGGTGGAGGTTTAAGATGCAACTTTCTGTCAGATTCTGCAGGTGGAGACTGTCGCTGCATGTGTCTGTCTGAGGTTACAGGTGGAGGTTTAAGCTGCAACTTTCTGTCAGATTCTGCAGGTGGAGGCTATGGCTGCATGTGTCCGGCAGAAGTTACAGGTGGAGGCTGTGGCTGCAGGTGTCTGTCTGAGGTTACAGGTGGAGGCTTTTGCTGCAACTTACTGTCAGATTCTGCAGGTGGAGGCTGTGGCTGCAGGTGTCTGTCTGAGGTTACAGTTGGAGGTTTAAGCTGCAACTTTTGTCAGATTCTGCAGGTGGAGGCTGTGGCTGCAGGTGTCTGTCTGAGGTTACAGGTGGAGGTTTAAGCTGCAACTTTCTGTCAGATTCTGCAGGTGGAGGCTGTGGGTGCAGATGTCGGGCAGAAGTTACAGGTGGAGGTTTAAGCTGCAACTTTTTGTCAGATTCTGCAGGTGGAGGCTGTGGCTGCATGTGTCTGGCAGAGGTTACAGGTGGAGTTTCGGCTGCAACTTTCTGTCAGATTCTGCAGGTGGAGGCTGTGGCTGCATGTGTCTGGCAGACGTTACAGGTGGAGGTTTAAGCTGCAACTTTCTGGCAGATTCTGCAGGTGGAGGCTGTGGCTGCAGATGTCGGGCAGAAGTTACAGGTGGAGGTTTAAGCTGCAACTTTTTGTCAGATTCTGCAGGTGGAGGCTGTGGCTGCAGGTGTCTGTCTGAGGTTACAGGTGGAGGTTTAAGCTGCAACTTTTTGCCAGATTCTGCAGGTGGAGGCTGTGGCTGCATGTGTCCGGCAGAAGTTACAGGTGGAGGCTGTGGCTGCAGGTGTCTGTCTGAGGTTACAGGTGGAGGTTTAAGCTGCAACTTTCTGTCAGATTCTGCAGGTGGAGGCTGTGGCTGCAGATGTCGGGCAGAAGTTACAGGTGGAGGTTTAAGCTGCAACTTTCTGTCAGATTCTGCAGGTGGAGACTGTGGCTGCATGTGTCTGACAGGTGGAGGTTTAAGATGCAACTTTCTGTCAGATTCTGCAGGTGGAGACTGTCGCTGCATATGTCTGTCTGAGGTTACAGGTGGAGGTTTAAGCTGCAACTTTCTGGCAGATTCTGCAGGTGGAGGCTGTGGCTGCATATGTCTGGCAGGTGGAGGTTTAAGATGCAACTTTCTGTCAGATTCTGCAGGTGGAGACTGTCGCTGCATGTGTCTGTCTGAGGTTACAGGTGGAGGTTTAAGCTGCAACTTTCTGTCAGATTCTGCAGGTGGAGGCTATGGCTGCATGTGTCCGGCAGAAGTTACAGGTGGAGGCTGTGGCTGCAGGTGTCTGTCTGAGGTTACAGGTGGAGGCTTTTGCTGCAACTTTCTGTCAGATTCTGCAGGTGGAGGCTGTGGCTGCAGGTGTCTGTCTGAGGTTACAGTTGGAGGTTTAAGCTGCAACTTTTGTCAGATTCTGCAGGTGGAGGCTGTGGCTGCAGGTGTCTGTCTGAGGTTACAGGTGGAGGTTTAAGCTGCAACTTTCTGTCAGATTCTGCAGGTGGAGGCTGTGGCTGCAGATGTCGGGCAGAAGTTACAGGTGGAGGTTTAAGCTGCAACTTTTTGTCAGATTCTGCAGGTGGAGGCTGTGGCTGCATGTGTCTGGCAGAGGTTACAGGTGGAGTTTCGGCTGCAACTTTCTGTCAGATTCTGCAGGTGGAGGCTGTGGCTGCAGGTGTCTGTCTGAGGTTACAGGTGGAGTTTCAAGCTGCAACTTTCTGTCAGATTCTGCAGGTGGAGGCTGTGGCTGCAGATGTCGGGCAGAAGTTACAGGTGGAGGCTGTGGCTGCAGGTGTCTGTCTGAGGTTACAGTTGGAGGCTTTTGCTGCAACTTTCTGTCAGATTCTGCAGGTGGAGGCTGTGGCTGCAGGTGTCTGTCTGAGGTTACAGGTGGAGGTTTAAGCTGCAACTTTCTGTCAGATTCTGCAGGTGGAGGCTGTGGCTGCAGATGTCGGGCAGAAGTTACAGGTGGAGGTTTAAGCTGCAACTTTCTGTCAGATTCTGCAGGTGGAGACTGTGGCTGCATGTGTCTGACAGGTGGAGGTTTAAGATGCAACTTTCTGTCAGATTCTGCAGGTGGAGGCTGTGGCTGCAGGTGTCTGTCTGAGGTTACAGTTGGAGGTTTAAGCTGCAACTTTTGTCAGATTCTGCAGGTGGAGGCTGTGGCTGCAGGTGTCTGTCTGAGGTTACAGGTGGAGGTTTAAGCTGCAACTTTCTGTCAGATTCTGCAGGTGGAGGCTGTGGCTGCAGATGTCGGGCAGAAGTTACAGGTGGAGGTTTAAGCTGCAACTTTTTGTCAGATTCTGCAGGTGGAGGCTGTGGCTGCATGTGTCTGGCAGAGGTTACAGGTGGAGTTTCGGCTGCAACTTTCTGTCAGATTCTGCAGGTGGAGGCTGTGGCTGCAGGTGTCTGTCTGAGGTTACAGGTGGAGTTTCAAGCTGCAACTTTCTGTCAGATTCTGCAGGTGGAGGCTGTGGCTGCAGATGTCGGGCAGAAGTTACAGGTGGAGGCTGTGGCTGCAGGTGTCTGTCTGAGGTTACAGTTGGAGGCTTTTGCTGCAACTTTCTGTCAGATTCTGCAGGTGGAGGCTGTGGCTGCAGGTGTCTGTCTGAGGTTACAGGTGCAGGCTGTGGCTGCAGGTGTCTGTCTGAGGTTACAGGTGGAGGCTTTTGCTGCAACTTTCTGTCAGATTCTGCAGGTGGAGGCTGTGGCTGCGTGTGTCTGGCAGAAGTTACAGGTGGAGGTTTAAGCTGCAACTTTCTGTCAGATTCTGCCGGTGGAGGCTGTGGCTGCAGATGTCGGGCAGAAGTTACAGTTGGAGGTTTAAGCTGCAACTTTTGTCAGATTCTGCAGGTGGAGGCTGTGGCTGCAGGTGTCTGTCTGAGGTTACAGGTGGAGGCTTTTGCTGCAACTTTCTGTCAGATTCTGCAGGTGGAGGCTGTGGCTGCATGTGTCTGGCAGAAGTTACAGGTGGAGGTTTAAGCTGCAACTTTCTGTCAGATTCTGCAGGTGGAGGCTGTGGCTGCATGTGTCTGGCAGAAGTTACAGTTGGAGGTTTAAGCTGCAACTTTTTGTCAGATTCTGCAGGTGGAGGCTGTGGCTGCAGGTGTCTGTCTGAGGTTACAGGTGGAGGTTTAAGCTGCAACTTTCTGTCAGATTCTGCAGGTGGAGGCTGTGGCTGCAGATGTCGGGCAGAGGTTACAGTTGGAGGTTTAAGCTGCAACTTTTTGTCAGATTCTGCAGGTGGAGGCTGTGGCTGCACGTGTCCGGCAGAAGTTACAGGTGGAGGCTGTGGCTGCAGGTGTCTGTCTGAGGTTACAGTTGGAGGCTTTTGCTGCAACTTTCTGTCAGATTCTGCAGGTGGAGGCTGTGGCTGCATGTGTCTGTCTGAGGTTACAGGTGGAGGCTGTGGCTGCAGGTGTCTGTCTGAGGTTACAGGTGGAGGCTTTTGCTGTAACTTTCTGTCAGATTCTGCAGGTGGAGGCTGTGGCTGCAGGTGTCTGTCTGAGGTTACAGTTGGAGGCTTTTGCTGCAACTTTCTGTCAGATTCTGCAGGTGGAGGCTGTGGCTGCATGTGTCCGGCAGAAGTTACAGGTGGAGGCTGTGGCTGCAGGTGTCTGTCTGAGGTTACAGGTGCAGGCTGTGGCTGCAGGTGTCTGTCTGAGGTTACAGGTGGAGGCTTTTGCTGTAACTTTCTGTCAGATTCTGCAGGTGGAGGCTGTGGCTGCATGTGTCTGTCTGAGGTTACAGTTGGAGGCTTTTGCTGCAACTTTCTGTCAGATTCTGCAGGTGGAGGCTGTGGCTGCACGTGTCCGGCAGAAGTTACAGGTGGAGGCTGTGGCTGCAGGTGTCTGTCTGAGGTTACAGGTGGAGGCTTTTGCTGTAACTTTCTGTCAGATTCTGCAGGTGGAGGCTGTGGCTGCATGTTTCTGTCTGAGGTTACAGGTGGAGGTTTAAGATGCAACTTTCTGTCAGATTCTGCAGGTGGAGGCTGTGGCTGCAGGTGTCTGTCTGAGGTTACAGGTGGAGGTTTAAGCTGCAACTTTATGTCAGATTTTGCAGGTGGAGGCTGTGGCTGCAGGTGTCTGTCTGAGGTTACAGGTGGAGTTTCAAGCTGCAATTTTCTGTCAGATTCTGCAGGTGGAGGCTGTGGCTGTAGATGTCGGGCAGAGGTTACAGGTGGAGGTTTAAGCTGCAACTTTTTGTCAGATTCTGCAGGTGGAGGCTGTGGCTGCACGTGTCCGGCAGAAGTTACAGGTGGAGGCTGTGGCTGCAGGTGTCTGTCTGAGGTTACAGGTGGAGGTTTAAACTGCAACTTTATGTCAGATTTTGCAGGTGGAGGCTGTGGCTGCAGGTGTCTGTCTGAGGTTACAGGTGGAGGTTTAAGCTGCAACTTTCTGTCAGATTCTGCAGGTGGAGGCTGTGGCTGCAGATGTCGGGCAGAGGTTACAGGTGGAGGTTTAAGCTGCAACTTTTTGTCAGATTCTGCAGGTGGAGGCTGTGGCTGCACGTGTCCGGCAGAAGTTACAGGTGGAGGCTGTGGCTGCAGGTGTCTGTCTGAGGTTACAGTTGGAGGCTTTTGCTGCAACTTTCTGTCAGATTCTGCAGGTGGAGGCTGTGGCTGCATGTGTCTGTCTGAGGTTACAGGTGGAGGCTGTGGCTGCAGGTGTCTGTCTGAGGTTACAGGTGGAGGCTTTAGCTGTAACTTTCTGTCAGATTCTGCAGGTGGAGGCTGTGGCTGCAGGTGTCTGTCTGAGGTTACAGGTGCAGGCTGTGGCTGCAGGTGTCTGTCTGAGGTTACAGGTGGAGGCTTTTGCTGTAACTTTCTGTCAGATTCTGCAGGTGGAGGCTGTGGCTGCATGTGTCTGTCTGAGGTTACAGGTGGAGGTTTAAGCTGCAACTTTCTGTCAGATTCTGCAGGTGGAGGCTGTGGCTGCATGTGTCTGTCTGAGGTTACAGTTGGAGGCTTTTGCTGCAACTTTCTGTCAGATTCTGCAGGTGGAGGCTGTGGCTGCACGTGTCCGGCAGAAGTTACAGGTGGAGGCTGTGGCTGCAGGTGTCTGTCTGAGGTTACAGGTGGAGGCTTTTGCTATAACTTTCTGTCAGATTCTGCAGGTGGAGGCTGTGGCTGCATGTGTCTGTCTGAGGTTACAGGTGGAGGTTTAAGTTGCAACTTTCTGTCAGATTCTGCAGGTGGAGGCTGTGGCTCCAGGTGTCTGTCTGAGGTTACAGGTGGAGGTTTAAGCTGCAACTTTATGTCAGATTTTGCAGGTGGAGGCTGTGGCTGCAGGTGTCTGTCGGAGGTTACAGGTGGAGTTTCAAGCTGCAATTTTCTGTCAGATTCTGCAGGTGGAGGCTGTGGCTGCAGATGTCGGGCAGAGGTTACAGGTGGAGGTTTAAGCTGCAACTTTTTGTCAGATTCTGCAGGTGGAGGCTGTGGCTGCAGGTGTCTGTCTGAGGTTACAGGTGCAGGCTGTGGCTGCAGGTGTCTGTCTGAGGTTACAGTTGTAGGCTTTTGCTGCAACTTTCTGTCAGATTCTGCAGGTGGAGGCTGTGGCTGCATGTGTCCGGCAGAAGTTACAGGTGGAGGCTGTGGCTGCAGGTGTCTGTCTGAGGTTACAGGTGCAGGCTGTGGCTGCAGGTGTCTGTCTGAGGTTACAGGTGGAGGCTTTTGCTG
Source organism: Pempheris klunzingeri (assembly GCF_042242105.1). NCBI lineage: Eukaryota > Metazoa > Chordata > Actinopteri > Acropomatiformes > Pempheridae > Pempheris > Pempheris klunzingeri. The sequence goes on from NC_092021.1 coordinate 2,862,077, forward strand.
TAACTTTCTGTCAGATTCTGCAGGTGGAGGCTGTGGCTGCGTGTGTCTGGCAGAAGTTACAGGTGGAGGCTGTGGCTGCAGGTGTCTGTCTGAGGTTACAGGTGGAGGCTTTTGCTGCAACTTTCTGTCAGATTCTGCAGGTGGAGGCTGTGGCTGCATGTGTCTGTCTGAGGTTACAGGTGGAGGTTTAAGCTGCAACTTTCTGTCAGATTCTGCAGGTGGAGGCTGTGGCTGCATGTGTCTGGCAGAAGTTACAGGTGGAGGTTTAAGCTGCAACTTTTTGTCAGATTCTGCAGGTGGAGGCTGTGGCTGCAGGTGTCTGTCTGAGGTTACAGGTGGAGGCTTTTGCTGCAACTTTCTGTCAGATTCTGCAGGTGGAGGCTGTGGCTGCGTGTGTCTGGCAGAAGTTACAGGTGGAGGCTGTGGCTGCAGGTGTCTGTCTGAGGTTACAGGTGCAGGCTGTGGCTGCAGGTGTCTGTCTGAGGTTACAGGTGGAGGCTTTTGCTGTAACTTTCTGTCAGATTCTGCAGGTGGAGGCTGTGGCTGCATGTGTCTGGCAGAAGTTACAGGTGGAGGTTTAAGCTGCAACTTTCTGTCAGATTCTGCCGGTGGAGGCTGTGGCTGCAGATGTCGGGCAGAAGTTACAGTTGGAGGTTTAAGCTGCAACTTTTGTCAGATTCTGCAGGTGGAGGCTGTGGCTGCAGGTGTCTGTCTGAGGTTACAGGTGGAGGCTTTTGCTGCAACTTTCTGTCAGATTCTGCAGGTGGAGGCTGTGGCTGCATGTGTCTGTCTGAGGTTACAGGTGGAGGTTTAAGCTGCAACTTTCTGTCAGATTCTGCAGGTGGAGGCTGTGGCTGCATGTGTCTGGCAGAAGTTACAGGTGGAGGTTTAAGCTGCAACTTTTTGTCAGATTCTGCAGGTGGAGGCTGTGGCTGCAGGTGTCTGTCTGAGGTTACAGGTGGAGGTTTAAGCTGCAACTTTCTGTCAGATTCTGCAGGTGGAGGCTGTGGCTGCAGATGTCGGGCAGAGGTTACAGGTGGAGGTTTAAGCTGCAACTTTCTGGCAGATTCTGCAGGTGGAGGCTGTGGCTGCAGGTGTCTGTCTGAGGTTACAGGTGGAGGATTTTTCTGCAACTTTCTGTCAGATTCTGCAGGTGGAGGCTGTGGCTGCATGTGTCCGGCAGAAGTTACAGGTGGAGGCTGTGGCTGCAGGTGTCTGTCTGAGGTTACGGGTGGAGGTTTAAGCTGCAACTTTCTGTCAGATTCTGCAGGTGGAGGCTGTGGCTGCAGATGTCGGGCAGAAGTTACAGGTGGAGGTTTAAGCTGCAAATTTTCGTCAGATTCTGCAGGTGGAGGCTGTGGCTGCAGATGTTGGACAGAGGTTACAGGTGGAGGTTTAAGCTGCAACTTTATGTCAGATTCTGCAGGTGGAGGCTGTGGCTGCATGTGTCTGTCTGAGGTTACAGGTGGAGGCTGTGGCTGCAGGTGTCTGTCTGAGGTTACAGGTGGAGTTTCAAGCTGCAACTTTCTGTCAGATTCTGCAGGTGGAGGCTGTGGCTGCAGATGTCGGGCAGAGGTTACAGGTGGAGGTTTAAGCTGCAACTTTTTGTCAGATTCTGCAGGTGGAGGCTGTGGCTGCACGTGTCCGGCAGAAGTTACAGGTGGAGGCTGTGGCTGCAGGTGTCTGTCTGAGGTTACAGGTGGAGGCTGTGGCTGCAGGTGTCTGTCTGAGGTTACAGTTGTAGGCTTTTGCTGCAACTTTCTGTCAGATTCTGCAGGTGGAGGCTGTGGCTGCGTGTGTCTGGCAGAAGTTACAGGTGGAGGCTGTGGCTGCAGGTGTCTGTCTGAGGTTACAGGTGCAGGCTGTGGCTGCAGGTGTCTGTCTGAGGTTACAGGTGGAGGCTTTTGCTGTAACTTTCTGTCAGATTCTGCAGGTGGAGGCTGTGGCTGCATGTGTCTGGCAGAAGTTACAGGTGGAGGTTTAAGCTGCAACTTTCTGTCAGATTCTGCCGGTGGAGGCTGTGGCTGCAGATGTCGGGCAGAAGTTACAGTTGGAGGTTTAAGCTGCAACTTTTGTCAGATTCTGCAGGTGGAGGCTGTGGCTGCAGGTGTCTGTCTGAGGTTACAGGTGGAGGCTTTTGCTGCAACTTTCTGTCAGATTCTGCAGGTGGAGGCTGTGGCTGCATGTGTCTGTCTGAGGTTACAGGTGGAGGTTTAAGCTGCAACTTTCTGTCAGATTCTGCAGGTGGAGGCTGTGGCTGCATGTGTCTGGCAGAAGTTACAGGTGGAGGTTTAAGCTGCAACTTTTTGTCAGATTCTGCAGGTGGAGGCTGTGGCTGCAGGTGTCTGTCTGAGGTTACAGGTGGAGGTTTAAGCTGCAACTTTCTGTCAGATTCTGCAGGTGGAGGCTGTGGCTGCAGATGTCGGGCAGAGGTTACAGGTGGAGGTTTAAGCTGCAACTTTCTGGCAGATTCTGCAGGTGGAGGCTGTGGCTGCATGTGTCCGGCAGAAGTTACAGGTGGAGGCTGTGGCTGCAGGTGTCTGTCTGAGGTTACGGGTGGAGGTTTAAGCTGCAACTTTCTGTCAGATTCTGCAGGTGGAGGCTGTGGCTGCAGATGTCGGGCAGAAGTTACAGGTGGAGGTTTAAGCTGCAAATTTTCGTCAGATTCTGCAGGTGGAGGCTGTGGCTGCAGATGTTGGACAGAGGTTACAGGTGGAGGTTTAAGCTGCAACTTTATGTCAGATTCTGCAGGTGGAGGCTGTGGCTGCATGTGTCTGTCTGAGGTTACAGGTGGAGGCTGTGGCTGCAGGTGTCTGTCTGAGGTTACAGGTGGAGTTTCAAGCTGCAACTTTCTGTCAGATTCTGCAGGTGGAGGCTGTGGCTGCAGATGTCGGGCAGAGGTTACAGGTGGAGGTTTAAGCTGCAACTTTTTGTCAGATTCTGCAGGTGGAGGCTGTGGCTGCACGTGTCCGGCAGAAGTTACAGGTGGAGGCTGTGGCTGCACGTGTCTGGCAGAAGTTACAGGTGGAGGTTTAAGCTGCAACTTTCTGTCAGATTCTGCCGGTGGAGGCTGTGGCTGCATGTGTCTGGCAGAAGTTACAGTTGGAGGTTTAAGCTGCAACTTTTGTCAGATTCTGCAGGTGGAGGCTGTGGCTGCAGGTGTCTGTCTGAGGTTACAGGTGGAGGCTTTTGCTGCAACTTTCTGTCAGATTCTGCAGGTGGAGGCTGTGGCTGCATGTGTCTGGCAGAAGTTACAGGTGGAGGTTTAAGCTGCAACTTTTTGTCAGATTCTGCAGGTGGAGGCTGTGGCTGCATGTGTCCGGCAGAAGTTACAGGTGGAGGCTTTTGCTGTTTCAATTTGCAGCAGATTGACAGAGGAAATCGTGGTGGATGGCTAAAGTTGTAGGTGGAAGCTCTCGTTGCAGCTTTCTGCAAGAATTTGCAGGTGGAGGATGTGACTGTTCTTGCAGAAGCTGTTGTGGAGGTTTGGCTGTAATTCTAAGCTAGAATCTGCAGGTGTAGGCTTCTCTTGCAGTTATCTGGCAGAGGTTACAGGTGGAGGCTTTTGCTGCAACTTTCTGTCAGATTCTGCAGGTGCAGGCTGTGGCTGCAGATGTCGGGCAGAAGTTACAGGTGGAGGTTTAAGCTGCAACTTTCTGTCAGATTCTGCAGAGGGAGGCTGTGGCTGCAGATGTCTGACAGGTGGAGGTTTAAGATGCAACTTTCTGTCAGATTCTGCAGGTGGAGACTGTCGCTGCATGTGTCTGTCTGAGGTTATAGGTGGAGGTTTAAGCTGCAACTTTTGTCAGATTCTGCAGGTGGAGGCTGTGGCTGCAGGTGTTTGTCTGAGGTTACAGGTGGAGGCTTTTGCTGCAAATTTCTGTCAGATTCTGCAGGTGGAGGCTATGGCTGCATGTGTCCGGCAGACGTTACAGGTTGAGGCTGTGGCTGCAGGTGTCTGTCTGAGGTTACAGGTGGAGGGTTTTGCTGCAACTTTCTGTCAGATTCTGCAGGTGGAGGCTGTGGCTGCAGGTGTCTGTCTGAGGTTACAGGTGGAGGCTTTTGCTGCAACTTTCTGTCAGATTCTGCAGGTGGAGGCTGTGGCTGCATGTGTCTGGCAGAGGTTACAGGTGGAGGCTGTGGCTGCAGGTGTCTGTCTGAGGTTACAGGTGGAGGCTGTGGCTGCAGGTTTCTGTCTGAGGTTACAGGTGGAGGCTTTTGCTGCAACTTTCTGTCAGATTCTGCAGGTGGAGGCTGTGGCTGCATGTGTCTGGCAGAGGTTACAGGTGGAGGGTTAAGCTGCAACTTTTTGTCAGATTCTGCAGGTGGAGGCTGTGGCTGCAGGTGTCTGTCTGAGGTTACAGGTGGAGGCTGTGGCTGCAGGTGTCTGTCTGAGGTTACAGGTGGAGGTTTAAGCTGCAACTTTCTGTCAGATTCTGCAGGTGGAGGCTGTGGCTGCATGTGTCCGGCAGAAGTTACAGGTGGAGGCTGTGGCTGCAGGTATCTGTCTGAGGTTACAGGTGGAGGCTGTGGCTGCAGGTGTCTGTCTGAGGTTACAGGTGGATGCTGTGGCTTCAGGTTTCTGTCTGAGGTTACAGGTGGAGGCTTTTGCTGCAACTATTTGTCAGATTCTGCAGGTGGAGGCTGTGGCTGCAGGTTTCTGTCTGAGGTTACAGGTGGAGGTTTAAGCTGCAACTATTTGTCAGATTCTGCAGGTGGAGGCTGTGGCTGCAGGTGTCTGTCTTTGGTTACAGGTGGAGGCTTTTGCTGCAACTTTCTGTCAGATTCTGCAGGTGGAGGCTGTGGCTGCAGGTTTCTGTCTGAGGTTACAGGTGGAGTTTTGGCTGTAACTTTCTGTCAGATTCTGCAGGTGGAGGCTGTGGCTGCAGGTGTCTGTCTGAGGTTACAGGTGGAGTTTTGGCTGTAACTTTCTGTCAGATTCTGCAGGTGGAGGCTGTGGCTGCATGTGTCCGGCAGAAGTTACAGGTGGAGGCTTTTGCTGTTTCAATTTGCAGCAGATTGACAGAGGAAATCGTGGTGGATGACTGAAGTTGTAGGTGGAGGGTCTTGTTGGAGCTTTCTGCAAGAATTTGCAGGTGGAGGATGTGACTGTTCTCGCAGAAGCTGTTGTGGAGGTTTGGCTGCAGTTCTTAGTCAGAATCAGCAGGTGGAGGCTTTTGGTGGAGGCTCCATCTGAAGATGGAGTCAGCAGCTGCAGATTACTGGCAGAGTCTGAAGGTGGAGGTTCAGGCTGAATGTCTCTGCTAGAATCTGCAGGTGGAGGCTGTGGCTACAGGTTTGGTGGAGGAGGTTGCAGTTTAAGTATTTGTCTGCTGTCTGCAGGTGGAGGCTAGATCAGCAGACAGCTGCTGTAGTGTGAAGGTGGCTGTAAGATGGTATTGATGGAGGGTGGGTTGTGTCTATAGATGTCTTCCAGGTTCTGCAGGTGGAGCGAGGGGCAGCAGGTGGAGGGTAAAAACTGCCGGCAGAAGCTGGAAACAGTGGGTGGCTGCTGCAGGCTGGTGGTCACATTTTAATCTGCAACAGAGTGAGAGAGGCTTAAAGTGGTCATTCAGAGGTGTGGCTGGTGAGTCGGGTGGTGGTGGTGGAGGCTGAGGAGAGAGTTTCTTATTAGAGATAATATTTACAGATTCAAACAAAAATCACAGTTCATACAACTTACCATTACTTAAACTACTACTACTTAAACTACTACTAACACTATAACTATAACTAACACTATGACTAACACTAACACTACTACTACTAAATGATACTTATTGATTGCTTATTATTGATATATGATTGCACATCATCTAATTATTCTAACGCTGTTAGATTTAGTGCTTTTTTGGATTCTGAGGTTTTGGCTCATGTGAAACATCAATATCATGTTGGGGAGGAGAGATTCCAGCCCCGTATGCTTCAGCAACATGCAGACGTCCGTCTTCACTGGTAAAAGTTGTGAGTGTGGGACGATTCAGTCTCTCCCACAGCTTTTGTTTGATGCGACGCCCGAGGTCAAGGGAGTACGGGCGAGGCTGGCCATTCTTGTACCTGTGAGAGACAGAGAAAAGGATTCAATCATAACGATACGTGTGATCCAAAATCTTCTGCTCTAAAGTGTGAAAATCATCCGATTGAAAGAGTTCTGAGTTTTGACACAAACATACGTCAACATTTCATCGACAACTTGGTGGTAGATCCGCTGGTACTCTTCCACCGAATGGTTGTGGATCCTCAGTGGGCTGTCATCGCACCGTGGAGCCGGGGAGGGCTTGGGGCTAGTGGGCACACTTGAAACCATCGGCAGGTGGTCAGGAGGGATGGGAGACATCGGCCTTTGGTCCTCTAATGTGGAGGGCTGAGGAGGGGGAACCGGCCTTTGGTCCTCTAATGTGGAGGGCTGAGGAGGGGGAACCGGCCTTTGGTCCTCTAATGTGGAGGGCTGAGGAGGGGGAACCGGGTTCAGCACTTCAGGATGCTCGTGCTGTTTGGAAGAACGAGCCACGGAGGTTCTCTTCCTCTTCTTGGAAGGGTTGGCCGCAGTAGCTGAGGGCTGGCGCTTTCTTTTTACACTTGGCACCTGTGGGCGGTCAGCAACACATGAGAGGATGTCAGGCTCCAGTAAACGTCTTACTTAACAACACTCTTTTATAATGTCATGAGAGAAATCCACATCAAATGCACTGTGAAGGACTACTTTGTCCAATGTAAATAACTTTATTATATCCATTTTCTAGGATTTTTGAGACACACGCCTTCATAACATAGAAAACATGGAAATCAAATGCCTTACCTGGCAGTCTCTACAGCACCGGCATGTGCTGTGGACTCCAGGCTGCGTCGCTCTTGCTGCCTGCCGCTCAGATCTTCTCTTTTCACTGTGGCTGTCACACTGCAACAATATAGCCTCATGTTAGATCGACGTTTCACAAACACAGTTAAAGTCCAATAGACTGTATTCGCGGCAGACATTTTGACTTGTCACAGCTTCTTTCTGCTTTTTGGTAACTTGTGTTAAACCAAAGCATTGAACAGAATAAGGTGTAAAATCAGCCATGTACACATCTCTGAAATACAGTCACAACCAACATGTTTTATTAAAATAACACATTATAGCAACAGTAATAATGAAAGAACTTATTATTAGACCTTTAGTGGAAGACGGAGTCAAGGATTCAAGGAACTTTATTTGTCATACCAACAAACATTTACACATGGGGTGGTACGAAATTACGCTCTCAGGTCCCAGTTTAAGCCACAATAAATATATAGAATAAAATATAGGTACCTCTAGGTAGAGGTATTAAGTGCTAAAATACAGTAACTAGAATACAGTAACTGCAGTCGTGTCATTGCAGACAGGCTGATCATTACACACTGACAGGAATCTCAGAGATCAGAGATGAGACATAAATTCAACTCTAGAAGAAAAAGCCAGGTGCACATCTGTGAAATACAGTCCTGACATTAAACCAATTTTAAATCTGACACTTTGTTTTTACAAAAATGTAGTAACTTGAAAAGACTGAGATGCAGAGAAACAGCAAAACATGACAGTTTATATCACATCGTGAGTGAAAACCAGCAGAACAACACATGGAAGTTGTAATAAACTCAATAAAGATTTCTCTTTTACCAGTAGTCATTTTTAATTAGTAATTAATTCGTTTTTGAAAACTACATAGAAAGTAAAACTTGCCAGAACTTTTTGTGACTGTTTGAAAGTTTGTGTATGTTTAAATGGTGATTTTATGAAAATGATGCACCTGGAGACAAAACATAGCAACCGTGGAATCCTGCCCGTCCATTCTGTTTACCAAATATTATTAAATAATAATAAGACAAGATCAATTAAAAAGTAATTCTGCCTCAATGTAAGTCTAAGTATATTATAAAGAATAAAGTGTCAGGATAAAATCAAGCTGACGTACATCAGTGGAATACAGTTTTGCTAATAAAGCAATTTTAAATTTGATACATTTTCTCTTAAGAAAATTAAACCATTTGAAAAGAAACTGAGATGCAGAAAAACATGAACACATGAAAATTGTAATAAGCTCCATGAAGATTTCTCTTTTACCAGCAGAGCAATTTTAAATTTGACAGTTTTTGAAAACAACATAGAAACATTTGAAAAGAAAGGGAGATGCAGAGAAACAGCAAAATGTGTCAATTTATTTCACAGCGTGAGTGAAAACCAGCACAAAAACACATGAAAGATATAATGGAAGTTGTAAATCTGCACCTGTGTCTGCATCTCAGTTTCATTTGTGAATATGTGATAGAAAATAGACCTGATCTTCCCTTTGTCACATTTATTTTCAAGATATTTTGCTTAAAATACAGGCTATAATGTTTAATGAATGAATGTTTGAATTTATCTTGGATTTATTCTACTGATGAGAAAAAATAAAATCTCTTTTAGCCATTTCAGAGGAGCTAAGTGAATATTCACATCAGCTTTTCTTCAAATCCTTCTACAATATGACATATAGGCCTGTTATATACACTGTTGCCCTTAAAGTTGGAACAAAATGTTTTTTACCTCTTACCTTTACCTGATAATGTGATTTATTCTTGATAAATAAAGTGTATATCTTCTCAACTTTATTGATCAAACATATCACAGTGAGACTTAAACCACAACGAACCTTTGCAAACTGTGTATTCTCCATGTCTGTGGGTCTGTTCATGTCAGAGCCTGTTAGCCATGTATCAGTGCAAACACATAGAAAAGTCCAAAATGTTCATAGCTTACATTTTCCATGTCGCAGGTCGGTAGTGTCTCTTTAGTTCGTTCGTCTGTTTGAGTCTTGAATACTTGTCAGGATAAAAGAAGTCCTCGGTGGAAGTGATAACTTTACAGAAATCCTCAAGTAAAACTTGCCAGAACTTTTAGTGACTGTTTGAGAGTTTGTGTATGTTTAAATGGTGATTTTATGAAAATGATGCACCTGGAGACAAAACATAGCAACCGTGGAATCCTGCCCGTCCATTCTGTCCACATGTGAGTTTACAGTCACATCTCACCTGTAACCTGTGAGGAAGATCAGGTCTATATGTGAGCACTGGTGGACTCCATGTTTGAATAAAACACTGCAGAAGTGCCCTCTTGGATGCCCCTTAGGTAGAGAACACATGACTGATGTACTGCTGTAGTGCCATTTAGGCTGCACTACATGCTAGAAAATGAGTTGACCTCTATCTGCCTCTAATGGGTAAATAGTTCATAGTTCCCTGCATGTCTCAGTTTAATACATTTAGTGTAAATAACTAATAAAATCAAATTTTAGTGGAAATGTTTACAATTGCCAAAAAGAATTCAAAGAAGACCAAAGAAGGTTTTATTTGATGCATCCTCTCATGCTTTAGTTACACTGCGCCAAAGCCTGAATCAACCAGTTTAGTGTACAATGCGTTTCTTAATTGTTGAAAAATTATGATCCCCTATTCCTCACAGTGGTTTGGTCCACATGCTGTTCTCCGATGCAGCAGCTCTGTTTCAGTGACAGTCACCGATAGCAGTTAGCATCATTGCTTCTTTGATAACTTCTCCGTCTGAAATGCCTCCTTCTTCCTCTTTATCAGAAAATGTGTCGCTCTAAACTGCTGCTGCTTACCCAAAGCTGCCTTCGACTCTTCCCGGTGGGCAGTTAGCATGCTAGTTAGCATGCTAACTTTGTGACCCATAGTGAAGCGTCTCTCCACATTGTGCCGCTTTGTCGTCGCCCCACAAATGAGACACACGCAGTTTTCTTTCACAGCAGTAAAAAAGAACTCTTCCTCCCATTAACTGTGAAAATGCTGAGTTTACTTTCTTTTTTCTGCCATGTTTTTTGGGTTAGAAACCGCATTCAGCTCCTTCATCTTCGCTGCGCTCGCTAGCTTACTCTCCACGAGCGCCAAAGTTTAGACATGAGCACAATACTTGACCTTTGAACTCGAAGAGGTCAGAGGTCACCTAAAACTATCTAAACTAATTCTTTTATTTTTAAGATATTGTCATTTTCAAATCTATATAAATACAAGTGTGATTAAAAAAAGAATAGCAACAGAAAAAAAATTAATTTTAAACGCAGCTCACTGGTGAGTTGTGCTATTTTTAGAACAGGCCTGCGGGGGCGACTCATGTGGTCCTTGGGGGCGACCTGGTGCCCGCGGTCACCGTGTTGGTGACCCCTGATCTATATTATACTATTATATAGTGGTGGGCAATTTTTCGGACAATTGTGCCGAAAAAGATTCAACGCTTCAAGACTTCAGTGACGGTGACATCTGGTGGACAACTGAAGTCATAGCAACCTCTAAAGAGCACGACTGAAGCACTCGCACTGTTTCAATCCCATGACAGCAATAAAAGTTCAGAAAAGTCTGTGTGGTCCTGATCCACCAGAACCTTCCAGTTCCTGAACCACGGTGCCGAGTGAACTGAGCCGACATCGCCAAGGCCTTCCAGCCTCCTGTCTCAGCCTCCAGAGAGAGGTCCTCTCTCTCCTCCTCCTGGAAACCTGCCAGGGACGCTGACAGCTGACCCTGCCTGTGTGACTGCGGACCACCACTGGATGCATCGCTGCTGGACCAAGGACCCACGTGAAGTATAACAGCTGGTGTTAGTTCACAAGTTGGTGTCAGTGTAGCTCTGAGATCTATCTAAATCTGCAGGGAGAGTAGTCAGTGAATCCTCTGTGGTTCTAACTACAACGTTCTTAAAGTCAGACAGGTTCCCCTCGTCCTCTGGTAAAATCCGTATTCAGTTTCATTGCACTATCACCAATCCAAAGGTTTATCAGCAATGTTAGTCTTCTGTCTTGATTGTTGTCTGTCTAGTGTCATTTCTGTCTTATCCGCCTTTATAGTCATTAGTGTTTTATGTTGATATTTAGCATTTATTAATAAAAAGGTGTATTAACCGCCACTTCGCTGCCTGGATATTTCTTCATAACAAGGTCTAAGAGGATCAATGCCACTGAGAACTTACACATTTAGAACTGAGACTGTTTAATGTTTAATGTTTAATTCTTAAGATTAAAGACCTGAAGCCATCTGTGCTAATAACATAATAAGTTGAATTTCCCGTCCAATGACGGGTGGTGCCCCTATTGATACGAGAGCTTTTAATTAATTAATTAAATGGTAGTCAACTTGCTACATTATTTTGGTGCCCCAGTGAGAGGGTATATATATTGCTACATTATTATGGTGCCCCGTAGTGAGGCCACCTCTAAACTTCCTACAACTGTCTCCTGCTGTCCTCTTTAGTTTCATTTGTAGGATTTGTTTTAGTTAGTCCGCTCGGCCTTGCGGGGCTCGTGGATGTAAAGACCTGGGGTTACATCCTGTGAGGGCGGACTAACTTCCTTTATTTTTTGTTAATTGTTGTGTTTGTTTATTCACTTCCCTGTTAAGACCCGCGGTGGGTAATTATCAACTGTAATCCCTAGTAGTACTGAAACCTGACTTAGGTGTGCTGGTTATAGTCACGTGTGAACTGATTGCGGTGCTACTTTGATATGAATTGATGTGCAGTGGCATCTTAAGCATGCAGTGACTTTCACCCCCGGTCTATCGGGCTCATGTGCAATAGGTATTGACAGTATACATAATTTTACCCCGTTTGGAGGAATAGGATTGTGATTCTATGATATGCACCGTGGATAATAAATATTAACTTTTATATACCTTCATTACTTGCGCTCCATTTTATTTAATGATTGACCTGTTGTTATGACCCGGCTCAAAAGGCCACAACAAAAAGGAGAGACACACGAAGCATAAAGGTTTAAGGTGTATTTTATTAACTTAAACCAAATCCAAATTAATGCCAAATTAGGATGGGGTTATGAAAGTAAGTAGAATCAGTAGTGTGGGTGTGATGAATGTGTGAATCATGTCTGCGTGAGTGTTGTGAATGCATGCCAAATCATAAAAGAGAAAACTGGAACACTATGGCCGAGCCCGGTGCCTGTTTTACCTGCGAAGGTGAGCAGAGAGAGTGGTTAGTAGGTGGCTAGCTCTTAAATAACCCAGGAGCAACCTGGGCCCCACAGGTGCTTCTGATTAACCTAATCAGCCACTACAGCACAACAGACACGAACCACCAGGGCCGCCCTCAAGATGACCTCAGGGGTCATCACACCCCCTCCCTTAAAAAGGGGGTCCCAACAGGATCACCAAAAGATGCAACATTCCGGAACATGACTTGTCAAAGTGATGACACATCAAAGGACCTTTTGTGAAAAGTCTCATCCTGCACCAAGGGCCCAATCTCTGGATAGCGCTTATCCTTAAGGGTCGAGGGAGAGCTCCCAGTTGACATTGGGCAAGAGGTGGGGTAAAACCCTGGACTCCTCAACAGTCAATCACAGGGTCAATACATAGACACAGACAACCACTCACGCTCACACTCACCAGCTGAGAACAGCAGGCGGCTGGAGAAGCTGGTTAATAAGGCTGGCTCAGAGCTGGATACAAGTCTGGATTCACTGGGGATGGTGGTGGAAGGACGCACACAGTGCAAGCTGCAGGACATCATGGACAATGTCAGCCGTTGCATTCCTAAGAATGGGATAGATGGAAGACAGACAGAGAAAAGAGAATCATAATGCCTCAGTCATCATCTGTAATGAGAATTAGAATCAACTTTATTGGCCAAGTTTGAACAGGCAAACAAGGAATTTGACTCTGTGAAACTTGACTGTATGTACAGTGAGGAGAAAAATAGAAATAAACTAGTGATGGGCAAATGATACCGAGGCTTTGGAGCTTGTGTCACTCTTCCTGAAGCGGAGTGATTCGAAACGCTGTGTAGGAGCTTGTATCAAAACACCAGTGTCACGTGACCGATGACGTTCGAAGCTTCGAATGCATCACTGTTTCGCTTCGCGCTTCATTGCTTCAGAATGTTTCGAAGCTTTTCATTGGCTCATAGTCTTTCAGTGTGTGTCATTGGCTCATGGTTTCAATGCATTCTGAGCCAATGACAGCTTGACAGGTTTGACAGATTTGAGTGGTTTGGTGCCATACCAGCTATATAAGATGCATCATTATGCTTCAAAATGGGGTTGTGAGGAGATTTGGAGAGTGAGAGTGAGAGTATTTTGGCAAGTTTCATGGCGAGTACCACCAATAAGCGACGTTCTAAAGTTTGGGATCATTTTGATCTCATACCACCAAATAAGGTATAATGCAGTTTATGGCATACATTTTATGTTTCCATAATTGAATTGTATTTTTAATTTTTAAATGGGTCTAAAAATTACAATTGCTTGTAGGTGCGGTGTTTGCTGTGCACACAAGAGTTGTCTTAAGCAACAACACATCATCTATGCTGAGACACTTGCGTGCCAGGCATGATGACAATCATACCCAGCAAACCAGTGACCCTGTCAACACTGGAAATCCTGACAGTAAGCGAAATATATTTGTATATATACTGTATATATGTATGTGTGTGTGTCTATTTATTGTAGATGTTGTGTATCATATTCATATAGCAACCTTTCTCCCACACAGTGTCCAGAAAACAGAAGCTGGATGAGGCCTTGGTGGACATGATAGTTAAAGATGGTCAGCCTTTTTCTGTCGTTGAGGATGAAGGGTTCAAAAATGTCATTAAAATCCTGGACCCATCATACTCCATTCCAAGCTGCAAAACTGTAAAGGCAATGGTGGAAGCAAGGTACACTGTAACCAAAGAGAAGGCCTTGGCCGAAATGAAACAGACTTCAGCTGTTAGTTTGACTGCTGACATGTGGACATCAGTCAACATGGATGCATACCTTGGTGTCACTTGCCATTATGTGTCAGACAGCCTAGATCTGGCTACTGTGCTTTTAGGGGTGCAGTATTTTCCTTTGACCCACACAGCAGCTAATATTTCAGATGCAATTGCAAATTTGATGAGAGTGGGGAATCACTGAAAAGGTCTGTGGGATGGTTACTGATGGAGCTCACGATATTGTGGCAAGTGTTACGCAGTTAAATGTTAGACATATTTATTGCTTTGCCCACATGCTGAATCTCATTGTCAAAAAATCACTCTGTCAGACTTCTGAGCTGGAAAACATGCGCAGTAGGGCCCGCACAATAGTGGCACACTTCAAGTCCAGTTCAAAAGCAAAGGAAAAGTTGTGCTCTATTCAAGCTAATATGGGCATGCCCCAAAAAAAGCTTGTTCAAGAGGTCGAAACCAGATGGAACAGCACTTATGCCATGCTCCATAGGCTTTATGAGCAGAGAGAACCTTTAGGGGCAGCCCTGGCATCACTTAGCACTGACATAGTGCCTTTCACTGCTGATGACTATGCAGCAATCAACCAGTGCCTGATAGTTTTAAGGCCATTCTATCAGGCAACTGTTGAGCTTTCTGAGGAAAGGAGAGTGTCGGGGTCAAAGGCAATTCCTATAGCCAAAATGCTGAGACATGTAATTTCTGCCGAATGTGCCCAAATGGCTCCTTGTATTGGTGCCATGCTTGCCAACCATTTGAAAACAAATTTGAATGAAAAATTCAGTGGCTTGGAAAAGGTGAACTCCCTGTCTGTGGCCACCATCTTGGATCCACGGTTTAAACAGGCTGGCTTTACTAATCAAAGCAATGCTCAGGCTGCTGTAGAAAGGCTGACACGAGAGTGTGCCGGTCGTATTGATGGGTCGGCAGAAGATGTTTCCCTGGAGACTGCAACAACATCTGCCAGTGCTGGTGAAGAAAATTACAACTTGTGGGCTTTACTGGACAACTATGTAGAGTCTCAGCACCACACCAGCAGTGTATCTGCCAGCGCTGCAGTGGAGATCCAGAGGTATGCATGTTGATTACTGTTGAAACATCAGTTGTTTTATTCAGTCATTCATTGTCTTACTGTCTGTGTCATAGATATTTGAAAAAACAAATTCTGACAGGAGCAGAGGATCCCCTGAAGTACTGGGTGGCACGAAAGACTTTATATCCTACGCTGTGGAAACTTGCATGCAAGTATCTGTGCATCCCAGCATCATCTGTTCCCTGTGAAAGGATATTTTCCAAAGCTGGGGAGCTGGTCAGCCAGAAGAGGAGCCGACTGAAGCCTGCGACAGTAGAAAAAAATTAGATTTCTCAATAAAAACCTGTGAAGACAAATAACTTGTCTGCTTCTGTGAATAATCATTCCAAATGAACCATACAAGTCCCCAAATGACAAACCATTATCTTTAAAGGTTTTCCTTAAAAACACTTCACACAAAAAAAACAATGTTTCTGAATTCAAACACCATGATCATTTGCAAAGTAGGAAGGATCTCTAATCCTGTTAGGGACTTTTAGTACAGTTTTTAAATAAAGCTCAAAGTTTTAATAAACCCTTAACCAACATTTAACCCGTAATATAATTTGCATTTATTCTTTGGGTTCATCTGAAATGTGTTTTAGAGTATGGGGGAGAGCATCTGCATATTTTATTGTAATGACGATATAATCATTATTTGGTATGAATGAACAAAACACTTGAATGACCACACAGACTTTTCTGAACTTTTATTGCTGTCATGGGATTGAAACAGTGCGAGTGCTTCAGTCGTGCTCTTTAGAGGTTGCTATGACTTCAGTTGTCCACCAGATGTCACCGTCACTCAAGTCTTGAAGCTTTGAATCTTTTTCGGCACAATTGTTAGGAAAGCCTCAGTGCTTCATGGGGCTTCACTTGCCCACCACTATATAATAGTATAATATAGATCAGGGGTCACCAACACGGTGACCGCGGGCACCAGGTCGCCCCCAAGGACCACATGAGTCGCCCCCCAGCAGGCCTGTTCTAAAAATAGCACAACTCACCAGTGAGCTGCGTCTAAAATTAATTTTTTTTCTGTTGCTATTCTTTTTTTAATCACACTTGTATTTATATAGATTTGAGAATGACAATATCTTAAAAATAAAAGAATTAGTTTAGATAGTTTTAGGTGACCTCTGACCTCTTCGAGTTCAAAGGTCAAGTATTGTGCTCATGTCTAAACTTTGGCGCTCGTGGAGAGTAAGCTAGCGAGCGCAGCGAAGATGAAGGAGCTGAATGCGGTTTCTAACCCAAAAAACATGGCAGAAAAAAGAAAGAAAACTCAGCATTTTCACAGTGAATGAGAGGAAGAGTTTTCTTTTTACTGCTGTGAAAGAAAACTACGTGTGTCTCATTTGTGGGGCGACGACAAAGCGGCACAATGTGGAGAGACGCTTCACTACGGGTCACAAAGTTAGCATGCTAACTAGCATGCTAACTGCCCACCGGGAAGAGTCGAAGGCAGCTTTGGGTAAGCAGCAGCAGTTTAGAGCGACACATTTTCTGATAAAGAGGAAGAAGGAGGCATTTCAGATGGAGAAGTTATCAAAGAAGCAATGATGCTAATTGCTATCGGTGACTGTCACTGAAACAGAGCTGCTGCATCGGAGAACAGCATGTGGACCAAACCACTGTGAGGAATAGGGGGATCATAATTTTTCAACAATTAAGAAACGCATTGTTTTACGTTTATTATTAGCACCGCGTGTGTTGTGCTTTTTATTGAACATAACTATATTATTCCAAATTATTTATGTGTTTCCAATGATTTTTGGGGGGGACAACTTAATGTAAAGGGGGGGCACGTCCCCTGTGTCCAACTGGGGGCTAATAGAAATGAAATGTGTAATATTGATATTATCTGTTTCCCACTTTAAGTCATTGTTGATAAATACTGTGAGAAATCACTAATGTGATCAGTGTCTTCACATAGATGAGTATCATTAATAATAATATATAACTAAAGGCAAACTGAGCAAATTTGTTATTTCAGAGGAGTGTGACAAACTGGTAGCCCTTCGTATGACTCAGTACCCATGAAGTAGCTCTCAGTTTCAAAAAGGTTGGTGACCCCTGATATAGACCATCTATGGACTCCGCTTCCATCCATCCATGGTTATCCTTCAGGGTCGCAGGGGGGCTGGAGTACACCCTGGACTGGTTGCTAGTCAGTCAACACACATAAACAGTCACACTTGTATTCACACCTACAGGAAATGTAGATCCACCGATTAACCTGATGTTTTTGGACTGTGAAGGAGAAGATGCAAGACTCAAACCTGGAGCCTTCTCTCTGTGAGGCAACAGTGCTAACCTCTACACCACCGCGCACCCTGGACTCAACTTGTTTAGTCTGATTTCCAACATTTCCCAGAATAACAACCCTCAAAGAAAGAATTTCTCGGCAAGCGCACATGTGGCAGCATGTTACGCAAACACGGACGAGGCAGAGTTGATACAGTTTAATGATTTAATGAATGAAACTGGAGATATATAAGCTTACAGAGTCATGAAGCAGCCAAGGGTGAAAACTAGGAGAGCAGTGAAAAACAGGCACAACAGGCAGGCAGGGAAGTTAGAAGTGGTGGGTGGATGGATGGGGAAGTCAGGTGACAGGAAGAGGAGGGAGAGTCCTGAGGGCCTCTGGTGGACAGGTGGAGGATGGCAGGGAGGAGGGGGGAGGGAGCAGCTGCTGGAGATGGGGACTGAGAGCAATGCAGAGGGTTGAGGATGAGAGTGTGACATACCAGATAAAGTGCTTTTGATGCACAAATGGTATGAAATGATGCACAAGTCATATATTGAGATCCTAAACTACAAAACCTAATGTTCACACTTGGCTTGAGTTACGCTGTCAGCACTGAAAAACCAAAGTTCATGTCCATTGTATTGAGGCAGAGGTGGAAATCTCTGAGTAGAGAGGAGTAGGTATCAAAAGTAAACTTCTCAGTTTAACTAGTCAGACTGAGTGGTCTTTTGTGTACGATTTCACTGTTTCAGTCTGAGGAAAAGTCACAGATCTGTACCACTACCATTTATCTGTCTCTGAAAGACTCTTATTGGCTTCACATATAGATGTATTACACAATTTGTGCTATTAGTGCTATTTTGAAATGAACAAATATCTTGTGTGGACAGGCTCCAAGACAAAATCCATCCATACATTCAATGTGATTTCTTTCTTCATCAGATTTAACTACACTAAAGTTATATTCAGCTAACTTACACTAAACTGGTTGATTCAGGCTTTGGCGCAGTGTAACTAAAGCATGAGAGGATGCATCAAATAAAACCTTCTGTGGTCTTCTTTGAATTCTTTTTGGCAATTGTAAACATTTCCACTAAAATTTGATTTTATTAGTTATTTACACTAAATGTATTAAACTGAGACATGCAGGGAACTATGAACTATTTACCCATTAGAGGCAGATAGAGGTCAACTCATTTTCTAGCATGTAGTGCAGCCTAAATGGCACTACAGCAGTACATCAGTCATGTGTTCTCTACTAAAGGGGCATCCAAGAGGGCACTTCTGCAGTGTTTTATTCAAACATGGAGTCCACCAGTGCTCACATATAGACCTGATCTTCCTCACAGGTTACAGGTGAGATGTGACTGTAAACTCACATGTGGACAGAATGGACGGGCAGGATTCCACGGTTGCTATGTTTTGTCTCCAGGTGCATCATTTTCATAAAATCACCGTTTAAACATACACAAACTCTCAAACAGTCACTAAAAGTTCTGGCAAGTTTTACTTGAGGATTTCTGTAAAGTTATCACTTCCACCGAGGACTTCTTTTATCCCGACAAGTATTCAAGACTCAAACAGACGAACGAACTAAAGAGACACTACCGACCTGCGACATGGAAAATGTAAGCTATGAACATTTTGGACTTTTCTATGTGTTTGCACTGATACATGGCTAACAGGCTCTGACATGAACAGACCCACAGACATGGAGAATACACAGTTTGCAAAGGTTCGTTGTGGTTTAAGTCTCACTGTGATATGTTTGGAAGAGTTTGATCAATAAAGTTGAGAAGATATACACTTTATTTATCAAGAATAAATCACATTATCAGGTAAAGGTAAGAGGTAAAAAACATTTTGTTCCAACTTTAAGGGCAACAGTGTGTATAACAGGCCTATATGTCATATTGTAGAAGGATTTGAAGAAAAGCTGATGTGAATATTCACTTAGCTCCTCTGAAATGGCTAAAAGAGATTTTATTTTTTCTCATCAGTAGAATAAATCCAAGATAAATTCAAACATTCATTCATTAAACATTATAGCCTGTATTTTAAGCAAAATATCTTAAAAATAAATGTGAGAAAGGGAAGATCAGGTCTATTTTCTATCACATATTCACAAATGAAACTGAGATGCAGACACAGGTGCAGATTTACAACTTCCATTATATCTTTCATGTGTTTTTGTGCTGGTTTTCACTCACGCTGTGAAATAAATTGACACATTTTGCTGTTTCTCTGCATCTCCCTTTCTTTTCAAATGTTTCTATGTTGTTTTCAAAACTGTCAAATTTAAAATTGCTCTGCTGGTAAAAGAGAAATCTTCATGGAGCTTATTACAATTTTCATGTGTTCATGTTTTTCTGCATCTCAGTTTCTTTTCAAATGGTTTAATTTTCTTAAGAGAAAATGTATCAAATTTAAAATTGCTTTATTAGCAAAACTGTATTCCACTGATGTACGTCAGCTTGATTTTATCCTGACACTTTATTCTTTATAATATACTTAGACTTACATTGAGGCAGAATTACTTTTTAATTGATCTTGTCTTATTATTATTTAATAATATTTGGTAAACAGAATGGACGGGCAGGATTCCACGGTTGCTATGTTTTGTCTCCAGGTGCATCATTTTCATAAAATCACCATTTAAACATACACAAACTTTCAAACAGTCACAAAAAGTTCTGGCAAGTTTTACTTTCTATGTAGTTTTCAAAAACGAATTAATTACTAATTAAAAATGACTACTGGTAAAAGAGAAATCTTTATTGAGTTTATTACAACTTCCATGTGTTGTTCTGCTGGTTTTCACTCACGATGTGATATAAACTGTCATGTTTTGCTGTTTCTCTGCATCTCAGTCTTTTCAAGTTACTACATTTTTGTAAAAACAAAATGTCAGATTTAAAATTGGTTTATTGTCAGGACTGTATTTCACAGATGTGCACCTGGCTTTTTCTTCTAGAGTTGAATTTATGTCTCATCTCTGATCTCTGAGATTCCTGTCAGTGTGTAATGATCAGCCTGTCTGCAATGACACGACTGCAGTTACTGTATTCTAGTTACTGTATTTTAGCACTTAATACCTCTACCTAGAGGTACCTATATTTTATTCTATATATTTATTGTGGCTTAAACTGGGACCTGAGAGCGTAATTTCGTACCACCCCATGTGTAAATGTTTGTTGGTATGACAAATCAAGTTTCTTGAATCCTTGACTCCTTCTTCCACTAAAGGTCTAATAATAAGTTCTTTCATTATTACTGTTGCTATAATGTGTTATTTTAATAAAACATGTTGGTTGTGACTGTATTTCAGAGATGTGTACATGGCTGATTTTACACCTTATTCTGTTCAATGCTTTGGTTTAACACAAGTTACCAAAAAGCAGAAAGAAGCTGTGACAAGTCAAAATGTCTGCCGCGAATACAGTCTATTGGACTTTAACTGTGTTTGTGAAACGTCGATCTAACATGAGGCTATATTGTTGCAGTGTGACAGCCACAGTGAAAAGAGAAGATCTGAGCGGCAGGCAGCAAGAGCGACGCAGCCTGGAGTCCACAGCACATGCCGGTGCTGTAGAGACTGCCAGGTAAGGCATTTGATTTCCATGTTTTCTATGTTATGAAGGCGTGTGTCTCAAAAATCCTAGAAAATGGATATAATAAAGTTATTTACATTGGACAAAGTAGTCCTTCGCAGTGCATTTGATGTGGATTTCTCTCTTGTGACATTATAAAAGAGTGTTGTTAAGTAAGACGTTTACTGGAGCCTGACATCCTCTCGTGTGTTGCTGACCGCCCACAGGTGCCAAGTGTAAAAAGAAAGCGCCAGCCCTCAGCTACTGCGGCCAACCCTTCCAAGAAGAGGAAGAGAACCTCCGTGGCTCGTTCTTCCAAACAGCATGAGCATCCTGAAGTGCTGAACCCGGTTCCCCCTCCTCAGCCCTCCACATTAGAGGACCAAAGGCCGGTTCCCCCTCCTCAGCCCTCCACATTAGAGGACCAAAGGCCGGTTCCCCCTCCTCAGCCCTCCACATTAGAGGACCAAAGGCCGATGTCTCCCATCCCGCCTGACGACCTGCCGGTGGTTTCAAGTGTGCCCACTAGCCCCAAGCCCTCCCCTGCTCCACGGTGCGATGACAGCCCACTGAGGATCCACAACCATTCGGTGGAAGAGTACCAGCGGATCTACCACCAAGTTGTCGATGAAATGTTGACGTATGTTTGTGTCAAAACTCAGAACTCTTTCAATCGGATGATTTTCACACTTTAGAGCAGAAGATTTTGGATCACACGTATCGTTATGATTGAATCCTTTTCTCTGTCTCTCACAGGTACAAGAATGGCCAGCCTCGCCCGTACTCCCTTGACCTCGGGCGTCGCATCAAACAAAAGCTGTGGGAGAGACTGAATCGTCCCACACTCACAACTTTTACCAGTGAAGACGGACGTCTGCATGTTGCTGAAGCATACGGGGCTGGAATCTCTCCTCCCCAACATGATATTGATGTTTCACATGAGCCAAAACCTCAGAATCCCAAAAAGCACTAAATCTAACAGCGTTAGAATAATTAGATGATGTGCAATCATATATCAATAATAAGCAATCAATAAGTATCATTTAGTAGTAGTAGTGTTAGTGTTAGTTATAGTGTTAGTTATAGTCCTAGTGTTAGTGGTAGTTTAAGTAGTAGTAGTTTAAGTAATGGTAAGTTGTATGAACTGTGATTTTTGTTTGAATCTGTAAATATTATCTCTAATAAGAAACTCTCTCCTCAGCCTCCACCACCACCACCCGACTCACCAGCCACACCTCTGTGCCTGCAGCAGCCACCCACTGTTTCCAGCTTCTGCTAGCAGTTTTTACCCTCCACCTGCTGCCCCTCGCTCCACCTGCAGAACCTGGAAGACATCTATAGTCACAACCCACCCTCCATCAATACCATCTTACAGCCACCTTCACACTACAGCAGCTGTCTGCTGATCTAGCCTCCACCTGCAGACAGCAGACAAATACTTAAACTGCAACCTCCTCCACCAAACCTGTAGCCACAGCCTCCACCTGCAGATTCTAGCAGAGACATTCAGCCTGAACCTCCACCTTCAGACTCTGCCAGTAATCTGCAGCTGCTGACTCCATCTTCAGTTGGAGCCTCCACCAAAAGCCTCCACCTGCTGATTCTGACTAAGAACTGCCAAACCTCCACAACAGCTTCTGCGAGAACAGTCACATCCTCCACCTGCAAATTCTTGCAGAAAGCTGCAACAACAGCCTCCACCTACAACTTCAGCCATCCACCACGATTTCCTCTGTCAATCTGCTGCAAATTGAAACAGCAAAAGCCTCCACCTGTAACTTCTGCCGGACACATGCAGCCACAGCCTCCACCTGCAGAATCTGACAGAAAGTTACAGCCAAAACTCCACCTGTAACCTCAGACAGAAACCTGCAGCCACAGCCTCCACCTGCAGAATCTGACAGAAAGTTGCAGCAAAAGCCTCCACCTGTAACCTCAGACAGACACCTGCAGCCACAGCCTCCACCTGCAGAATCTGACAAATAGTTGCAGCTTAAACCTCCACCTGTAACCTCAGACAGAAACCTGCAGCCACAGCCTCCACCTGCAGAATCTGACAAATAGTTGCAGCAAAAGCCTCCACCTGTAACCTCAGACAGAAACCTGCAGCCACAGCATCCACCTGTAACCTCAGACAGACACCTGCAGCCACAGCCTCCACCTGTAACCTCAGACAGACACCTGCAGCCACAGCCTCCACCTGCAGAATCTGACAGAAAGTTGCAGCAAAAGCCTCCACCTGTAACCTCTGCCCGACACATGCAGCCACAGCCTCCACCTGCAGAATCTGACAGAAAGTTGCAGCAAAAGCCTCCACCTGTAACCTCTGCCAGACACATGCAGCCACAGCCTCCACCTGTAACCTCAGACAGACACCTGCAGCCACAACCCCCACCTGTAACCTCAGACAGACACCTGCAGCCACAGCCTCCACCTGCAGAATCTGACAGAAAGTTGCAGCTTAAACCTCCACCTATAACCTCAGACAGACACCTGCAGCCACAGCCTCCACTTGCAGAATCTGACAGAAAGTTGCAGCAAAAGCCTCCACCTGTAACTTCTGCCAGACACATGCAGCCACAGCCTCCACCTGCAGAATCTGACAGAAAGTTGCAGCAAAAGCCTCCACCTGTAACCTCTGCCCGACACATGCAGCCACAGCCTCCACCTGCAGAATCTGACAGAAAGTTGCAGCAAAAGCCTCCACCTGTAACCTCTGCCAGACACATGCAGCCACAGCCTCCACCTGTAACCTCAGACAGACACCTGCAGCCACAACCCCCACCTGTAACCTCAGACAGACACCTGCAGCCACAGCCTCCACCTGCTGAATCTGACAGAAAGTTGCAGCAAAAGCCTCCACCTGTAACTTCTGCCAGACACATGCAGCCACAGCCTCCACCTGCAGAATCTGACAGAAAGTTGCAGCAAAAGCCTCCACCTGTAACTTCTGCCAAAAAACATGTAGCCACAGCCTCCACCTGCAGAATCTGACCGAAAGTTGCAGCTTAAACCTCCACCTGTAACCTCAGACAGACACCTGCAGCCACAGCCTCCACCTGCAGAATCTGACAGAAAGTTGCAGCAAAAGCCTCCACCTGTAACCTCTGCCAGACACATGCAGCCACAGCCTCCACCTGTAACCTCAGACAGACACCTGCAGCCACAGCCCCCACCTGTAACCTCAGACAGACACCTGCAGCCACAGCCTCCACCTGCAGAATCTGACAGAAAGTTGCAGCTTAAACCTCCACCTGTAACCTCAGACAGACACCTGCAGCCACAGCCTCCACCTGTAACCTCAGACAGACACCTGCAGCCACAGCCTCCACCTGCAGAATCTGACAGAAAGTTGCAGCAAAAGCCTCCACCTGTAACCTCAGACAGACACCTGCAGCCACAGCCTCCACCTGCAGAATCTGACAGAAAGTTGCAGCTTAAACCTCCACCTGTAACCTCAGACAGACACCTGCAGCCACAGCCTCCACCTGTAACCTCAGACAGACACCTGCAGCCACAGCCTCCACCTGCAGAATCTGACAGAAAGTTGCAGCAAAAGCCTCCACCTGTAACCTCAGACAGACACCTGCAACCACAGCCTCCACCTGTAACCTCTGCCCGACATCTGCAGCCACAGCCTCCACCTGCAGAATCTGACAGAAAGTTGCAGCTTAAACCTCCACCTGTAACCTCAGACAGACACCTGCAGCCACAGCCTCCACCTGCAGAATCTGACAGAAAGTTACAGCAAAAGCCTCCACCTGTAACCTCAGACAGACACCTGCAGCCACAGCCTCCACCTGTAACCTCAGACAGACATCTGCAGCCACAGCCTCCACCTGCAGAATCTGACAAAAGTTGCAGCTTAAACCTCCACCTGTAACTTCTACCCGACATCTGCAGCCACAGCCTCCACCTGCAGAATCTGACAAAAAGTTGCAGCTTAAACCTCCACCTGTAACCTCTGCCCGACACATGCAGCCACAGCCTCCACCTGCAGAATCTGACAGAAAGTTGCAGCAAAAGCCTCCACCTGTAACCTCTGCCAGACACATGCAGCCACAGCCTCCACCTGTAACCTCAGACAGACACCTGCAGCCACAACCCCCACCTGTAACCTCAGACAGACACCTGCAGCCACAGCCTCCACCTGCTGAATCTGACAGAAAGTTGCAGCAAAAGCCTCCACCTGTAACTTCTGCCAGACACATGCAGCCACAGCCTCCACCTGCAGAATCTGACAGAAAGTTGCAGCAAAAGCCTCCACCTGTAACTTCTGCCAAAAAACATGTAGCCACAGCCTCCACCTGCAGAATCTGACCGAAAGTTGCAGCTTAAACCTCCACCTGTAACCTCAGACAGACACCTGCAGCCACAGCCTCCACCTGCAGAATCTGACAGAAAGTTGCAGCAAAAGCCTCCACCTGTAACCTCTGCCAGACACATGCAGCCACAGCCTCCACCTGTAACCTCAGACAGACACCTGCAGCCACAGCCCCCACCTGTAACCTCAGACAGACACCTGCAGCCACAGCCTCCACCTGCAGAATCTGACAGAAAGTTGCAGCTTAAACCTCCACCTGTAACCTCAGACAGACACCTGCAGCCACAGCCTCCACCTGTAACCTCAGACAGACACCTGCAGCCACAGCCTCCACCTGCAGAATCTGACAGAAAGTTGCAGCAAAAGCCTCCACCTGTAACCTCAGACAGACACCTGCAGCCACAGCCTCCACCTGCAGAATCTGACAGAAAGTTGCAGCTTAAACCTCCACCTGTAACCTCAGACAGACACCTGCAGCCACAGCCTCCACCTGTAACCTCAGACAGACACCTGCAGCCACAGCCTCCACCTGCAGAATCTGACAGAAAGTTGCAGCAAAAGCCTCCACCTGTAACCTCAGACAGACACCTGCAACCACAGCCTCCACCTGTAACCTCTGCCCGACATCTGCAGCCACAGCCTCCACCTGCAGAATCTGACAGAAAGTTGCAGCTTAAACCTCCACCTGTAACCTCAGACAGACACCTGCAGCCACAGCCTCCACCTGCAGAATCTGACAGAAAGTTACAGCAAAAGCCTCCACCTGTAACCTCAGACAGACACCTGCAGCCACAGCCTCCACCTGTAACCTCAGACAGACATCTGCAGCCACAGCCTCCACCTGCAGAATCTGACAAAAGTTGCAGCTTAAACCTCCACCTGTAACTTCTACCCGACATCTGCAGCCACAGCCTCCACCTGCAGAATCTGACAAAAAGTTGCAGCTTAAACCTCCACCTGTAACCTCTGCCCGACATCTGCAGCCACAGCCTCCACCTGCAGAATCTGACAGAAAGTTGCAGCTTAAACCTCCACCTGTAATCTCAGACAGACACATGCAGCCACAGCCTCCACCTGCAGACTCTGACAGAAAGTTACAGCAAAAGCCTCCACCTGTAACCTCAGACAGACACCTGCAGCCACAGCCTGCACCTGTAACCTCAGACAGACACCTGCAGCCACAGCCTCCACCTGTAACTTCTGCCGGACACATGCAGCCATAGCCTCCACCTGCAGAATCTGACAGAAAGTTGCATCTTAAACCTCCACCTGTAACCTCTGCCCGACATCTGCAGCCACAGCCTCCACCTGCAGAATCTGACAGAAAGTTGCAGCTTAAACCTCCACCTTTAACCTCAGACAGACACATGCAGCGACAGTCTCCACCTGCAGAATCTGACAGAAAGTTGCATCTTAAACCTCCACCTGTCAGACACATGCAGCCACAGCCTCCACCTGTAACCTCAGACAGACACCTGCAGCCATAGCCTCCACCTGTAACTTCTGCCAGACACATGCAGCCACAGCCGCCACCTGTTGCAGCAAAAGCCTCCACCTGTAACCTCTGCCCGACACATGCAGCCTCCACCTGCAGAATCTGACAGAAAGTGGCAGCAAAAGCCTCCACCTGTAACCTCAGACAGAAACCTGCAGCCACAGCCTCCACCTGTAACCTCAGACAGACACCTGCAGCCACAGCCTCCACTTGCAGAATCTGACAGAAAGTTACAGCAAAAGCCTCCACCTGTAACTTCTGCCAAAAAACATGTAGCCACAGCCTCCACCTGCAGAATCTGACAGAAAGTTGCAGCTTAAACCTCCACCTGTAACCTCTGCCCGACATCTGCAGCCACAGCCTCCACCTGCAGAATCTGACAGAAAGTTGCAGCAAAAGCCTCCACCTGTAACTTCTGCCAAAAAACATGTAGCCACAGCCTCCACCTGCAGAATCTGACCGAAAGTTGCAGCTTAAACCTCCACCTGTAACCTCAGACAGACACCTGCAGCCACAGCCTCCACCTGCAGAATCTGACAGAAAGTTGCAGCAAAAGCCTCCACCTGTAACCTCTGCCAGACACATGCAGCCACAGCCTCCACCTGTAACCTCAGACAGACACCTGCAGCCACAGCCCCCACCTGTAACCTCAGACAGACACCTGCAGCCACAGCCTCCACCTGCAGAATCTGACAGAAAGTTGCAGCTTAAACCTCCACCTGTAACCTCAGACAGACACCTGCAGCCACAGCCTCCACCTGTAACCTCAGACAGACACCTGCAGCCACAGCCTCCACCTGCAGAATCTGACAGAAAGTTGCAGCAAAAGCCTCCACCTGTAACCTCAGACAGACACCTGCAGCCACAGCCTCCACCTGCAGAATCTGACAGAAAGTTGCAGCTTAAACCTCCACCTGTAACCTCAGACAGACACCTGCAGCCACAGCCTCCACCTGTAACCTCAGACAGACACCTGCAGCCACAGCCTCCACCTGCAGAATCTGACAGAAAGTTGCAGCAAAAGCCTCCACCTGTAACCTCAGACAGACACCTGCAACCACAGCCTCCACCTGTAACCTCTGCCCGACATCTGCAGCCACAGCCTCCACCTGCAGAATCTGACAGAAAGTTGCAGCTTAAACCTCCACCTGTAACCTCAGACAGACACCTGCAGCCACAGCCTCCACCTGCAGAATCTGACAGAAAGTTACAGCAAAAGCCTCCACCTGTAACCTCAGACAGACACCTGCAGCCACAGCCTCCACCTGTAACCTCAGACAGACATCTGCAGCCACAGCCTCCACCTGCAGAATCTGACAAAAGTTGCAGCTTAAACCTCCACCTGTAACTTCTACCCGACATCTGCAGCCACAGCCTCCACCTGCAGAATCTGACAAAAAGTTGCAGCTTAAACCTCCACCTGTAACCTCTGCCCGACACATGCAGCCACAGCCTCCACCTGCAGAATCTGACAGAAAGTTGCAGCAAAAGCCTCCACCTGTAACCTCTGCCAGACACATGCAGCCACAGCCTCCACCTGTAACCTCAGACAGACACCTGCAGCCACAACCCCCACCTGTAACCTCAGACAGACACCTGCAGCCACAGCCTCCACCTGCTGAATCTGACAGAAAGTTGCAGCAAAAGCCTCCACCTGTAACTTCTGCCAGACACATGCAGCCACAGCCTCCACCTGCAGAATCTGACAGAAAGTTGCAGCAAAAGCCTCCACCTGTAACTTCTGCCAAAAAACATGTAGCCACAGCCTCCACCTGCAGAATCTGACCGAAAGTTGCAGCTTAAACCTCCACCTGTAACCTCAGACAGACACCTGCAGCCACAGCCTCCACCTGCAGAATCTGACAGAAAGTTGCAGCAAAAGCCTCCACCTGTAACCTCTGCCAGACACATGCAGCCACAGCCTCCACCTGTAACCTCAGACAGACACCTGCAGCCACAGCCCCCACCTGTAACCTCAGACAGACACCTGCAGCCACAGCCTCCACCTGCAGAATCTGACAGAAAGTTGCAGCTTAAACCTCCACCTGTAACCTCAGACAGACACCTGCAGCCACAGCCTCCACCTGTAACCTCAGACAGACACCTGCAGCCACAGCCTCCACCTGCAGAATCTGACAGAAAGTTGCAGCAAAAGCCTCCACCTGTAACCTCAGACAGACACCTGCAGCCACAGCCTCCACCTGCAGAATCTGACAGAAAGTTGCAGCTTAAACCTCCACCTGTAACCTCAGACAGACACCTGCAGCCACAGCCTCCACCTGTAACCTCAGACAGACACCTGCAGCCACAGCCTCCACCTGCAGAATCTGACAGAAAGTTGCAGCAAAAGCCTCCACCTGTAACCTCAGACAGACACCTGCAACCACAGCCTCCACCTGTAACCTCTGCCCGACATCTGCAGCCACAGCCTCCACCTGCAGAATCTGACAGAAAGTTGCAGCTTAAACCTCCACCTGTAACCTCAGACAGACACCTGCAGCCACAGCCTCCACCTGCAGAATCTGACAGAAAGTTACAGCAAAAGCCTCCACCTGTAACCTCAGACAGACACCTGCAGCCACAGCCTCCACCTGTAACCTCAGACAGACATCTGCAGCCACAGCCTCCACCTGCAGAATCTGACAAAAGTTGCAGCTTAAACCTCCACCTGTAACTTCTACCCGACATCTGCAGCCACAGCCTCCACCTGCAGAATCTGACAAAAAGTTGCAGCTTAAACCTCCACCTGTAACCTCTGCCCGACATCTGCAGCCACAGCCTCCACCTGCAGAATCTGACAGAAAGTTGCAGCTTAAACCTCCACCTGTAATCTCAGACAGACACATGCAGCCACAGCCTCCACCTGCAGACTCTGACAGAAAGTTACAGCAAAAGCCTCCACCTGTAACCTCAGACAGACACCTGCAGCCACAGCCTGCACCTGTAACCTCAGACAGACACCTGCAGCCACAGCCTCCACCTGTAACTTCTGCCGGACACATGCAGCCATAGCCTCCACCTGCAGAATCTGACAGAAAGTTGCATCTTAAACCTCCACCTGTAACCTCTGCCCGACATCTGCAGCCACAGCCTCCACCTGCAGAATCTGACAGAAAGTTGCAGCTTAAACCTCCACCTTTAACCTCAGACAGACACATGCAGCGACAGTCTCCACCTGCAGAATCTGACAGAAAGTTGCATCTTAAACCTCCACCTGTCAGACACATGCAGCCACAGCCTCCACCTGTAACCTCAGACAGACACCTGCAGCCATAGCCTCCACCTGTAACTTCTGCCAGACACATGCAGCCACAGCCGCCACCTGTTGCAGCAAAAGCCTCCACCTGTAACCTCTGCCCGACACATGCAGCCTCCACCTGCAGAATCTGACAGAAAGTGGCAGCAAAAGCCTCCACCTGTAACCTCAGACAGAAACCTGCAGCCACAGCCTCCACCTGTAACCTCAGACAGACACCTGCAGCCACAGCCTCCACTTGCAGAATCTGACAGAAAGTTACAGCAAAAGCCTCCACCTGTAACTTCTGCCAAAAAACATGTAGCCACAGCCTCCACCTGCAGAATCTGACAGAAAGTTGCAGCTTAAACCTCCACCTGTAACCTCTGCCCGACATCTGCAGCCACAGCCTCCACCTGCAGAATCTGACAGAAAGTTACAGCTTAAACCTCCACCTGTAACCTCAGACAGACACCTGCAGCCACAGCCTCCACCTGCAGAATCTGACAGAAAGTTGCAGCTTAAACCTCCACCTGTAACCTCTGCCCGACACATGCAGCCACAGCCTCCACCTGCAGAATCTGACAGAAAGTTGCAGCAAAAGCCTCCACCTGTAACCTCAGACAGAAACCTGCAGCCACAGCCTCCACCTGTAACCTCAGACAGGCACCTGCAGCCACAGCCTCCACCTGTAACCTCAGACAGACACCTGCAGCCACAGCCTCCACCTGTAACTTCTGCCGGACACATGCAGCCATAGCCTCCACCTGCAGAATCTGACAGAAAGTTGCATCTTAAACCTCCACCTGTAACCTCTGCCCGACATCTGCAGCCACAGCCCCCACCTGCAGAATCTGACAGAAAGTTGCAGCTTAAACCTCCACCTGTAATCTCAGACAGACACATGCAGCCACAGCCTCCACCTTCAGAATCTGACAGAAAGTTACAGCAAAAGCCTCCACCTGTAACCTCAGACAGACACCTGCAGCCACAGCCTGCACCTGTAACCTCAGACAGACACCTGCAGCCACAGCCTCCACCTGTAACTTCTGCCGGACACATGCAGCCATAGCCTCCACCTGCAGAATCTGACAGAAAGTTGCATCTTAAACCTCCACCTGTAACCTCTGCCCGACATCTGCAGCCACAGCCTCCACCTGCAGAATCTGACAGAAAGTTGCAGCTTAAACCTCCACCTGTAATCTCAGACAGACACCTGCAGCCACAGCATCCACCTGCAGAATCTGACAGAAAGTTGCGGCTTAAACCTCCACCTGTAACCTCAGACAGACACATGCAGCGACAGTCTCCACCTGCAGAATCTGACAGAAAGTTGCATCTTAAACCTCCACCTGTCAGACACATGCAGCCACAGCCTCCACCTGTAACCTCAGACAGACACCTGCAGCCACAGCCTCCACCTGTAACCTCTGCCAGACACATGCAGCCACAGCCGCCACCTGCAGAATCTGACAGAAAGTTGCAGCAAAAGCCTCCACCTGTAACCTCAGACGGAAACCTGCAGCCACAGCCTCCACCTGTAACCTCTGCCAGATAACTGCAAGATTCTAGCTTAGAATTACAGCCAAACCTCCACAACAGCTTCTGCAAGAACAGTCACATCCTCCACCTGCAAATTCTTGCAGAAAGCTGCAACGACAGTTTCCACCTACAACTTCAGCCATCCACCACGATTTCCTCTGTCAATCTGCTGCAAATTGAAACAGCAAAAGCCTCCACCTGTAACCTCAGACAGACACCTGCAGCCACAGCCTCCACCTGTAACTTCTGCCGGACACGTGCAGCCACAGCCTCCACCTGCAGAATCTGACAGAAAGTTGCAGCTTAAACCTCCACCTGTAACTTCTGCCAGACACATGCAGCCACAGCCTCCACCTGTAACCTCAGACAGAAACCTGCATCCACAGCCTCCACCTGTAACTTCTGCTGGACACATGCAGCCACAGCCTCCACCTGCAGAATCTGACAGAAAGTTACAGCAAAAGCCTCCACCTGCAGAATCTGACAGAAAGTTACAGCAAAAGCCTCCACCTGTAACCTCAGACAGAAACCTGCAGCCACAGCCTCCACCTGTAACCTCAGACAGACACCTGCAGCCACAGCCTCCACCTGTAACCTCTGCCAGACACATGCAGTCACAGCCTCCACCTGCAGAATTTGACAGAAAGTTGCAGCAAAAGCCTCCACCTGTAACCTCAGACAGACACCTGCAGCCACAGCCTCCACCTGTAACCTCAGACAGACACCTGCAGCCACAGCCTCCACCTGCAGAATCTGACAGAAAGTTGCAGCCTAAACCTCCACCTGTAACCTCAGACAGACACCTGCAGCCACAGCCTCCACCTGCAGAATCTGACAGAAAGTTGCAGCAAAAGCCTCCACCTGTAACCTCTGCCAAAAAACATGTAGCCACAGCCTCCACCTGCAGAATCTGACCGAAAGTTGCAGCTTAAACCTCCACCTGTAACCTCTGCCCGACATCTGCAGCCACAGCCTCCACCTGTAGAATCTGACAGAAAGTTGCAGCAAAAGCCTCCACCTGTAACCTCAGACAGACACCTGCAGCCACAGCCTCCACCTGTAACCTCAGACAGACACCTGCAGCCACAGCCTCCACCTGCAGAATCTGACAGAAAGTTGCAGCTTAAACCTCCACCTGTAACCTCAGACAGAAACATGCAGCGACAGCCTCCACCTGTCGAATTTGACAAAGTTGCAGCTTAAACCTCCACCTGTAACCTCTGCCCGACATCTGCAGCCACAGCCTCCACCTGTAGAATCTGACAGAAAGTTGCAGCAAAAGCCTCCACCTGTAACCTCTGCCAGACACATGCAGCCACAGCCTCCACCTGTCAAATTTGACAAAGTTGCAGCTTAAACCTCCACCTGTAACTCCTGCCCGACATCTGCAGCCACAGCCTCCACCTGCAGAATCTGACAGAAAGTTGCAGCTTAAACCTCCACCTGTAACTTCTGCCAAAAAACATGCAGCCACAGCCTCCACCTGCAGAATCAGACAGAAAGTTGCAGCTTAAACCTCCACCTGTAACTTCTGCCAGACACATGCAGCCACAGCCCCCACCTGCAGAATCTGAAAGAAAGTTGCAGCTTAAACCTCCACCTGCCAGACACATGCAGCCACAGCCTCCACCTGCAGAATCTGACAGAAAGTTGCAGCAAAAGCCTCCACCTGTAACCTCTGCCAGACACATGCAGCGACAGTCTCCACCTGCAGAATCTGACAGAAAGTTGCATCTTAAACCTCCACCTGCCAGACATATGCAGCCACAGCCTCCACCTGCAGAATTTACCACAGAACTGCAGCCAAAACTCCAGCAACCTACACCTCTTCCTCCAGTCAGCCCATAGCTCACCTACAATCCCTACCAGCATCCTGCACCTCTGCCTCCCCTCAGAGATCATGACAGCATCATCCTGAGCACCCACCTCTGCCTCCGATAGCTAGGTGAAAACTTCACCTGCAACCCCTGGCATCCTCCCCTTGTAGGTAAGTACAGTTCCATTCCTGTCTTCCTGCCTACATTAGGCATGTTTTACTCTAGCAGCCTCTGCCTGCAGCCTGCAACCCCTTTCATTCACTTCTCCATTCTGCCAGGTAGCTGCAAACAACAGTTCCTGTCCCGAGACACGACGTCAGCCGCCATCCATCAACTCCAGCACCAGCCTAAAACTCTAGCTCCTGCTAGATGTGCTATACCTCCCCTTCAACCTCCAGACTTTTAAACATGTTTTTATTTTTTATTTATTTATTTTTTTTATTGCTTTTATTTATTTATTTTTATTGCTTTTATTTATGCTGTGTGAGCTGTGCTTGTTCTATTAACCATTTCCTGTTGGTTAATAAATCCCTTTCTGCTGCTGTCAGATGAGTCATGAGTACATCATATATGATAAGTGTATTAGTATATAAGAAAAACCTTAAAGGTCCCCTATTCTGCTCATTTTCAGGTTCATACTTGTATTTGGAGGTCCTCCTAAAAACAGGTTTACATGGTTTAATGTTTAGAAAACACATTATTTGATGTGCACGATGCAGTGTGTAGGATTTAATTTAATCTTGTAGTAAAGTTGCAGATTGCAACCATGGTTTATGGTGATTATACATTACTGAGAACATGATTATTAATTATATTACATTTCATTCCCAATAGACCTCTCAAATCCTGCATACTAAACCTTTAATATTTGAGATTCTCATGAATTTATATAATTTTGAACTTTTTGCCAGCAGAGATAACTCATCATCTAACTGTCTTATCTAATTGCCTATTAATACTCATGTGTCTGGAGGAATCATGGGAAAGTTTGATTTTAGACCTCTGTAATGTAAAGTACCTTAGAAATGGCCACATGGTGGCGCTGCATGCACTGAACTAATGACTGGTTCCTTGTTCGTGGCCTAACAGACAAAAAAAAGAAACAGGACCAATGCATGACCATGGAATTGCTTGTCAATAAAACTGAAGAAATAATAATAACAATAATAATAAGAAGAAGAGAAATCAACAGTGATATTGTGCATTCATTATCGTCTTTACACAGTGTGTTCAGGGAGCAGTCTTATAGACAGGCTCATTTAAACACAGGATGGCATTTGCTGTGTGAAATAGTGCCTCTGTCAATTTCCCATGAAGGTTATTATAGCAATTGATACAAGGTAACATATTTTCATGGGCATTTCATCGTTAAGTGTCTAGTAAACACAGGTGTATTCACATCTGTCTTCAAATGTGGAAGATCATCTGTGACTGTCAGCTGATCCACACAACTTAAACTAATGTGTGCAGTCTCTCTGTTTTCCCTGAGCTGTATTCACTCTCATTACTGACCTTACCTCTTTATACCTTTAAGACTTCACAGATGACCTGACACAGCTCATCTCATTGCATGATAAGGCCACACGATGGCATCACCCCTCCCCTTTTAGTCTCAAACAAGATGAAGTCATTCTAAGGTGTTCTGCAAACGTATGTCTTGCATTTTGCTGCACCACATTACACGCAGTATAATAACTGTGGGGATTTGGGTCAGTTCTTGCTCAAGACACCTTCAGCATTGATGGACACATTACAACTACTGCAGCAATAAAGCTTTGCAGTTGTGTAACAAATATCCTTGCCACTATTTTTGGTGCCATCACGGACACCCACTGAACCAAAGGCTCTAAATATACAGCTAGAGTCAAAATAAGAAAAGTTCCATGAATCACGGGATTCTCCACATCATAAAATACATATTCTTACAAATGTCAAATGCAACCACACAATCTAATGTGAGTTAAAGCTGAACATCTGTTCAGCTTTCAATTAAATATCTATATTAAATATTAGTACCAATTAGTTCAACTGTCAATCAACTGTCACTTGTGGAGGTTTTGTGTGTGAGTGTATTCACCATTAGTGGTGACAACAGTGTCACCATACATGTTGGTCATCAAGTCAGTAGGATCCTTCACAAATAAGTGGGATTTCTCAGAAACACACAACGTAAACTTCATCACAAACGTACACATACAGCATACAGGACATGGCAGAGTTTCATTCTGTGTATGAGTGCTGCAAACAAAGCAGGTGAGCAGGAGGGAAAGAGACACTGAGGATGCTTCACTGGAGGTGCGACAGTTATCCAGTCAGTCACACGTTAAATAAACCCTCTAAATAACCTTCACCATCACTTCACAATGTCACAAAACAAACAATAAAGTCAAACACGGAAACATTTGTAATATATCTAAGCAACTGCAGTGTCTCATCACACACACACACACACACACACACACACACACACACACACACACACACACACACACACCATACCACACCACACAGCAGCTCTCTCATCCCCTGCACGGAGCAGATGAAGGCGGTCGGTCTGTTCAGCAGGCGGCACTGGAACACTCTTCCCCGGTGCTTCTCGATCCGCTGCCGGCAGAAGCTCACCGGGTCCCGGTAAAACTCCAGCGACTTGTCCCCGAGCACCGACACTCCTGCGTTTCCTGCTAGTTTAGACATTCGGGGCCGACGGTGAAGCGACGACTTTTTATTATTTCTATTTTGATTCTCCTCCGAGTTGAAAGGTGGATGCAGCCAGGACTGGTGCTACATCGCCTCCCAGGTGGGCCCCTAGGTGTTTGGGACACAAGTTTTTCTTTTCTGGATTATGGGTTGTGCTTCTCCATCCTATAAAGAGTCAATACTCCAATCAGCAGTTCACTAATTCTGATTGATTTTATTCAATTATTTGATTTGATATTGTGGGGAATTTTAATACTACTTTTAATACTACTTTTAATCACTAGATGCTGGATGAAGGTCTTGATGCCAAGAGGCTGGGACCAGCCTGTGCACCAACAAGGGAGGGCTGAGTCTAAACCATGGTCTCCCCCACCTAGTCAAAACAAATCACAATTCTATCCACAATATCTGAATGTACAAATTGATGCCTCACACAGAGCCCGGGGCTCACTCTGCTATCTGTTGGCTACAGACTAACAGCTTGCTGACTGTGGTTTTCCGAGAACAGACTGAGTCCATGGCCATGCTTATGTTTTATTCTTACAAATATTAAAACACCTTAAATGAGAGAAGTTGCCTGTTTTCTTTGGGAAAAAACCAACACTACATCTGCAGAGAGGATAATTGGGGCCGATCTGCCCTCCATCCAGGACTTGTACCTGTCCAGGGTCAGGAGGAGGGCAGGTAACATCTCTGCAGACCCCTCACACTCCGCACATAAACTCTTCAAACTCCTCCCGTCTGGTAGGCGCTACAGATCACTGTACACCCAAACCACCAGACACAGAGACAGTTTCTTCCTCCAGGCCGTCACCCTGATGAACTCGCACTAGCCTCAGAGTCTCAGGATCCACTGTGCAATAGTTCCACACCCCTGCACATTTGCAACATTTTTGCACTGCAATTCTGCACTACACCTACCTCTATTGTACATACCGTGAGTTTTCATCAAAAGCTGTTGCTTCCTTCCTTCACCGTGAGCATTACAAGTGCAGTAACTCCACTCTGCAAGGTCCTATCTTCACCACATTTCTACTGTTTGACGACTGTCCGGCTCTGAAGACATGTGCATAGTGGAGGGAGGAAGTGCATGTTTTATTCTCAGACGTCTCTCTCTCAGCAGGTTAGTTACAGCCACTTCAAATTTGGTCCAAACATTCCCAAGACGTGGATGATGCTCACTTATGAAGCTTTTGAGGTTTTGTCAAACGCTGTCACCGTGGCGACGCCGTGTTCGCCATGAAACAGGAAATTGTTGTATCTTCAGTGTACATTATCCAATCTGTTCCAAACTTGTCATGATTAATAAGAGTCCCGGCCTGAAGACATCTACATGCCAGTTAGCTACCACAGTCATTTTGCCACCTAGTGACAACAGGAAGTAAGACTTTCATCATTTGATGTGCATGACATTGCCCGACATGCAACAAAGGTGCGAGGGCCCTTCAACGCTGCTTGCGGCTTTAATTTCGGATGCATTTCCTCACATTTCAATAGGGTCCTCGCAGCGCTTGGTGCTCGGGCCCTAAATATACATAAGCAGCTTTGTCACATGGCTTGTTATTCTGCTGAAAGTAGCCATTAGAAGATATGTTGAATACAGCAATGAAGGATATGGTCAGCACACAGATAAGGACACATGGCTGAAGTTATGATATAGACTACCGCATATGAACCCACTATATGTAATACTGTTACAGGATTACAGTGTGGTGTAAAGACTCTTATGCTAGTCATACACATGTTGGAGATGCTGGGGATTGAACCCAGGACCCCAGAACCTCAGTGGTATTTCAACTGGCCAATGTGTGCCTTAGTACCTCTATGGATACTGATGATAGGATAGGGTAAGTTCTGTATGTTATGATAGAAAATTGACAGTAATTATTCACTAAATTGTCAGTGTATTAGGTTCACCAAGCTAAAGAGATCAATTGTCTAACACAACAGTCTCTTCCACAGAATCATCCTTAAGGTTCATGGGGCGCTGGAACCAATCCCAGCTGACATTGAGTGAGAGGCGAGTTTACAACCGGACAGACAAACAGAGAACACACAATCATAATGCCTCAGTTGTACCTGTAATTAGGATCGATTGAAAGTATCAGTTTACTGTTTGAAACGTACAAAGTATTTGGGAATCAGTGACTTTGATCAAAACCTGTTTGCTTCATGTTTGCTCCTTTCCCACTTGAGTTGTCTGGGCACACTCTGAGCAGAGACTTGCCTGCATCAAAGGCTTATCCAACATTCCGGAACATGACTTGTCAAAGTGATGACACATCAAAGGACCTTTTGTGAAAAGTCTCATCAGGCACCAAGGGCCCAATCTCTGGATAGCACTTATCCTTAAGGGTCGAGAGAGAGCTCCCAGTTGACATTGGGCAAGAGGTGGGGTAAAACCCTGGACTCCTCAACAGTCAATCACAGGGTCAATACATAGACACAGACAACCACTCACACTCACACTCACCAGCTGAGAACACCAGGCGGCTGGAGAAGCTGGTTAATAAGGCTGGCTCAGAGCTGGATACAAGTCTGGATTCACTGAGGATGGTGGTGGAGGGACGCACACAGTGCAAGCTGCAGGACATCATGGACAATGTCAGCCGTTGCATTCCTAAGAATGGGATAGATGGAAGACAGACAGACAGACAATACAGAATCATAATGCCTCAGTCATCATCTGTAATGAGGACTGGATAAGTGGATGTATGGCTGGATGGAGGGACGGACATATGGATTGGCAGACAGATACCATTTTGATTTAATGACACACAGCACCACTGTGGTGTAAGGGCTTTTTGTGCTAAACATTAATTTGTTGGAGATGCTGGGGATTGAACCCAGGACCTTGTACATGCAAAGCACACGCTCTACCACTGAGCTACATCCCCTCTCTTGTTTTGAGTATTTCAACTGCTCAATGAGTGTCTTCCTACCTCTATGGCTAGTCATGATAGGGTAGGGTGAGGAAGTTGTGTATGAAAGAAAATTGACAGTAGTTGTACACTAAGTTGTCAGCGTATTGCATGCACCAAGCTAAAACTGATGGTGTAACACAACAGTCTCTTCTACTCTTCATGAATGTTACACAGTTGAGTTTATATTCAAACTGCTTAGAGAGATGTTGTTATGGTGTTAACATCACTGCCTCTGGGCTTCCTCAAGCAGCCAATTTCACCAAACACCAACAGCCCGATCTCTGGAGTATTTTACATTTACATATCCTACTCATCCATCCATCTATAGCGCTTATCCTTAAGGGTCGCGGGAGAGTTCCCAGTTGATATTGGGCAAGAGGTGGGGTAAAACCCTGGACTCCTCAACAGTCAATCACAGGGTCAATACATAGACACAGACAACCACTCACGCTCACACTCACCAGCTGAGAACAGCAGGCGGCTGGAGAAGCTGGTTAATAAGGCTGGCTCAGAGCTGGATACAAGTCTGGATTCACTGGGGATGGTGGTGGAGGGACGCACACAGTGCAAGCTGCAGGACATCATGGACAATGTCAGCCGTTGCATTCCTAAGAATGGGATAGATGGAAGACAGACAGAGAAAAGAGAATCATAATGCCTCAGTCATCATCTGTAATGAGGACTGGATAGGTGGATGTATGGCTGGATGGAGGGACGGACATATGGATTGGCAGACAGATAAAGACAAATAGCTAACCATTTTGATTTAATGACACACAGCACAACTGTGGTGTAAGGGATTTTTGTGCTAAACATTAATTTGTTGGAGATGCTGGGGATTGAACCCAGGACCTTGTACATGCAAAGCACACGCTCTACCACTGAGCTACATCCCCTCTCTTGTTTTGAGTATTTCAACTGCTCAATGAGTGTCTTCCTACCTCTATGGCTAGTCATGATAGGGTAGGGTGAGGAAGTTGTGTATGAAAGAAAATTGACAGTAGTTGTACACTAAGTTGTCAGCTTATTGCATGCACCAAGCTAAAACTGATGGTGTAACACAACAGTCTCTTCCTCTCTTTATGAATGTTACACAGTTGAGTTTATATTCAAACTGCTTAGAGAGATGTTGTTATGGTGTTAACATCACTGCCTCTGGGCTTCCTCAAGCAGCCAGTTTCACCAAACACCAACAGCCCAATCTCTGGAGTATTTTACATTTACATATCCTACTCATCATCCATCTATAGCGCTTATCCTTAAGGGTCGCAGGAGAGCTCCCAGAGGTGGGGTAAAACCCTGGACTCCTCAACAGTCAATCACAGGGCCAATACATAGAGACAGACAACCACTCACGCTCACACTCACCAGCTGAGAACACTAGGCGGCTGGAGAAGCTGGTTAATAAGGCTCGATTCACTGGGGATGGTGGTGGAAGGACGCACACAGTGCAAGCTGCAGGACATCAGTGAAAATGTCAGCCGTTGCATTCCCAAAAGTGGGATAGATGAACGGAGAACACAAAATCCTAACGCCTCAGTCATCATCTGTAATGAGGATTGGACAGGTGGATGTATGGCTGGATGGAGGGACGGACATATGGATTGGCAGACAAATGGCTAACCACTTTGATTTAATGACACACGGCACCACTGTGGTGTAGGGGCTTTAACTTGTTGGAGATGCTGGGGATTGAACCCAGGACCTTGTACATGCAAAGCACATGCTCTACCACTGAGCTACATCCCCTCACTTGCTATGACCTTTTATGAGTATTTCAACTGCTCAATGAGTGTCTCACTACCTCTGTGGCTACTCATGATAGGGTAGGGTGAGGACGTTGTCTGTGAAAGATGTTGACAGTAGTTGTACACTAAGTTGTCAGCTTATTACATATGTTACACTTTTAAGAATGACGCTGTGGTCGATCCTTTGTGTAGCACATTCATTTTTATTCCTGTAGAAATGGTAACAAAAACATATCAGTCTTAACGTCTGTGTTGCTCCGTGTTACTCGTACCGTTGACATCTCGCTCTATTTGAGACTGGCATATCTCAGAACACACATTACAAGTTGATCAAGTCAAAAACATTCAAATTACAATCATGCCATCATGTAATAATCCATCCTGTAAACAACCTTTTCACCAGAAGTATTTATACTCAATGAACATCTTTTTAATCTACCCTTATTCTCCCATGAACAGTTTCACATTTT
Source organism: Pempheris klunzingeri (assembly GCF_042242105.1). Lineage (NCBI taxonomy): Eukaryota > Metazoa > Chordata > Actinopteri > Acropomatiformes > Pempheridae > Pempheris > Pempheris klunzingeri. The sequence continues at coordinate 2,902,977 of NC_092021.1, forward strand.
TAACTTAACTTATAACTGTTTTTAACTCACCAGTCTTTATTATTGTCTCTGTCTAGCTCTATGTTGCTCAAAAATAACAAAATCTAATACTGAAATCGTGTCTTCCATATAAACTCTTATTTTAAATGTAACCAGATCACCCATGTTCGAGATAGCGTTCTGCTCTTATTCTGAAAACCAAACCGGAAACTGTGTACTGCCGGCGGTCAAACTTTAATGCGCGCAGACTTTATCATTGTTAGCATTTTTAGCATCTGAGTCGTTTGCCTTTGCTCATTCGTTCACACAAATAAAGCTTTAACTCCTTCCAACTCATTCTCTAGCCACAAGTCTTATCCCTGTTTGGGATTCTATCTACGGCTGCTTGTTTCTCACTTTAGAAAACAGTTTTCTATCTCGTTTTTAACATTTTTAGCGCTGCGTCGCTGTACTCAGTTAGCACTCCTTACAACGACTCACTCGTCTCCATTCATTCAAATCACTATATGTCACAGTCACAGTCTAAGGCTTATACATGTTATATTATTTTCACATTTCCTTCTGGTTATGATTTTTGAGCATCTTACCTGCAGAAATGGTAACAAAAACATATCAGTCTTAAGGTCTGTGTTGCTCCGTGTTACTCGTACTGTCTGACGTCTCGTTCTATCAGAGACTGGCGTCCGCTATTGGTACCTGATGCACACAGCTCCACCTACTGGCCAGATACTGCAACTATGTACAATGTAACCAGACCTGCAAGAAACGGAATGAAATCACACCGAGGATAATAATACAGTCATTTTCAACATGTTTTAAAGTTCTTAGCTGTTTCTTATGAATTCAGATGAATCCAGATTTTAAATGGGGGGGCAAGATATTTTAATCAAGTCTTTTTAATCATGTCTTTGAAAACACTCTTGGTGTCTCTAAAAACACTCAGTGCCACAGTGACACTCCTCCCCAGGTAGGCTAGGCTCCCAAATCAGACTGGACATCAGCCTGATGTGATCTGTCACCTGGGGATGCCTCCTGCCAGTCAGCTAATCACCACACCGGTCAGACAGGCTCTTGTTTGCCTGCAGCTGCTCACACCCAGCACTAAGTCTGCATGCAAGTTGAACTAAATTTAGACTGCATGAATTTTTCTGCTGTGTGGCACACAGACTGTGAGAGTTTCACATATTAACGTACTATTCATACTACATGTGATGTCAAATTGAGTACGTAGTGGATTTTAACTGCATAGGAAGTGGATTTTGTATATAAGAGAAAGGACTTACTCAATTGCACCAAAATGCACTGCTTCTCTTCAGACAGTGGGCTGCCAGGCAGACATTTCTAACACCACACTGTGGCTGGAGAGGCATGATTAGATCAATAATCCAACCACCGCCCACCAAAGTCAATTATTCTCTCAGATTTGGACACCCCCACCCTTGTGCTCCATGGGGGCATTGCTTGAGGTTAACGTTGCCGGTGCGTGCATAAAGTCAGATCTGGTCTGGATTAAGAATCAAATGTAACCAAGGAGAGCCAAGATAGCGACATTAGGGCATGTGTCATTTGCTCTGTCTGGTCATTTGGAAGGTTTTGAGTACAGATAATACATAAGCTTGACCATGGAGGGCTGCGTGTTTAGCTGCAGCATCCGCCCTAGCCTTGCCACGGAAGAAAGTGTCATGATCAGTAACCACACAGAAACCCACACAGTTAGTGCCAGAGCTATCTATAGGCTGAGCCATCAACAAAGAGAAAGAACAAGGTCAGGGTTAGTGAGAGGTTCATCAGCCATCAGGACGTGAGGAACAGAACCTCTACGGCAGCCACACAGTTATGTGGTTGGCCGTCAAACTCTGTTTGGAGGAGAGTGGCAGGATTAAGTTTGGAGCACCTCTGCACCCTGACATTAGGCTTGTCAAGCAGGACAGTGTGATATCTGAGCCAGCGAGCTGTAGAGAGATGGGAAGTTTTATGATCATTCAGGTTTTATGATCATCATTCATTTCAAAGTGAATGCAAACCAGTCCTGGGAGTCTGGATGAACTGGAACACTGAAAAATGCATTAGCAAGGTCAAGAACAGAGAACCATTTAGCGTCAGGAGGTATATTCTGTAAAATGATGTATGGGTTAGGCACAGTGGATGTTCTTGGAGAAACAGCAGCGTTAACAGCCTGTAGATTTTGCGCAAATCTCCACTCAGTCGGCTGACCTGGCGACCCTCCTCCGCTTTAATCGGCTCTGACCTTCTCTCCTCACTGCAAACAAGCACCAAAAGATGTTTCTGACTGTCTGTTACCCTGTTTGAAGACCTGAGGGCAGCTGACTGCGCAGCGCAGCGTCTCCACACACGGATGGTGAGTGTGTGTCTTTATTTCCCTTGTGTCTGATCAGAAAAGCATTATCTACTTTTAAATATAAAACAGCATATCCTCAGTTGTACAGTGTAGGATGTGTTAACCCTGCTGGGCTGATGTCTATCTGTAGTTATTTCCCTTTACTGTTTTTTACTTTTACAAGTTTTAGGTTTGTGTGTTTCAATTCAATTCAATTCAATTCAATTTTATTTGTATAGCCCAATATCACAACAGAGTGTCTCATAGTGCTTTACAAAGTTCACTGAAATAAACAAGTGTAAGCGAACAAACAATCTAATAAAGAGTCCAGCAGTCGATGAGGCCAATGGATCAGTCCGGTGGATCTGTCCGAGGCATCACCTGCCCTTTATGACCCTCCTTCTTCGATTCCTTCGGATCAGTCCAGTGGATCAGAATCTTTGACATTGCATTGACTTCCAGTATACCATAACAATAGATTCAAGACCTTTATTTGTCACATACACAGTTATACACAGTAATGATGCACAGTGAAATGTTATAAGAGTAGATAAAGATAAGAGTAGTGCTTAATAAATTGTAGAATTATTTTCTGATAGATCTGTTTGCTATAGTTTGTTGGAATTGTGAACTGAGCAAACAGTTTTAAAAATACATCTTCTGTGTGAAGTACTTTTACATAGTTCATGTATCACTTGTAGTAGATGGTCAACATGCCCCCAGAGCTGTAAGGTGTTCTGCAAAGTTAAATTACTATTTATGTCTATGGAGTCTGGTGACTTGAAGCAAGCAAAAAAAAATAGAGGCTTTTTTTTTGTAGGTGGCTCAAGTATGTTTTTCTGCTTCTCTGACCCACAACAGTGCATACATCTACTGTAGGTAATAGACCAACTATGAATAAATACCTCATACAACCTTTGACTTTACCTATGACTTTAATTACCACTGAGCCTTCAAGCTGTAACAGCTCCTATCAGGTCATCACATGTGCTAAATGCATATGTGTTGTGTTTACAGCAACATGCCACTTCCTGTCACTCCTCTAGCATCTAGCACATGCCCGGCTCATATCCTGTTTGACCAACACTCGTGAGGTTGACAAAACAATCATAATGCCAATTCAAGGCCAAGCCAGCACGCTCAATACCATGGCTCTGGAATATACCATACTTAGTCAATAGAATAGCACCATTAGTAATATTAGTTTAACATTTAACATTTGTGACTGACAGGTCAAAATATTTGCCATGACAATGGTCTGAAGCAATTTGCTGTGTTTTTGATGCTCAGACCTCAGAGCACAGTTTGGTTGGTAAAATGATTAGGTATTATTAGGTAACCAATATATAGGTATTGGTTGAATATCTAGTCCTGAATATGTTGAAACAATTGTCATCTTCTATATTAATAGCTATGTTTTCTTTTTTCTTTTGCAGCATTAATGGTCAAGATTTATGAATATTGAGCCAACTGTCATGGATTATCATGAATAATGAAGGTAAAGCTGAAATCTAGGACATTTTGTGTTTAATGTACTAGCAATACAGTGTCTAGATCTCTATTGTGAATTGCTCTTTTTAAATGATTTTTGTAGGGTTAGTGATCTACATTAGCCAAGAAGAAACCAACGCCATTATGGCAGATCAAGATGAAATGAAGGTAAGTAACTGTTGAGATGATTAGCATTTTAGGAGAAGATTTTTCTATAACATAGTCCACTAAACTGTTCATTAGACTGAAGACTGTTACATTAGATTGAAATGCTAAAGATCACCTAAAGATAAAGTTATTGCTTCAAGTTGTTCTGCATTGCTACAATGTGTTGCTATCTAACACTTCAACACTACATATGACTAACAAATAATTAAATGTGCATTAATTTGACTTGAAAATGAGGTAATCCTTTGTATATGTGACAATGAAAAAGCATTTACCTCCTGGAAGGACCTTATCGATGCTCGGTGTGGAATAGATATCTCCAATAGATGCATATATGAGCTCAGTTTTGCCGAAGTGAATGGAACTATCCTCAGTCTTCTGTCAAAAAACTGTAAATCCAGACGTTTCCTACCCTGTGGTGGGGGAAGCAAAGTTCTTCTTGAAAAGAAAGTGGAGCGTAGCCTGAATACTTTGGAGGTCCTGTGCGTGAACCAATGTGAAGGAGGAAACGAGGACAAACTTATCATGGAGGAGAACTTCTACAAAGGGGGAAAAGTGTGGTGGTGGAATTTCTATTTCTCAGAGCAGCCTGGATCCACACCATTTATCAAACCAGACAAGTTTGACTTCATCATGAACACAGTCAGACCAGATTTGTGTTCCCTGAGAAAAGCCTGTGTGTTGCTCAACCTCATGCACATACCTGGATGTGGTGGGACAACTTTGGCCATGCATACTTTATGGGCTCTCCGGAACAGGTTCCGTTGTGCTGTACTTAGAGACAGCAATGCTGACTTTGCTGAGGTAGCGGATCAAGTAGTCAAACTTTTAATGTATGACCATGATGAGCATCTACCACATGTCCCTGTTTTGCTGATGATTGATGACTTTGATGATAAGGAAAAAGTCTTTGACTTGCAGCAGCTCATTGAAAAAGAATGTGCAAAGAAAGACATTCAGTCCAAGTCTGCACAGGTCATTCTCCTAAACTGCATGAGGTCGGAGTCTGCTGAGCAGCCTGAAACAACTGAGGACACAGTCTTCATTGGAAATTATCTTTCTGAGAAGGAGCAGAAACTGTTTGAGGAAAAACTTGTAGAAATAGAGAAAACATACAAGAACGCTGATACATTGTATGGATTCATGATCATGAAGAAGAACTTTAAGTCAGAGTATACTCAGGGTGTGGCCCGCAACAACCTGAAGGGCTTCAACATTAATTAGAAACAGGCACAACTCCTGGCTGTTTTAGTTCTGTTGAATGTGTACTGCAAGGGTGCCCCTCTCTCTGTTTCTCTGTGTGAGGAATTTCTTGGTCTTCAACCAAAACCATATCGTGGAACCATAAAAGCTGAAGAAGGATTTGGGAAATTTTCCAACTTAATTGCCAGCTGCTCAGTTGTGGGTAAGGTAGCATTCAAAGCTGTGAAAATGATCCATGGCAAGTATTGCACGGCACTGTTTGCAAGAACTTATAACATCACACAAAGTCAGCAAAGCTGATATTGCCGACCTTCTGCTGACCACAGACAAGCTTTATGAGAGCACACAAGGCAAAGACAAACTCCTGCAAGATGTTCATTGCATTTTGGTGAAGAGATATCATTCAAAGGAAGAGGGGTTTCAGTTCTCTCCACTGATTCAAGAAACAAATGAAACCCCAGGACAGGAAGAGATGGTGCTACAAAATGCATGGAAAAGATTTGAGAAAGATGCTGTAGTTTCTCAGTTACTAGCCAGGTACTATTACCTTAAAAAGAAGGATTTCCTAGAGGCAAAAGTTTGGGCAGGTAGAGCAAGAAATATCTCTGAAGACAGCTCATATATAGCAGACACATCAGCACAAGTTATCAAGCATGAGCTCAAGAATGCCATTGCAAACTACAGGGAAGAGCCTATTAGTCCTGAGAAATTGAACATGTTTCTTAAAATGGCTGAGTCAGCAATAGATGCATTCAAGGAAACGCAGAGCCTTGTAAGGACGGAGTCAATTCAGCGATTACAAATCAAGTCAGACAACTGCCCTTTTAATATATCGGGGTGCCTGGGAGAAATTCAGGTTGGAGTACTTGTCATTGAAGTGCTGGCAAAGACCCCCATATTTTCTTCTGACAATGTCCACCATGACATAATGAGTGGGGTTCTCTCTGGAGATGTTAAACTTCAGGATGTAGAGAGATGTGATCAACGGTGCAATAAACACAGTCCCTACTACATCATTTTCAGACAGTTTGAAGATGTTCTTTACAACGTCAGATATAGGATGAAGATTAACTTTGACTTGCTTGACACTTTTTACGTGAACTTGGGCTCCAAATTTGGAATGAAAGACAGCCGAGAGCAAGTTACCCAAAAAGAGCTTTTTAGATGTTTCAGCATGTATAGAGAGCTTTTCTGCAAGACGGATTCTGCAGCTCTCTGGAAGGGTAAAACCATGCATCTCATGTTGCAAATACACCAGGCCAGACAATTCCTGGAGATGCAAAAAGCTGATACCTACTCTGGGATTCTTAATCATCTCTCAAATGACATCTCACCTGAAATAATGGAGAAGATTGCCAGACAGTATCAATTTGTTTGTGACCCTCATCATAACCCGACGGTGAAAGACAGAATCAACTTCATCTCTGTCAATGTTGTGTTGAGTCATATCAAACTACAGTCACGATACATTCTGCCTCACCAGAAACTGGTTTATCTGCTTTGCCAAGTTGTGCATCAGCAAACCCCATTAAATGATATTTTGCCACTGTACTTCATTGCAGTTGTGCTTTTGTGGCCACAGCAGCACCATCCAGAATGTAAAAATGTGGGGAGGTACATCTCACAGATGAGGAACTCTTATCACACAGTGATGAAGGAAGTGTACAATGGCAAGAGGCCCATTGTCCATCTCTTCCTGGGGAAGAAGCAGGGCTATGGACAACTGGAACACTTTAGAGAAATCAAAAGGTGCATCGTGAGTGGGGACGAACAGTTTGCCTCTCTGTGGGAAAATGGCAAAATATGGAAAGAGAATAAGGTGGACAAACTTCTTTGCAGGGTCACAGGCCAAGTGACTTGATACTGGCAGATACTTGTATCCCAGATCTGAAGGTTGAAGTCACCCCAGTGTTTCCAAGTGAGCTCAGAGGGCATGCCCAGGGTTCAAAAGTGTCATTCTTTATTGGTTTCACCATGAGAGGCCCTCTTGCACTTGACATTAACTAAACTATGAAAGCAGCCTGTTCCAGCACAGCTAATCATTCCAAACCGTTTTCTGTTTTATTCATTCTTGCATACTTACATACAAAAAGAGTATTTTGAAATTTGCACTGTATGTTTTGAGCATTTTATACATTTATTGGACATTGACAGTGAAGAGGTAGTCAGGAAATGGGGACGAGGGGGGGGGGGGGGGGGGGGGGGGGTTATGACAGCTGGACGAGTCATTTTTGAATAATGAAAATTGATCTTTTTTTTTCTACAATGAATTCATGTGACATTTGAAAAGAAATTCAACGTTTTACCTTTTGTCATGTTCTGCTTTAACTGAATATGTTTAATATTCTGATATTTACAATGAAATAGTTTTTTTTTGCCTTTTGTCATTATGTGTTACATTATTTTAAGGACTTTGTTTTTTTTTTGCCGTTCCATGATAAACAGTGATGAACACTGTGTTTTGCAAAACATTTTTAAATAAAGAGTGCAAGTGAAGGCAGCACTGCAGCAGCTGCTGCCCAAACTCAGAGATGGACAGTGGAAGTTATTTTCAGCGGCAGCTGTTGAGACAACCAGACTACCAACAGGTAAGTCAGTCAAACAGTACTTACTTTTAGAACAAATAGTGTGTGTTTGGTAAACTGTGTCTGTGCTGAACCTCATGCTGGCTGCTCTCCGTTACTGAGCATCTCATTAGCTTGTGTTAAGGATCACTAGTACCTGTGCCGTGATGCTACGGCAACTTGCAGACAATGAAGAGAAAGTCTACGGACATCTCTTCCATATGTGTGATGATGCAGGCCAAGATAACACCGCCGAGCAAACCCATGAACAGACAGGGACAGAGACAGAGCAGGGCAGTGCAGAGGAGCAGGGTCAGGCAGCGACAGGTCCAGAGAACAGGGAAGAAGTAAGGCAGCAGGTCAGACAGGACACAGCTGTTCATCCTACTGCTGGACCAACAGGTGAGCTGAGAACAGGGTCCCTCATGAGGAAATGAATGGCAAGAGAGTAACTTTACCTGGATAAACGTGTGGTAACAAGGTGTCAACACTGAGTTATGAATCCTGGTGCAACAACAGAAAGCTTCTCATTCATGTTTACTGGTAGATGAGTTTGAACAGTCAGAACAGAACTGACTGTGGGTCCATAATCCAACTGTAATCTGGGATTACTATGGACATGTTATTATTGTTGTTTATTTTCCTCATGTTTCATCACAGATATTTCCCAGTCAACATCAGAGGGCCCAAACAGCAGCATCTCAAGTTTTTCCTTCGTACTCTTCAAGGGGGCAGAAGACGAGGCTTCAAGAAAGACTGGCACAGTGTGCACGCATGGCTAGAATCCTCTCAGAGCTGTGGTCAAATGTCTACTGTCAAAGACAATGCTTTGTTTACAGGTTTACAGCAGAATAAAGCTGTACTGAAAACAATCAAAGGCCTCTGTGTGGTGCTTTTAAACTTGAGTAGACTTGTTCCCTGTAACTGTTTAGTTCATTCCATGAATGTACTCCCTAATAGTAAAGCTGTATAATACAACTACCCTATTAGAACAATGACTTTCCTAACTCATAAATAAACCAACACTTAATAAAACAGGCTTGTGCTGTATTAGTCCATGTACATCTAAGTAACATTAACTGTAAAATTAGAAAGTATATGAGTACGTGATTCCTTAACTCTCATATTGACATTGATTTTGACTAGCCTCAATACTTACAACAGCTTTTCTTCTTGAAATTCCATTATTGTTTTTGGTTTTGGTGTGCCACCCCAGGATTTTCACTGGCCCTATCTGGCCCCCCCTGTGAAAAATTTCTGGGGGCGCCCCTGCTCCAAACAGAGTTTGACGGCCAACCACATAACTGTGTGGCTGCCGTAGAGGTTCTGTTCCTCACGTCCTGATGGCTGATGAACCTCTCACTAACCCTGACCTTGTTCTTTCTCTTTGTTGATGGCTCAGCCTATAGACAGCTCTGGCACTAACTGTGTGGGTTTCTGTGTAGTTACTGATCATGACACTTTCTTCCGTGGCAAGGCTAGGGCGGATGCTGCAGCTAAACACGCAGCCCTCCATGGTCAAGCTTATGTATTATCTGTACTCAAAACCTTCCAAATGACCAGACAGAGCAAATGACACATGCCCTAATGTCGCTATCTTGGCTCTCCTTGGTTACATTTGTGTCTTAATCCAGACCAGATCTGACTTTATGCACGCACCGGCAACGTTAACCTCAAGCAATGCCCCCATGGAGCACAAGGGTGGGGGTGTCCAAATCTGAGAGAATAATTTACTTTAGTGGGCGGTGGTTGGATTATTGATCTAATCATGCCTCTCCAGCCACGGTGTGGTGTTAGAAATGTCTGCCTGGCAGCCCACTGTCTGAAGAGAAGCAGTGCATTTTGGTGCAATTGAGTAAGTCCTTTCTCGTATATACAAAATCCACTTCCTATGCAGTTACAATCCACTACGTACTCAATTTGACATCACATGTAGTATGAACAGTACGTTAATATGTGAAACTCTCACAGTCTGTGTGCGACACAGCAGAAAAATTCATGCAGTCTAAATTTAGTTCAACTTGCATGCAGACTTAGTGCTGGGTGTGAGCAGCTGCAGGCAAACAAGAGCCTGTCTGACCGGTGTGGTGATTAGCTGACTGGCAGGAGGCATCCCCAGGTGACAGATCACATCAGGCTGATGTCCAGTCTGATTTGGGAGCCTAGCCTACCTGGGGAGGAGTGTCACTGTGGCACTGAGTGTTTTTAGAGACACCAAGAGTGTTTTCAAAGACATGATTAAAAAGACTTGATTAAAATATCTTGCCCCCCCATTTAAAATCTGGATTCATCTGAATTAATAAGAAACAACTAAGAACTTTAAAACATGTTGAAAATGACTGTATTATTATCCTCGGTGTGATTTCATTCAGTTTCTAGCAGGTCTGGTTACATTGTTGGTACCCCTCTGTTAATGAAAGAAAAACCCACAATGGTCACTGAAATCACTTGAAACTTACAAAAATAACAATAGATAAAAATTTACTGGAAATTAATCATTGAAAATCAGCCATTACTTTTGAATTGTGGTTCAACAGAATTATTTTTTTAAAAAAAAACTAATGAAACAGGCCTGGACAAAAATGATGGTACCTCTATAAAAGATTGAATATAATTTGACCAGAGGGACATGTTTAACTCAGGTGTGTCCTTTAATTGGCATCACAGGTGTCTTCAAACTCATAATCAGTCAGTCTGCCTATTTAAAGGGTGACAAATAGTCACTGTGCTGTTTGGTGACATGGTGTGTACCACACTGAACATGGACCACAGAAAGCGAAGGAGAGAGTTGTCCCCAGAGATTAGAAAGAAAATTATAGACAAGCATGCTAAAGGTAAAGGCTATAAGACCATCTCCAAGCAGCTTGATGCTCCTGTGACAACAGTGGCACATGTTATTCAGAAGTTTAAGATCCATGGGACTGTAGCCAACCTCCCTGGACGTGGCCGCAAGAGGAACATTGATGATAAATTGAAGAGACGGATAGTTTGAATGGTATCCAAAGAGTCCAGAACAACCTCCAAAGAAATTAAAGGTGAACTCCAAGGCCAAGGTACATCAGTGTCAGATCGCACCATTCGTCGTTGTTTGAGCCAAAGTGGACTTCATGGGAGACGACCAAGGAGGACACCACTGTTGAAAGCAAATCATAAAAAAGCGAGACTGGAATTTGTGAAAATGCATATTGACAAGCCACAAAGCTTCTGGGAGAATGTCCTTTGGACAGATGAGACAAAACTGGAGCTTTTTGGTAAGGCACATCAACTCTATGTTCATAGACGCAAAAATGAAGCATACCAAGAAAAGAACACTGTCCCTACTGTGAAACATGGAGGAGGCTCGGTTATGTTCTGGGGCTGCTTTGCTGCATCTGGCACAGGGTGTCTTGAATCTGTGCAAGGTACAATGAAATCTCAAGACTATCAAGGCATTCTGGAGAGAAATGTGCTGCCTAGTGTCAGAAAGCTTGGTCTCAGTCGCAGGTCATGGGTCTTCCAACAGGATAACGACCCAAAACACACAGCCAAAACCACCCAAGAATGGCTAAGAGAAAAGCATTGGACTACTCTGAAGTGGCCTTCTATGAGCCCTGCTCTAAATCCCATTGAACATCTGTGGAAGGAGCTGAAAATCTGGAGAAGACACCCTTCAAACCTGAGACAACTGGAGCAGTTTGCTCACGAGGAGTGGGCCAAAATACCTGTTGACAAGTGCAGAAGTCTCATTGACAGTTACAGAAATTGTTTGATTGCAGGGATTGCCTCAAAAGGTTGTGCAACAAAATATTAAGTTATGGGTACCATCATTTTTGTCCAGGCCTGTTTCATTAGTTTGTTTTTTTAAATAATTCTGTTGAACGACAATTCAAAAGTAATGGCTGATTTTGATTGTTTAATTTTCAATACATTTTTATTTTTTGTTGCTTTTGTAAGTTTCAAGTGATTTTAGTGACCATTGTGGGTTTTTCTTTCATTAACAGAGGGGTACCAACAATTTTGTCCACGTGTGTAGTTGCAGTATCTGGCCAGTAGGTGGAGCTGTGTGCATCAGGTACCAATAGTGGACGCCAGTCTCTAATAGAGCGAGACGTCAGACAGTACGAGTAACACGGAGCAACACAGACCTTAAGACTGATATGTTTTTGTTACCATTTCTGCAGGTAAGATGCTCAAAAATCATAACCAGGAGGAAATATGAAAATAATATAACATGTATAAGCCTTAGACTGTGACATATAGTGATTTGAATGAATGGAGACGAGTGAGTCGTTGTAAGGAGTGCTAACTGAGTAGAGCGACGCAGCGCTAAAAATGTTAAAAACGAGATAGAAAACTGTTTTCTAAAGTGAGAAACAAGCAGCCGTAGATAGAATCACAAACAGGGATAAGAGTTGTGGCTAGAGAATGAGTTGGAAGGTAGTGATGGCGAGATGAAGCTTCATGAAGCATTGAAGCTTTCACACATGGGTCGAAGCTTCATGGTGCTTCATTTGCTCTACTGCGCCATCAAGTGGACAAATAAAAGTAAGACAGCCAGAGTGGTTGAAGTGACACCATGGCTTCGCTATGTGAAGCTTCATTCATTCATCTTCTACCGCTGAGTCCCACTGAGGGCTCTGTCATCGGGCCAGAGGCAGGTTCACCCTGGACACCCTTGTACTGTTTGATAGGGGTTCTTTTCTGGTTTTCTGTAAAGTAATTATTTACTTTCAATTGTAATAATGACTAGAGAAAGAAAAGTGAATGTGCTTGTGCAACTTGTTGTTTTGGGACTGTGCTTGTGGTACTAGGAAGGACAACCTGTACAAAAAACAAGGAGGGGCAGTTTTATTTGTTTTTATTCAAAAATATCAATTTTTCCACAGTGCTGGGACTCAGGCGGTTTCGTTTTTGGCACAATATTTCTCCCGCCTTTGAAAATACCCTTTCACAAGGGACAGATGAAGCTGGGGTACAAAGAATTTTCACAGCTAGTTTGTACAAGTTTGGATATGTCTGCTGTTGACGTTTCCAATACTCCAGGGGGTCCTGCAGTATTGTGAGATTTGGCTCTCCAAGGTACATTTGAACTTCCACTGTTGCATCAGCCGTGATGTTTTGGGTTCTTGTCTGCTGGACTGTGGTGTTAAATCGCTGCCACAGTCTGCTACCTAAAACAGAAAAACAGGCTGTAACATGTGACTGCATTCAAATACACAATGACAATGTATCCCTTACATGAACTTGCAGGCTGAGAAGCTTCTGATGTGTGTGGCTGTGAAGAGGATGATGATGAAGATGAGGATGATGATGACATGGCATTGGTTCTCATTACTGCAGCACACCCAGTTGTGAGCCTCCTCTCTGCCTCTGCTGCTTTATTAGTGCTGAAGAACCCTATTTTATGATGAACACATCTACAGAGTTATTGCTAAACTTTCCTGGCTGGTTGTGTCACTACGCTGCCACGTTTTGGAGCCTACAACAAGTCACAGTAAGACATGAACAGTTTTTGCCATAATTCTAACAATTTTTTGTATAGACAGTTTTAACTTGACAACATTAACGACCAAAAAGAGACAATAGAAAAAACTGTCAATGGCAATGTGAGAAAATGATGGCAACTAGTCTGGCCCTAATTCAGGTTCAGTGTTTGCTTTTTTCAGACCTCCCTCCACACACACACGCTGTGCTGGCTCACAGAAAGAGCAGGTCATCTTCATTTTGGTCAAGGCTTTCTATGGCAGGTTCATCAACTGAGGGAGCTGACTTCAATGAGTAAGCAGCTGATGTGCCAAAAAGCTGCAAAACATTATCAGGCAGCTTGTGCTCATAGCAAGCCTCAGCAGACAACTTCAGACCAAATCTGACATACAGGATGGAGTTAAGGGTCTGAAGTTTGCTTTTTACCACACTCATCTGGCTGAATAATCTCTCGACTTCAGCATTGGAGTGTGGCAAGGACAACACAGACACAGCAGCCATGGCAAGTTCCTGAAACTTGATATCAGCTGCATCCCTGAACTTCCAAATCTCACCCCAGAAGCCCACGCCATTGGTGGACAATCTTGTCCATCTCTGCAGGAGAGTAGCCAAGGAGCTTGGCTAATTTTTCTATTTCTCCCAGGCTCTTATTGTGCTTTAGAGTTTCCTCTACATTGAAAACTGACATGTACTGCAATGTTTCAATGTTGTCCGGCAGTCTCACCCTCAACTCATTAGTGAGGGAGATGGTGAAGGCTACACACCGCTTTCTGACATTGTTCTTCTCCTCAGGCGCAAGGTGGAGCTCAGCTGCCTTTGACTCAAGAAGGTAACCAAGGTACAGTTTGGGACTGATGTATCCATCAATTGGCTCTTTGAGTACATCAGTATTTGCCAGTGGATTCAGCACCCTGCTACTCACAGACTTTATCAGGCTAACCAAGCTGTCAAGGAGCTGCTTCATGTCTCTTTAATGTCTGCCACTAACTTGCTATCTTCCCCGGAGCCTTTCTGTGCTTTTCTCATCTCTCTGGTTCCTGTGGATCCTGGTCCTGGTCCTGTGGTTCTCTGGTTCCTCTGGATCCTGGTCCTGGTTTTCCTGCTGTGGTTCTCTGGTTCCTGTGGACCCTGGTCCTGGTTCTCCTGCTGTGGTTCTCTGGCTTCATGAATCACTGCTGTGGTTAGAATTATGGTAAAAAATGTTCATGTTTTACTGTGACTTGTTGTAGGCTCCAAAACGTGGCAGCGTAGTGACACAACCAGCCAGGAAAGTTTAGCAATAACTCTGTAGATGTGTTCATCATAAACAAAATGTAATCAGTTCTTTTCAGGGAGTTCATTCCACAGTGCAGGTAGAAGTTTGGGTTCAGGTGTTTTGCATGTTTGAGGACACAGCGCCCCCTTGTGTCCTGTAGGAGTAACTATTTATCAATGTTCCTCCACTGGTTTTCTCTTTTTCACTGTTTTTTCTTTTCATTTATTATATCTTTACTTTTAATGAGTCATTCAATGATATGTGTTAGCACTGCTCATTTGGGATAAATAAAAACAATGTGAAGTGTGTGGACCTGCCCGTTGTGCTCTTTTATGTCCAGGGAGCCACATCTGGCCATTTTTGCAGCAAGCACATGAGCCAGAGCCCGTCTGCCCTGTGCCACGGCTCTGTGAAGAAATCTGGCAGTTTGAAAAGAAATGACACAGTTAGATTATATCCACATGCAAATGACTTCAGACTGTTTATCCACTACTTTGAGCTATTTCATTATTTGACTATGCCAGCCACTTTTAGTTGCCCATTTCAACCTCTTTGCTTGCTAACTAGTGTTCAGTCTTTAATACCCCTGCCAGGAATGACTGCTTTAAATTGCTGACTTTGAACCGTGTTGGTCCGTAGTGAAAACCGTGAGTTTTCATCAAAAGCTGTTGCCTTGGTGGCGTCCAAACTTGTCATGATTAATAAGAGTCCCGGCCTGAAGACATCTACATGCCAGTTAGCTACCACAGTCATTTTGCCACCTAGTGACAACAGGAAGTAAGACTTTTGTGCCAATCATCATTTGATGTGCATGACATTGCCCGACATGCACAAAGGTGCGAGGGCCCTTCAACGCTGCTTGCAGCTTTAATTTCGGATGCATTTCCTCACATTTCAATAGGGTCCTCGCACCGCTTGGTGCTCGGGCCCTAAATATACATAAGCAGCTTTGTCACATGGCTTGTTATTCTGCTGAAAGTAGCCATTAGAAGATATGTTGAATACAGCAATGAAGGATATGGTCAGCACACAGATAAGGACACATGGCTGAAGTTATGATATAGACTACCGCATATGAACCCACTATATGTAATACTGTTACAGGATTACAGTGTGGTGTAAAGACTTATGCTAGTCATACACATGTTGGAGATGCTGGGGATTGAACCCAGAACCCCAGAACCTCAGTGGTATTTCAACTGGCCAATGAGTGCCTTAGTACCTCTATGGATACTGATGATAGGATAGGGTAAGTTCTGTATATTATGATAGAAAATTGACAGTAATTATTCACTAAATTGTCAGTGTATTAGGTTCACCAAGCTAAAGAGATCAATTGTCTAACACAACAGTCTCTTCCACAGAAATCATCCTTAAGGTTCATGGGGCGCTGGAACCAATCCCAGCTGACATTGAGTGAGAGGCGAGTTTACACCCGGACAGACAACAGTCAGACAGACAAACAGAGAACACACAATCATAATGCCTCAGTTGTACCTGTAATTAGGATGGATTGAAATTATCAGCTTACCGTTTGAAACGTACAAAGTATTTGGGAATCAGTGACTTTGATCAAAACCTGTTTGCTTCATGTTTGCTCCTTTCCCACTTGAGTTGTCTGGGCACACTCTGAGCAGAGACTTGCCTGCATCAAAGGCTTATCCAACATTCCGGAACATGACTTGTCAAAGTGATGACACATCAAAGGACCTTTTGTGAAAAGTCTCATCAGGCACCAAGGGCCCAATCTCTGGATAGCACTTATCCTTAAGGGTCGAGAGAGAGCTCCCAGTTGACATTGGGCAAGAGGTGGGGTAAAACCCTGGACTCCTCAACAGTCAATCACAGGGTCAATACATAGACACAGACAACCACTCACACTCACACTCACCAGCTGAGAACAGCAGGCGGCTGGAGAAGCTGGTTAATAAGGCTGGCTCAGAGCTGGATACAAGTCTGGATTCACTGGGGATGGTGGTGGAGGGACGCACACAGTGCAAGCTGCAGGACATCATGGACAATGTCAGCCGTTGCATTCCTAAGAATGGGATAGATGGAAGACAGACAGACAGACAATACAGAATCATAATGCCTCAGTCATCATCTGTAATGAGGACTGGATAGGTGGATGTATGGCTGGATGGAAGGACGGACATATGGATTGGCAGACAGATACCATTTTGATTTAATGACACACAGCACAACTGTGGTGTAAGGGCTTTTTGTGCTAAACATTAACTTGTTGGAGATGCTGGGGATTGAACCCAGGACCTTGTACATGCAAAGCACACACTCTACCACTGAGCTACATCCCCTCTCTTGTTTTGAGTATTTCAACTGCTCAATGAGTGTCTTCCTACCTCTATGGCTAGTCATGATAGGGTAGGGTGAGGAAGTTGTGTATGAAAGAAAATTAACAGTAGTTGTACACTAAGTTGTCAGCTTATTGCATGCACCAAGCTAAAACTGATGGTGTAACACAACAGTCTCTTCCTCTCTTCATGAATGTTACACAGTTAAGTTTATATTCAAACTGCTTAGAGAGATGTTGTTATGGTGTTAACATCACTGCCTCTGGGCTTCCTCAAGCAGCCAATTTCACCAAACACCAACAGCCCGATCTCTGGAGTATTTTACATTTACATATCCTACTCATCCATCCATCTATAGCGCTTATCCTTGAGGGTCGCGGGAGAGCTCCCAGTTGACATTGGGCGAGAGATGGGGTAAAACCCTGGACTCCTCAACAGTCAATCACAGGGCCAATACATAGACACAGACACCCACTCACGCTCACACTCACCAGGTGGCTGGTCAAGCTGGTTAATAAGGCTGGATACAAGTCTGGATTCACTGGGGATGGTGGTGGAGGGACGCACACAGTGCAAGCTGCAGGACATCATGGACAATGTCAGCCATTGCATTCCTAAGAATGGGATAGATGGAAGACAGACAGAGAAAAGAGAATCATAATGCCTCAGTCATCATCTGTAATGAGAATTAGAATCAACTTTATTGGCCAAGTTTGAACAGGCAAACAAGGAATTTGACTCAGTGAAACTTGACTCTCTATGTACAGTGAGGAGAAAAATAGAAATCAACTACAACAATAGGAAAAGAACAGGACAATATAAACAGTATAGAACTCTTTAACAACAGTATGTACAATAGAGGTAGGTGTAGTGCAGAATTGCAGTGCAAAAATGTTGCAAATGTGCAGGAGTGTGGAACTATTGCACAGTGGATGCTGAGACTCTGAGGCTAGTGCGAGTTCATCAGGGTGACGGCCTGGAGGAAGAAACTGTCTCTGTGTCTGGTGGTTTGGGTGTACAGTGATCTGTAGCGCTTACCAGACGGGAGGAGTTTGAAGAGTTTATGTGCGGAGTGTGAGGGGTCTGCAGAGATGTTACCTGCCCTCCTCCTGACCCTGGACAGGTACAAGTCCTGGATGGAGGGCAGATCGGCCCCAATTATCCTCTCTGCAGATGTAGTGTTGGTTTTTTCCCAAAGAAAACAGGCAACTTCTCTCATTTAAGGTGTTTTAATATTTGTAAGAATAAAACATAAGCATGGCCATGGACTCAGTCTGTTCTCGGAAAACCACAGTCAGCAAGCTGTTAGTCTGTAGCCAACAGATAGCAGAGTGAGCCCCGGGCTCTGTGTGAGGCATCAATTTGTACATTCAGATATTGTGGATAGAATTGTGATTTGTTTTGACTAGGTGGGGGAGACCATGGTTTAGACTTAGCCCTCCCTTGTTGGTGCACAGGCTGGTCCCAGCCTCTTGGCATCACAACCTCCCACCCAGTAAAGCCCAACCTGGAAAAAATACCCTCCCTACTCTAGTCTCATGCATGATCATCTTTCAGTGCAACCTGTCCCTATTGTGTCTATCTTGTCTAACTTCTACGATAGTGGCATTCAGAAAGAGCATCTCTTGTCCTTGGAGCTCCCTTATATGGAGTTGTTAGTGTGGTGCATGTTAGCTGTGTGCCCTCTTGCCAGACTTCTCTCATGCTCTCATGTGTCTAACCCTTCAGAACCTGGGGTCAGTGCTTGTATCCCGTCTTTAACATTATGAAGCTGGCCAACTCTATAGCAATACATTTAAGCAATATGTGTCTGTCCCTGTAAATACAAAGTCGTGAATACGGAACAAAATAAGGCACTATGAATAATAACAACATGATCTCCACACATCATATGGCACTTGGAAATAGTAACTCTATATCAGGGGTCACCAACCTTTTTGAAACTGAGAGCTACTTCATGGGTACTGAGTCATACGAAGGGCTACCAGTTTGTCACACTCCTCTGAAATAACAAATTTGCTCAGTTTGCCTTTAGTTATATATTATTATTAATGATACTCGTCTATGTGAAGACACTGATCACATTAGTATATTTCTCACAGTAAGTATCAACAATGACTTAAAGTGGGAAACAGATAATATCAATATTACACATTTCATTTCTATTAGCCCCCAGTTGGACACAGGGGACGTGCCCCCCCTTTCCATTAAGTTGCCCCCCCCAAAAATCATTGGAAACACATAAATAATTTGGAATAATATAGTTATGTTCAATGAAAAGCACAACACACGCGGTGCTAATAATAAACGTAAAACAATGCGTTTCTTAATTGTTGAAAAATTATGATCCCCCTATTCCTCACAGTGGTTTGGTCCACATGCTGTTCTCCAATGCTGCAGCTCTGTTTCTGTGACAGTCACCGATAGCAAATAGCATCATTGCTTCTTTGATAACTTCTCCGTCTGAAATGCCTCCTTCTTCCTCTTTATCAGAAAATGTGTCGCTCTAAACTGCTGCTGCTTACCCAAAGCTGCCTTCGACTCTTCCCGGTGGGCAGTTAGCATGCTAGTTAGCATGCTAGCTTTGTGACCCGTAGTGAAGCGTCTCTCCACATTGTGCCGCTTTGTCGTCGCCCCACAAATGAGACACACGCAGTTTTCTTTCACAGCAGTAAAAAAAGAACTCTTCCTCCCATTCACTGTGAAAATGCTGAGTTTTCTTTCTATTTTCTGCCATGTTTTTTGGGTTAGAAACCGCATTCAGCTCCTTCATCTTCGCTGCGCTCCCTAGCTTACTCTCCACGAGCGCCAAAGTTTTGACATGAGCACAATACTTGACCTTTGAACTCGAAGAGGTCAGAGGTCACCTAAAACTATCTAAACTAATTCTTTTATTTTTAAGATATTGTCATTTTCAAATCTATATAAATACAAGTGTGATTAAAAAAAGAATAGCAACAGAAAAAAATTAATTTTAGACGCAGCTCACTGGTGAGTTGTGCTATTTTTAGAACAGGCCTGCAGGGGGCGACTCATGTGGTCCTTGGGGGCGACCTGGTGCCCGCGGTCACCGTGTTGGTGACCCCTGATCTAGAGTGCCAGTGCCCTCCTAACGTGTGGCTCACAGCATGGTCTCTATCCTCTCTTCTCTCTATTCATTCTCCATTGCAGCCTCATGAGTGAAGGTCGGTGCCCTGCTGATATGGAGAAGTGAAAATAAAAAATCAATATTGTCGCGTGTTTGTTTTTTTCGATGAAGGACAGGCAACTTCTCTCATTTAAGGTGTTTTATTTTCTGTGTGAATAAGTATTGAGCTTGGCCAAGGACTCAGTCTGAGCTCTGAAAACCACAGTCAGCAAGCTGTTAGTCTGTAGCCAACAGGTCACAGAGTGAGCCCCGAAGCACATATGCAATAACAGTATATACATTCCAGCAAGAATACAATTATTTTTGATTGGTTGACTAGGTGGGGAGTAGCCGTGGATTTATGCTTGGCCCTCCCTTCGTTGGTGCACAGGCTGGTCCCAGCCTCTTGGCATCACGACCTTCATCCAGCAGCCGTACCTGTAACAAAGTATCCTCCTTGGTGACCTTTCCCTATCGTGTGTGTGCTTCTTACAATGGAGTCTTTCTGAGAGCATCCCTCCCCTGCAGTTATCTCATCCTGCTGTTCCAGTAACGGCCTCCCACCAGCCTCGTCCCTGGAGCTCCCAGTACTGGGTGTGAAATGTAGTTTATGAGGTGTGTAGTAGTGCATGTAAGCGTGCTTGTGCTTTCTTGCCATAAACATCCCACTTAATCATCATGTGTCTGGCCCTTCAGAACCTGGGGCCAGTGCTTGTTCCCCTCTATCAACTTTGGGGTATGGCTCTTCCCTGTGGTGGTGCATTGCATTACTATGTCTCTCCCTGCAGATTAAAAACAGTGCATACATTGTCAGTAAGAACTGAACTTCCAGTGTTAGCAACACAAATGGTTCTAATGGTTGATTATATAGTGTTATTAGTTCACTCACAGGTCACTTGGTTAGTTCAAATAAAGGTTATACAGTTTACTATTAATATAATGTTAGTCATACAGTTATTATTGCTAATTCAAATCCAGTGTTGGGTAATTAGTTTTACATATAGTGTTGTTAGTACAAGTTTAAGGCACACAGTATTATATATTTGGCCTTTTTATAAGTAGTGATTAAAAGTAGTATTAAAAGTAGTATTAAAATTCCCCACAATATCAAATCAAATAATTGAATAAAATCAATCAGAATTAGTGAACTGCTGATTGGAGTATTGACTCTTTATAGGATGGAGAAGCACAACCCATAATCCAGAAAAGAAAAACTTGTGTCCCAAACACCTAGGGGCCCACCTGGGAGGCGATGTAGCACTTCATCTGCTCCGTGCAGGGGATGAGAGAGCTGCTGTGTGGTATGGTGTGTGTGTGTGTGTGTGTGTGTGTGTGTGTGCGCGCGCACACGCCACAGGTGAGCACCACCATCTCAAAGTTCACTGCAAATGTGTTGTGTTGAAACCAGGTGGTCAATAATATTCTTACAATGACTTTACACATTTATATTTATAGTCTGCATCTATATGATGGTTGATGGGATTGTTGGTGCCTTCACTGGTTATAGTCACTGATTTAAAGGGAAATCAATGGTTTCTAATGAGCTGGCAGTGACCTTTTCTCCTTTGCCTCAAGATAACGAGTCTTAATAATGACTTTCCTCTCACTCAAAGGCATAAAATGAACATTTTCCTCCATAAGGAGTGAAATTCCCCCCCGAGATTAGTCTGATCTGTCACGAGAGAGACTCGTGATGCTGCTGGAGGGGGGGTAGGGAGCTACTGAGAGCTACAGAAAATCATTTCCAAATATAAAAAGGGAAAAGGGAGGGGGATTAAATGTGCTAATACATAAAATGGATTTCAATAAAGTTCTCTTACACTCACAGTAAAGTACAAGATATAGGAGAATTATATAGATATTGTCTTTAGAGACTTTAAAGAAGGATGTTGTATTGAGATGTAAAACATACACACGTGAGACATAATTACAAAACAGATAAACAGCCTGACTTGTTATGAATGTCAGACATTCAATATTTCCTTAAAGGTGTCATGGTGTGATGAGACACTGCAGTTGCTTAGATATATTACAAATGTTTCCGTGTTTGACTTTATTGTTTGTTTTGTGACATTGTGAAGTGATGGTGAAGGTTATTTAGAGGGTTTATTTAACGTGTGACTGACTGGATAACTGTCGCACCTCCAGTGAAGCATCCTCAGTGTCTCTTTCCCTCCTGCTCACCTGCTTTGTTTGCAGCACTCATACACAGAATGAAACTCTGCCATGTCCTGTATGCTGTATGTGTACGTTTGTGATGAAGTTTACGTTGTGTGTTTCTGAGAAATCCCACTTATTTGTGAAGGATCCTACTGACTTGATGACCAACATGTATGGTGACACTGTTGTCACCACTAATGGTGAATACACTCACACACAAAACCTCCACAAGTGACAGTTGATTGACAGTTGAACTAATTGGTACTAATATTTAATATAGATATTTAATTGAAAGCTGAACAGATGTTCAGCTTTAACTCGCATTAGATTGTGTGGTTGCATTTGACATTTGTAAGAATATGTATTTTATGATGTGGAGAATCCCGTGGTTCATGGAACTTGTTCTTATTTTGACTCTAGCTGTATATTTAGAGCCTTTGGTTCAGTGGGTGTCCGTGATGGCACCAAAAACAGTGGCAAGGATATTTGTTACACAACTGCAAAGCTTTATTGCTGCAGTAGTTGTAATGTGTCCATCAATGCTGAAGGTGTCTTGAGCAAGAACTGACCCAAATCCCCACAGTTATTATACTGCGTGTAATGTGGTGCAGCAAAATGCAAGACATACGTTTGCAGAACACCTTAGAATGACTTCATCTTGTTTGAGACTAAAAGGGGAGGGGTGATGCCATCGTGTGGCCTTATCATGCAATGAGATGAGCTGTGTCAGGTCATCTGTGAAGTCTTAAAGGTATAAAGAGGTAAGGTCAGTAATGAGAGTGAATACAGCTCAGGGAAAACAGAGAGACTGCACACATTAGTTTAAGTTGTGTGGATCAGCTGACAGTCACAGATGATCTTCCACATTTGAAGACAGATGTGAATACACCTGTGTTTAATAGACACTTAACAATGAAATGCCCATGAAAATATGTTACCTTGTATCAATTGCTATAATAACCTTCATGGGAAATTGACAGAGGCACTATTTCACACAGCAAATGCCATCCTGTGTTTTAATGAGCCTGTCTATAAGACTGCTCCCTGAACACACTGTGTAAAGACGATAATGAATGCACAATATCAGTGTTGATTTCTCTTCTTATTATTATTATTATTAGTATTTCTTCAGTTTTATTGACAAGCAATTCCATGGTCATGCATTGGTCCTGTTTCTTTTTTTTGTCTGTTAGGCCACGAACAAGGAACCAGTCATTAGTTCAGTGCATGCAGCGCCACCATGTGGCCATTTCTAAGATACTTTACATTACAGAGGTCTAAAATCAAACTTTCCCATGATTCCTCCAGACACATGAGTATTAATAGGCAATTAGATAAGACAGTTAGATGATGAGTTATCTCTGCTGGCAAAAAGTTCAAAATTATATAAATTCATGAGAATCTCAGATATTAAAGGTTTAGTATGCAGGATTTGAGAGGTCTATTGAGAATGAAATGTAATATAATTAATAATCATGTTCTCAGTAATGTATAATCACCATAAACCATGGTTGCAATCTGCAACTTTACTACAAGATTAAATTAAATCCTACACACTGCATCGTGCACATGAAATAATGTGTTTTCTAAACATTAAACCATGTAAACCTGTTTTTAGGAGGACCTCCAAATACAAGTATGAACCTGAAAATGAGCAGAATAGGGGACCTTTAAGGTATTTCTTATATACTAATACACTTATCATATATGATGTACTCATGACTCATCTGACAGCAGCAGAAAGGGATTTATTAACCAACAGGAAATGGTTAATAGAACAAGCACAGCTCACACAGCATAAATAAAAGCAATAAAAATAAATAAATAAAATTGAAAAATCAAAACATGTTTAAAAGTCTGGAGGTTGAAGGGGAGGCATAGCACATCTAGCAGGAGCTAGAGTTTTAGGCTGGTGCTGGAGTTGATGGATGGCGGCTGACGTCGTGTCTCGTGGACAGGAACTGTTGTTTGCAGCTACCTGGCAGAATGGAGAAGTGAATGAAAGGGGTTGCAGGCTGCAGGCAGAGGCTGCTAGAGTAAAACGGGCCTAATGTAGGCAGGAAGACAGGAATGGAACTGTACTTACCTACAAGGGGAGGATGCCAGGGGTTGCAGGTGAAGTTTTCACCTAGCTATCGGAGGCAGAGGTGGGTGCTCAGGATGATGCTGCCATGATCTCTGAGGGGAGGCAGAGGTGAAGGATGCTGGTAGGGATTGTAGGTGAGCTATGGGCTGACTGGAGGAAGAGGTGTAGGTTGCTGGAGTTTTGGCTGCAGTTCTGTGGTAAATTCTGCAGGTGGAGGCTGTGGCTGCATATGTCTGGCAGAGGTTACAGGTGGAGGCTTTTGCTGCAACTTTCTGTCAGATTCTGCAGGTGGAGGCAGAAGTTACAGGTGGAGGTTTAAGCTGCAACTTTCTGTCTGATTCTGCAGGTGGAGGCTGTGGCTGCATGTTTTTTGGCAGAAGTTACAGGTGGAGGTTTAAGCTGCAACTTTCTGTCTGATTCTGCAGGTGGAGGCTGTGGCTGCATGTTTTTTGGCAGAAGTTACAGGTGGAGGTTTAAGCTGCAACTTTCTGTCAGATTCTGCAGTTGGAGGCTGTCGCTGCATGTTTCTGTCTGAGGTTACAGGTGAAGGTTTAAGCTGCAACTTTCTGTCAAATTCGACAGGTGGAGGCTGTGGCTGCATGTTTCTGTCTGAGGTTACAGGTGGAGGTTTAAGCTGCAACCTTCTGTCAGATTCTGCAGGTGGAGGCTGTGGCTGCATGTGTCTGGCAGAGGTTACAGGTGGAGGCTTTTGCTGCAACTTTATGTCAGATTCTGCAGGTGGAGGCTGCATGTGTCTGGCAGAGGTTACAGGTGGAGGCTGTGGCTGCAAATTTCTGTCAGATTCTGCAGGTGGAGGTTGTGGCTGCATGTGTCTGGCAGAGGTTACAGGTGGAGGCTTTTGCTGCAACCTTCTGTCAGATTCTGCAGGTGGAGGCTGTGGCTGCATGTGTCCAGCAGAAGTTACAGGTGGAGGCTGTGGATGCAGGTTTCTGTCTGAGATTACAGGTGGAGGCTTTTGCTGCAACTTTCTGTCAGATTCTGCACGTGGGGGCTGTGGTTGCAGATGTCGGGCAGAAGTTACAGGTGGAGGTTTAAGCTGCAACTTTCTGTCAAATTCTGCAGTTGGAGGCTGTCGCTGCATGTTTTTTGGCAGAAGTTACAGGTGGAGGTTTAAGCTGCAACTTTCTGTCAGATTCTGCAGGTGGAGGCTGTGGCTTCAGATGTCGGGCAGAAGTTACAGGTGGAGGTTTAAGCTGCAACTTTCTGTCAAATTCTGCAGGTGGAGGCTGTGGCTGCAGATGTCGGGCAGGAGTTACAGGCGGAGGTTTAAGCTGCAACTTTGTCAAATTCGACAGGTGGAGGCTGTGGCTGCATGTTTTTTGGCAGAAGTTACAGGTGGAGGTTTAAGCTGCAACTTTCTGTCAGATTCTGCAGGTGGAGGCTGTGGCTGCAGATGTCGGGCAGGAGTTACAGGTGGAGGTTTAAGCTGCAACTTTGTCAAATTCGACAGGTGGAGGCTGTCGCTGCATGTTTCTGTCTGAGGTTACAGGTGGAGGTTTAAGCTGCAACTTTCTGTCAGATTCTGCAGGTGGAGGCTGTGGCTGCATGTGTCTGGCAGAGGTTACAGGTGGAGGTTTTTGCTGCAAATTTCTGTCAGATTCTGCAGGTGGAGGTTGTGGCTGCATGTGTCTGGCAGAGGTTACAGGTGGAGGCTTTTGCTGCAACCTTCTGTCAGATTCTGCAGGTGGAGGCTGTGGCTGCATGTGTCCAGCAGAAGTTACAGGTGGAGGCTGTGGATGCAGGTTTCTGTCTGAGATTACAGGTGGAGGCTTTTGCTGCAACTTTCTGTCAGATTCTGCACGTGGGGGCTGTGGTTGCAGATGTCGGGCAGAAGTTACAGGTGGAGGTTTAAGCTGCAACTTTCTGTCAAATTCTGCAGTTGGAGGCTGTCGCTGCATATTTCTGTCTGAGGTTACAGGTGGAGGTTTAAGCTGCAACTTTCTGTCTGATTCTGCAGGTGGAGGCTGTGGCTGCATGTTTTTTGGCAGAAGTTACAGGTGGAGGTTTAAGCTGCAACTTTCTGTCTGATTCTGCAGGTGGAGGCTGTGGCTGCATGTTTTTTGGCAGAAGTTACATGTGGAGGTTTAAGCTGCAACTTTCTGTCTGATTCTGCAGGTGGAGGCTGTGGCTGCATGTTTTCTGGCAGAAGTTACAGGTGGAGGTTTAAGCTGCAACTTTCTGTCAGATTCTGCAGGTGGAGGCTGTGGCTGCAGATGTCGGGCAGGAGTTACAGGCGGAGGTTTAAGCTGCAACTTTGTCAAATTTGACAGGTGGAGGCTGTGGCTGCATGTTTTTTGGCAGAAGTTACAGGTGGAGGTTTAAGCTGCAACTTTCTGTCAGATTCTGCAGGTGGAGGCTGTGGCTGCAGATGTCGGGCAGGAGTTACAGGTGGAGGTTTAAGCTGCAACTTTGTCAAATTCGACAGGTGGAGGCTGTCGCTGCATGTTTCTGTCTGAGGTTACAGGTGGAGGTTTAAGCTGCAACTTTCTGTCAGATTCTGCAGGTGGAGGCTGTGGCTGCATGTGTCTGGCAGAGGTTACAGGTGGAGGCTTTTGCTGCAACTTTCTGTCAGATTTTGCAGGTGGAGGCTGTGGCTGCATGTGTCTGGCAGAGGTTACAGGTGGAGGTTACAGGCTGTGGCTGCAGGTGTCTGTCTGAGGTTACAGGTGCAGGCTGTGGCTGTAACTTTCTGTCAGATTCTGCAGGTGGAGGCTGTGGCTGCATGTGTCTGGCAGAGGTTACAGGTGGAGGCTGTGGCTGCAGGTGTCTGTCTGAGGTTACAGGTGGAGGCTGTGGCTGCAGGTTTCTGTCTGAGGTTACAGGTGGAGGCTTTTGCTGCAACTTTCTGTCAGATTCTGCAGGTGGAGGCTGTGGCTGCATGTGTCTGGCAGAGGTTACAGGTGGAGGTTTAAGCTGCAAATTTTTGTCAGATTCTGCAGGTGGAGGCTGTGGCTGCAGATGTTGGGCAGAGGTTACAGGTGGAGGTTTAAGCTGCAACTTTCTGTCAGATTCTGCAGGTGGAGGCTGTGGCTGCAGATGTCTGTCTGAGGTTACAGGTGGAGGCTGTGGTTGCAGGTGTCTGTCTGAGGTTACAGGTGGAGGCTGTGGCTGCAGGTGTCTGTCTGAGGTTACAGGTGGATGCTGTGGCTGCAGGTTTCTGTCTGAGGTTACAGGTGGAGGCTTTTGCTGCAACTTTCTGTCAGATTCTGCAGGTGGAGGCTGTGGCTGCAGGTTTCTGTCTGAGGTTACAGGTGGAGGTTTAAGCTGCAACTATTTGTCAGATTCTGCAGGTGGAGGCTGTGGCTGCAGGTGTCTGTCTGAGGTTACAGGTGGAGGCTTTTGCTGCAACATTCTGTCAGATTCTGCAGGTGGAGGCTGTGGCTGCAGGTTTCTGTCTGAGGTTACAGGTGGAGTTTTGGCTGTAACTTTCTGTCAGATTCTGCAGGTGGAGGCTGTGGCTGCAGGTGTCTGTCTGAGGTTACAGGTGGAGTTTTGGCTGTAACTTTCTGTCAGATTCTGCAGGTGGAGGCTGTGGCTGCATGTGTCTGGCAGAAGTTACAGGTGGAGGCTTTTGCTGTTTCAATTTGCAGCAGATTGACAGAGGAAATCGTGGTGGATGACTGAAGTTGTAGGTGGAGGGTCTTGTTGCAGCTTTCTGCAAGAATTTGCAGGTGGAGGATGTGACTGTTCTCGCAGAAGCTGTTGTGGAGATTTGGCTGCAGTTCTTAGTCAGAATCAGCAGGTGGAGGCTTTTGGTGGAGGCTCCATCTGAAGATGGAGTCAGCAGCTGCAGATTACTGGCAGAGTCTGAAGGTGGAGGTTCAGGCTGAATGTCTCTGCTAGAATCTGCAGGTGGAGGCTGTGGCTACAGGTTTGGTGGAGGAGGTTGCAGTTTAAGTATTTGTCTGCTGTCTGCAGGTGGAGGCTAGATCAGCAGACAGCTGCTGTAGTGTGAAGGTGGCTGTAAGATGGTATTGATGGAGGGTGGGTTGTGTCTATAGATGTCTTCCAGGTTCTGCAGGTGGAGCGAGGGGCAGCAGGTGGATGGTAAAAACTGCTGGCAGAAGCTGGAAACAGTGGGTGGCTGCTGCAGGCTGGTGGTCACATTTTAATCTGCAACAGAGTGAGAGAGGCTTAAAGTGGTCATTCAGAGGTGTGGCTGGTGAGTCGGGTGGTGGTGGTGGAGGCTGAGGAGAGAGTTTCTTATTAGAGATAATATTTACAGATTCAAACAAAAATCACAGTTCATACAACTTACCATTACTTAAACTACTACTACTTAAACTACTACTAACACTATAACTATAACTAACACTATGACTAACACTAACACTACTACTACTAAATGATACTTATTGATTGCTTATTATTGATATATGATTGCACTTCATCTAATTATTCTAACACTGTTAGATTTAGTGCTTTTTTGGATTCTGAGGTTTTGGCTCATGTGAAACATCAATATCATGTTGGGGAGGAGAGATTCCAGCCCCGTATGCTTCAGCAACATGCAGACGTCCGTCTTCACTGGTAAAAGTTGTGAGTGTGGGACGATTCAGTCTCTCCCACAGCTTTTGTTTGATGCGACGCCCGAGGTCAAGGGAGTACGGGCGAGGCTGGCCATTCTTGTACCTGTGAGAGACAGAGAAAAGGATTCAATCATAACGATACGTGTGATCCAAAATCTTCTGCTCTAAAGTGTGAAAATCATCCGATTGAAAGAGTTCTGAGTTTTGACACAAACATACGTCAACATTTCATCGACAACTTGGTGGTAGATCCGCTGGTACTCTTCCACCGAATGGTTGTGGATCCTCAGTGGGCTGTCATCGCACCGTGGAGCAGGGGAGGGCTTGGGGCTAGTGGGCACACTTGAAACCATCGGCAGGTGGTCAGGAGGGATGGGAGACATCGGCCTTTGGTCCTCTAATGTGGAGGGCTGAGGAGGGGGAACCGGCCTTTGGTCCTCTAATGTGGAGGGCTGAGGAGGGGGAACCGGGTTCAGCACTTCAGGATGCTCATGCTGTTTGGAAGAACGAGCCACGGAGGTTCTCTTCCTCTTCTTGGAAGGGTTGGCCGCAGTAGCTGAGGGCTGGCGCTTTCTTTTTACACTTGGCACCTGTGGGCGGTCAGCAACACATGAGAGGATGTCAGGCTCCAGTAAACGTCTTACTTAACAACACTCTTTTATAATGTCACAAGAGAGAAATCCACATCACATCACCATCGAAGGACTAGTTTGTCCAATGTAAATAACTTTATTATATCCATTTTCTAGGATTTTTGAGACACACGCCTTCATAACATAGAAAACATGGAAATCAAATGCCTTACCTGGCAGTCTCTACAGCACCGGCATGTGCTGTGGACTCCAGGCTGCGTCGCTCTTGCTGCCTGCCGCTCAGATCTTCTCTTTTCACTGTGGCTGTCACACTGCAACAATATAGCCTCATGTTAGATCGACGTTTCACAAACACAGTTAAAGTCCAATAGACTGTATTCGCGGCAGACATTTTGACTTGTCACAGCTTCTTTCTGCTTTTTGGTAACTTGTGTTAAACCAAAGCATTGAACAGAATAAGGTGTAAAATCAGCCATGTACACATCTCTGAAATACAGTCACAACCAACATGTTTTATTAAAATAACACATTATAGCAACAGTAATAATGAAAGAACTTATTATTAGACCTTTAGTGGAAGAAGGAGTCAAGGATTCAAGGAACTTTATTTGTCATACCAACAAACATTTACACATGGGGTGGTACGAAATTACGCTCTCAGGTCCCAGTTTAAGCCACAATAAATATATAGAATAAAATATAGGTACCTCTAGGTAGAGGTATTAAGTGCTAAAATACAGTAACTAGAATACAGTAACTGCAGTCGTGTCATTGCAGACAGGCTGATCATCAGAGATGAGACATAAATTCAACTCTAGAAGAAAAAGCCAGGTGCACATCTGTGAAATACAGTCCTGACAATAAACCAATTTTAAATCTGACATTTTGTTTTTACAAAAATGTAGTAACTTGAAAAGACTGAGATGCAGAGAAACAGC
Source organism: Pempheris klunzingeri (assembly GCF_042242105.1). Lineage (NCBI taxonomy): Eukaryota > Metazoa > Chordata > Actinopteri > Acropomatiformes > Pempheridae > Pempheris > Pempheris klunzingeri. The sequence goes on from NC_092021.1 coordinate 2,933,204, forward strand.
AAAACATGACAGTTTATATCACATCGTGAGTGAAAACCAGCAGAACAACACATGGAAGTTGTAATAAACTCAATAAAGATTTCTCTTTTACCAGTAGTCATTTTTAATTAGTAATTAATTCGTTTTTGAAAACTACATAGAAAGTAAAACTTGCCAGAACTTTTTGTGACTGTTTGAAAGTTTGTGAATGTTTAAATGGTGATTTTATGAAAATGATGCACCTGGAGACAAAACATAGCAACCGTGGAATCCTGCCCGTCCATTCTGTTTACCAAATATTATTAAATAATAATAAGACAAGATCAATTAAAAAGTAATTCTGCCTCAATGTAAGTCTAAGTATATTATAAAGAATAAAGTGTCAGGATAAAATCAAGCTGACGTACATCAGTGGAATACAGTTTTGCTAATAAAGCAATTTTAAATTTGATACATTTTCTCTTAAGAAAATTAAACCATTTGAAAAGAAACTGAGATGCAGAAAAACATGAACAACACATGAAAATTGTAATAAGCTCCATGAAGATTTCTCTTTTACCAGCAGAGCAATTTTAAATTTGACAGTTTTTGAAAACAACATAGAAACATTTGAAAAGAAAGGGAGATGCAGAGAAACAGCAAAATGTGTCAATTTATGTCACAGCGTGAGTGAAAACCAGCACAAAAACACATGAAAGATATAATGGAAGTTGTAAATCTGCACCTGTGTCTGCATCTCAGTTTCATTTGTGAATATGTGATAGAAAATAGACCTGATCTTCCCTTTGTCACATTTATTTTCAAGATATTTTGCTTAAAATACAGGCTATAATGTTTAATGAATGAATGTTTGAATTTATCTTGGATTTATTCTACTGATGAGAAAAAATAAAATCTCTTTTAGCCATTTCAGAGGAGCTAAGTGAATATTCACATCAGCTTTTCTTCAAATCCTTCTACAATATGACATATAGGCCTGTTATATACACTGTTGCCCTTAAAGTTGGAACAAAATGTTTTTTACCTCTTACCTTTACCTGATAATGTGATTTATTCTTGATAAATAAAGTGTATATCTTCTCAACTTTATTGATCAAACTCTTCCAAACATATCACAGTGAGACTTAAACCACAACAAACCTTTGCAAACTGTGTATTCTCCATGTCTGTGGGTCTGTTCATGTCAGAGCCTGTTAGCCATGTATCAGTGCAAACACATAGAAAAGTCCAAAATGTTCATAGCTTACATTTTCCATGTCGCAGGTCGGTAGTGTCTCTTTAGTTCGTTCGTCTGTTTGAGTCTTGAATACTTGTCAGGATAAAAGAAGTCCTCGGTGGAAGTGATAACTTTACAGAAATCCTCAAGTAAAACTTGCCAGAACTTTTAGTGACTGTTTGAGAGTTTGTGTATGTTTAAATGGTGATTTTATGAAAATGATGCACCTGGAGACAAAACATAGCAACCGTGGAATCCTGCCCGTCCATTCTGTCCACATGTGAGTCACAGTCACATCTCACCTGTAACCTGTGAGGAAGATCAGGTCTATATGTGAGCACTGGTGGACTCCATGTTTGAATAAAACACTGCAGAAGTGCCCTCTTGGATGCCCCTTTGGTAGAGAACACATGACTGATGTACTGCTGTAGTGCCATTTAGGCTGCACTACATGCTAGAAAATGAGTTGACCTCTATCTGCCTCTAATGGGTAAATAGTTCATAGTTCCCTGCATGTCTCAGTTTAATACATTTAGTGTAAATAACTAATAAAATCTAATTTTAGTGGAAATGTTTACAATTGCCAAAAAGAATTCAATGAAAACAAAAGAAGGTTTTATTTGATGCATCCTCTCATGCTTTAGTTACACTGCGCCAAAGCCTGAATCAACCAGTTTAGTGTAAGTTAGCTGAATATAACTTTAGTGTAGTTAAATCTGATAAAGAAAGAAATCACATTGAACGTATGGATGGATTTTGTCTTGGAGCCTGTCCACACAAGATATTTGTTCATTTCAAAATAGCACTAATAGCACAAATTGTGTAATACATCTATATGTGAAGCCAATAAGAGTCTTTCAGAGACAGATAAATGGTAGTGGTACAGATCTGTGACTTTTCCTCAGACTGAAACAGTGAAATCGTACACAAAAGACCACTCAGTCTGACTAGTTAAACTGAGAAGTTTACTTTTGATACCTACTCCTCTCTACTCAGAGATTTCCACCTCTGCCTCAATACAATGGACATGAACTTTGGTTTTTCAGTGCTGACAGCATAACTCAAGCCAAGTGTGAACATTAGGTTTTGTAGTTTAGGATCTCAATATATGACTTGTGCATCATTTCATACCATTTGTGCATCAAAAGCACTTTATCTGGTATGTCACACTCTCATCCTCAACCCTCTGCATTGCTCTCAGTCCCCATCTCCAGCAGCTGCTCCCTCCCCCCTCCTCCCTGCCATCCTCCACCTGTCCACCAGAGGGCCACTCCGGTCACACTCCTCTGAAATAACAAGTTTGCTCAGTTTGCCTTTAGTTATATATTATTATTAATGATACTCATCTATGTGAAGACACTGATCACATTAGTGATTTCTCACAGTAATTATCAACAATGACTTAAAGTGGGAAACAGATAATATCAATATTACACATTTCATTTCTATTAGCCCCCAGTTGGACACAGGGGACGTGCCCCCCCTTTCCATTAAGTTGTCCCCCCCAAAAATCATGGGAAACACATATAAATAATTTTGAATAATATAGTTATGTTCAATAAAAAGCACAACACACGCGGTGCTAATAATAAACGTAAAACAATGCGTTTCTTAATTGTTGAAAAATTATGATCCCCCTATTCCTCACAGTGGTTTGGTCCACATGCTGTTCTCCGATGCAGCAGCTCTGTTTCAGTAACAGTCACCGATAGCAATTAGCATCATTGCTTCTTTGATAACTTCTCCGTCTGAAATGCCTCCTTCTTCCTCTTTATCAGAAAATGTGTCGCTCTAAACTGCTGCTGCTTACCCAAAGCTGCCTTCGACTCTTCCCAGTGGGCAGTTAGCATGCTAGTTAGCATGCTAGCTTTGTGACCCGTAGTGAAGCGTCTCTCCACATTGTGCCGCTTTGTCGTCGCCCCACAAATGAGACACACGCAGTTTTCTTTCACAGCAGTAAAAAAGAACTCTTCCTCCCATTCACTGTGAAAATGCTGAGTTTACTTTCTTTTTTCTGCCATGTTTTTTGGGTTAGAAACCGCATTCAGCTCCTTCATCTCCGCTGCGCTCGCTAGCTTACTCTCCACGAGCGCCAAAGTTTAGACATGAGCACAATACTTGACCTTTGAACTCGAAGAGGTCAGAGGTCACCTAAAACTATCTAAACTAATTCTTTTATTTTTAAGATATTGTCATTTTCAAATCTATATAAATACAAGTGTGATTAAAAAAAGAATAGCAACAGAAAAAAATTTAATTTTAGACGCAGCTCACTGGTGAGTTGTGCTATTTTTAGAACAGGCCTGCGGGGGGCGACTCATGTGGTCCTTGGGGGCGACCTGGTGCCCGCGGTCACCGTGTTGGTGACCCCTGATCTATATTATACTATTATATAGTGGTGGGCAAGTGAAGCCCCATGAAGCACTGAGGCTTTCCTAACAATTGTGCCGAAAAAGATTCAAAGCTTCAAGACTTGAGTGACGGTGACATCTGGTGGACAACTGAAGTCATAGCAACCTCTAAAGAGCACGACTGAAGCACTCGCACTGTTTCAATCCCATGACAGCAATAAAAGTTCAGAAAAGTCTGTGTGGTCATTCAAGTGTTTTGTTCATTCATACCAAATAATGATTATATCGTCATTACAATAACATATGCAGATGCTCTCCCCCATACTCTAAAACACATTTCAGATGAACCCAAAGAATAAATGCAAATTATATTACGGGTTAAATGTTGGTTAAGGGTTTATTAAAACTTTGAGCTTTATTTAAAAACTGTACTAAAAGTCCCTAACAGGATTAGAGATCCTTCCTACTTTGCAAATGATCATGGTGTTTGAATTCAGAAACATTGTTTTTTTTTGTGTGAAGTGTTTTTAAGGAAAACCTTTAAAGATAATGGTTTGTCATTTGGGGACTTGTATGGTTCATTTGGAATGATTATTCACAGAAGCACACAAGTTATTTGTCTTCACAGGTTTTTATTGAGAAATCAAATTTTTTCTACTGTTGCAGGCTTCAGTCGGCTCCTCTTCTGGCTGACCAGCTCCCCAGCTTTGGAAAATATCCTTTCACAGGGAACAGATGATGCTGGGATGCACAGATACTTGCATGCAAGTTTCCACAGCGTAGGATATAAAGTCTTTTGTGCCACCCAGTACTTCAGGGGATCATCTGCTCCTGTCAGAATTTGTTCTTTCAAATATCTATGACACAGACAGTAAGACAATGAATGACTGAATAAAACAACTGATGTTTCAACAGTAATCAACATGCATACCTCTGGATCTCCACTGCAGCGCTGGCAGATACACTGCTGGTGTGGTGCTGAGACTCTACATAGTTGTCCAGTAAAGCCCACAAGTTGTAATTTTCTTCACCAGCACTGGCAGATGTTGTTGCAGTCTCCAGGGAAACATCTTCTGCCGACCCATCAATACGACTGGCACACTCTCGT